>NC_088347.1:27055000-27420000 GCF_036884655.1 Musa acuminata AAA Group | reverse complement strand
CCCAAGTAATCACAACAAGAGCCTACTGTAGATTTGATCTAACCTGAGATGAGAACACTGCTAGATGATTGAGAACAATCTCTCTGCGTTGTCCTTATCTTCTTCCCTTTCTTTCTCTTCCTTTTCTACCTTGTTCTCCTTCTTCTCTTTGGAATCCCATGGCCTCTAAGACCTCCCCCTTCAGCCCATAAGGAAGGCTGTCCCATGACTCCTCAATGTGAAGCCATGCCGACCAACTGTCGGCATATCTTCTGTCTTTCTTTTGGTAAGGTCTTCGTCAACATGTCTGCTCCGTTGTCATCTGTATGAATTTTCTGAAGCTGCAACTGCTTCTCTTCAAATACATTTCGAATCCAATGGTATCTGACATCTATATGCTTTGACTTGGAATGAAACATTGGGTTCTTACACAAATGGATGGCACTCTGGCTGTCACAATGCACCACATAATTTTTCTGTTTCAGCCCCAATTCTTGTAAGAATTCTTTCATCCATAACATTTCTTTGCATACCTCTGTAGCAGCAATATATTCTGCTTCTGTGGTGGAGAGAGCAATACACCTTTGTAACCTGGATTGCCATGACACAGCTCCCCCTGCAAAAGTAAGTACATAACCTGAAGTAGACTTCCTCGTATCTATATCTCTTGCCATATCTGCATCTGTGTAACATGTCAACACAGGTGGTCCACCTCCAAAGCTTAAACAAACCTTAGAGCTCCCTCTGAGATATCTAAAAATCCACTTCACTGCTTCCCAGTGCTCTTTGCCTGGATTTGCAAGAAATCTACTAGTAACACCCACTGCATATGTGATGTCTGACCTCGTACATACCATTGCATACATTAAACTTCCAACTGCTGAAGCATAAGGAACCTTTTGCATTTTCTCCTTCTCCTCATCACTTGACGGACTCTGTTCTGAGCACAACTTGAAGTGACCTGCAAGAGGAGAACCAACTGGCTTAGCATTGCTCATACTGAATCTTTCCAATACCTTCTCGATGTATTTCTCCTGTGACAACCAAATCTTCTTGTTTTTCCTGTCACGAGAAATCTGCATGCCTAGTATTTGCTTTGCTGGCCCCATGTCCTTCATTGCAAAAGACTCACTCATTTCCTTCTTCAACCTGTCAATTTTAGACATATCTTTCCCAAGAATAAGCATGTCATCAACATAAAGTAAGAGAATAATAAAATCCTCACCAAACCATTTGATGTACACACAATGATCTAAAGTCGTTCTTTTGTATCCATTTTCTGTCATAAATGAATCAAACTTTCTGTACCATTATCTTGGAGCTTGCTTTAGCCCATACAAACTCTTCTTCAACTTGCAGACAAAATTATCTTTGCTTTGACTTTGAAGCCTTCTGGTTGCTCCATATTCTTTTCGTGTACGCGTTTCATGCTTGCAAAATTAAAATCATTCAGTCGTTGATAGGGTTGGGAAATTTCTCTTGTTTTTTTATATGATGTGATGTTCAAAGTGAAAATTTTAAGCTTAATTAGCTGCTTCTAAAACCTGATATTCCTGATCATGGACTTGATTATGAGTTGGAAACGATAAACATCAGAAATCAGTATATTCTAATTTGTTTAAATCAATGCATTTAGGATGCTGTTATTCTTTTCTTTAATAATCAAATGATCTAAGAGGTAAATTAATGATTCCATCTCTCTGATCAAAATACTTCAGTCAAAATCTAAGAGGTAGGGCTTCTCATTTCACCAACAATTTGAGTCAGACAAGAATGGTGGTTCCTGCTCCAAGAAATGCCGCTGCTTCCCAAAAGCCTCCTCTCAAGTTCTTGATCAATGGTAGGACTGGGTGGATTGGTGGTCTCCTTGGGAAGATATGCACAAAACAGGGCATACCTTTCGAGTATGGAAAGGGTCGTCTGGAGGAGCGCTCACAACTCATATTGGATATCCAGTCAGTGAAGCCAACGCATGTTTTTAATGCTGCCGGTGTGACTGGCAGGCCTAATGTCGATTGGTGTGAGTCTCACAAGACGGAGACAATTCGCACCAACGTTGTGGGTACTCTTACTTTGGCAGATGTCTGCAGGGAGCATGGGTTGTTGATGATGAACTATGCTACTGGGTGTATATTTGAGTACAATGATGCACATCCAGAAGGCTCAGGCATTGGTTTCAAGGAGGAAGACAAGCCAAATTTTACTGGCTCATACTACTCGAAGACAAAGGCGATGGTAACTAAAAACTACTCATGCCATTTTTACTGAAGCGGCATTCAATTTTGACTGAAGTATTTTGATCAGAGAGATGGAATCATTAATTTACCTCTTAGATCATTTGATTATTAAAGAAAAGAATAACAGCATCCTAAATGCATTGATTTAAACAAATTAGAATATATATACTGATTTCTGATGTTTATCGTTTCCAACTCATAATCAAGTCCATGATCAGGAATATCAGGTTTTAGAAGCAGCTAATTAAGCTTAAAATTTTCACTTTGAACATCACATCATATAAAAAAACAAGAGAAATTTCCCAACCCTATCAACGACTGAATGATTTTAATTTTGCAAGCATGAAACGCGTACACGAAAAGAATATATTACAGAAATTGCAAAAATTATTTTGATGGGCAGGAAAGTCGAGGTTCACAAAATCCCATGACTTACAATGTTGTCGGCTATAAATTTCAGAATCCTCAAAAGCGGAGGCTGACTCAGACGGGGCATCTTTGGGCGACGTTGGCTGCGGAGTCGGAGGCGATTCATCGTGGTTCGGGATGCGTCAACACGGTGCCGTCATGAGAGCAAAATGAAGAAGAAGAAGAAGAAGAAGAAGAAGAAGAAGAAGAAGGAGGAGGAGGAAGAAAAAGAAGATGAAGAAGAACAAGAAGACGAAGAAGAATACGAAGAAGAACAAGAAGACGAAGAAGAAGAAGAAGAAGAAGAAGAAGAAGAAGAAGAAGAAGAAGAAGAATCCAACTAAGCATCATGGAAACAAGGAGACGAGGGGAAGGAGAAAGCAAGTGTTGGAACAGATCGCTGAGACTAATGGAACAGATCGCTGAGACTAATGGAAAGGATGAGTCTACTGACTTCCCTTTCTAGCTTTCTACCCAAAAACAAAATTCAGGATTATTCTCCTTTTTATTGTCATATATTAGTCCTTTTTACATTAGACCTTAAAATACATAAGATAAGATATTTATAGAACAACTAAATTGAGTTTTTTTTCCCCCTTCGCATAGAATTATTCTCATACTTATTGCTTATCCTCACTCATAAAAGTATTTTTATGGTTGGATTTCTTGTTCTCCAAGTAATTTGATTCCTATTTTCCAAAAATACAGACCAACCTTAACAGAGAGAAGCGAATACGCGTTGACCCTGAAGAAGCTTGGACGCGCCGGTTACTACCGCATCATGGGCGACGATTAGGGTAGGCTGGTGGCGGACAACAAGTTCCGACGAGGACAGCATCTTGATCTGTCGGCCTTTCGAGTTGGCCCAGACGATACCGGGTCGGCGAGTCCCGGCGAGCTTCAGATGGTGGTGGTGAACCATGAGAAAGCTGGAAAGGAGCAGATGCAAGCGCATGGTGATGGTGAAGAGTACAGGACCGAGGTGTCAACGTTCTCGTCTGCATGAACTGTACGTAAAGACACTTGCCTTGTTGTCTTTTGTTTCTCGGAGGTAATCCTCCACATTCTACACCCTCAATAAAACGAT
This sequence comes from Musa acuminata AAA Group, assembly GCF_036884655.1. Taxonomy (NCBI): domain Eukaryota; kingdom Viridiplantae; phylum Streptophyta; class Magnoliopsida; order Zingiberales; family Musaceae; genus Musa; species Musa acuminata. The sequence continues at coordinate 27,416,289 of NC_088347.1, read as the reverse complement.
GAGGCTGAAATCTTCTTAGTCTACGAAACCCTTATTTATATTTCTGTGGAAGAAGAACAGTCTTTATCACACTCGATCATGGCGTGGACAAGTCGACGCATGAAGAAAGCTACCACAGGAAGAACACAAGACTCGACTTACTACTGCACTATACTACTACATTTCATGGACTTGCTGCATTCTGGTCTTCCACACGAAGGGCTAAAGAGCAACCACTGGAACTGCCTCGTACTCCACACGCTTTCTGAATCTTTGGGGAAGAAGACAATCACCACCAACTCGCTGCTGAAGGTATATCGCCGATGCAAAAAGCAAACCTTCACAAGGAACGATGACATCCCACACCAGCGAGTAAAAATCTCCGTCTGGACTTGCGTAGATGTACGATGAATCGATGCGACGGTTATAACTGCGAGAGCGATAAGCGTCGTACAGATGAGGCAAAGCTCGGGTGATCGTGATTCCGACGTAGAAGAAAGGCGTCAGGATCTTATCTTTGGAGTTCCGACAGACGTTAAGAACGATCTGAGGGAGCAGAAATCCATCGAGCACTAAGCCAGCAAAAGGGACCAAATCCTCCCAGCGAGAACCGTGTCGCTGCCTGCTGAATTCCGACCTTTGCAGGTGGTGCCTTGAGCTGATGAGCCAAGTGAGCAGCGCCCCGGCGAAGTAGAGCGGCAAGCACAACTTGAGCGTCGTCCACTCCGCGACGCGGTGCCCCTTGTTCCCGTCCAATGACCTCGCGGACCACGCCATTTGAAGCAGGCGGAAGGTGAGGAACAGAGCTAAGCCGGATAAGATCCTCACGATGACCTCATGAACGTCGAGCCACCCACCGCTCTGCAGACTTAGAAAGCCAGACTGACTGCGGTTCGCGAACAAGGCTTCAAAGTTCAGCACCAGAGGAATCACATAGCCAAGGATAAGAACACCGAGCATGGTGATCGACATGGAAGGCAGGGCGTCACGGTGCTTCTTGGCATGGAAGGTCTGCATCCCAATGCAAATGCACGACAACGTGAGAGAGATCATGACCTTGACGATTTCGACATCCATCCTCCAAATCGCTTCAGTTACTTCTGCTGCGTAAATTTGCTGAGAATACAACTTTATAGGGTCAAAGTACAGAGGGTCCTGCTTACTCCTTGTGGTGTTGATGGTGCCATTGATACGATCTCCCATCTTCGAGTTTACAGGGGGAAACTGGATATTGATTAGGATCTCACAGTCAATTGCTGTTTGGTTTTTGGTGGGCAAACTCGGAGATCGACATCCCTTCATGCAGAGTGTTCCACTTCCAGAATCGTATATCCCCTCAGCAGCAATGTCAAACTGTTCGCCCCCCTCAGCGGAAGCAGAGTACATATAATAGCTTATGGCATAGCTTACGTTCCAAACACTCTGATTCTTCGCGACCCAGTCATCTGCAGGCGCTGAGCTTCCCGTCTCCAACGCCATAACGAAATAATTATCACCACAAAACTCGTCGCCAATAGAAAAGACATTAGCTTCCCCCCATCCACTTCGGCCGCCGGCATCCTCCACCGCGATACTGAACCGTATGTCGTGGTAACATCTTCCATCAGGATACCTTTCCTCGCTCGACTGTGTTTTGCCACTTCTCACCTTGCAAGACCTGCTGACAGAATCCATTTGGGTGTATTTATATCTCAGCCCAGGAATCGTGACCATTCGCCCGCCCGACCGGTGGAACGAGACCATGCTGAAGTAGCCAGGGTCGCTCTTCTTCTTGATACTCCACATATGACCAACCACGTCGTTTCTTCTCAGCGTCACGACAGTTGGGAACCATAAGCTCAGTCCGATCGAGCAATCACCAACAGAGGGACTCGCCTGTGAACTCCCTTCAAGAATGTGACAGGCTATGAGACACAGACGATTCTTAACATGGTCCCAATAGCCTTCGCCCACCATGGACCTCTTAGGCACCATTGGGACATCATATGAAAGATAACTGGAATTGGGGAATTCGATGTAGAGATGCAGCCGGCCGTTCTCCGAGCACTGTATCATATCGAAGGACAAGAATCTAGCGGAGAACCCAAAGCTATTACTTAGAGTTCCACAGTTGCTACCGGTGCAGCCACTGCCGTAGTCTAGCTGAAATGTTCTACCAGTCATATACCGGAGGAGATGACTACAAACTGAAGTAGGCCCGAAACTTAGTGATTCCTCCTGGAATGGAAGAGAGGAGCATGAGTGGTTGGCTTGGGGGATCATCGTGAAATCATACTCCTTTTGAGCATAGGCCACAAGCGAGATGGGATCGATGTGGTGGGGACCCAAGCTCTCGACAGTCCCGCTCACCAGACTGGTAGAGATGTTGGAAGTCATGGGGTAATTGAGCTTCAAGACAGCAGAAAGATGAAGAGGATCACCTAAGGGCTTGTAGAAGATCCCGTGACCAACCATACAAAGCTTGCCGGTTGATTCAGACCAGAAACCGGAGAAGTCGAAGGTGGCTTCTTCCTGCAAGGTGACGTTCCGACGAGGACGCCTGCGGTGAAACGTCATGCCTTGGAAGACGGTCGGATGACCAACTCTAAGGACTAGGGTTCCCTCGACCTGGAGGACGTCGGGTGACCGCGTCTTGTGGAGGTACTTGGCATAGAAGTGGAAGTAAGGGAAGGCGGAGGAATTGGAGGCACGTGGCGAGTCGAAGAGCCGTCCGCCGCCGCCCGAGAAATAGCCTTTCGATATACGGAAGGAATAGTCCGAGTCGACGAAGAGGCTGGTAGCCTCGGATTCGGGGACGACGGAGCTGCAGTGGTCGGCGTACAGCGAAGAGGAGGAAGAGGTGGAGAAGCAAGCGAGTAGGAGGAGGAGGGAGAGTGGAATCAAAGCCATGGAATTCTTGCAGAAAGAGCAGAGCAAGGAGTTGACGCCTACAGCTGCTTGATATAGAACGAGACATCACGTCCTTGACGCCCTCTTCTTCCAACCCAATTCACGCTTGACGTTACCGCCACGGCGGAAGAGATTGTTGGGTCTCCTTCCCACCATGAATAGTCGAAAGCTCATGAAGGTGAGTTTCCTGTGATCAGAGACTCTTTACCTTTTACTACAGGTGTAGTGCCTTCTCGTCAGTTCACATCTATAATGTTTTTTGAAGCAACTGACAGTGATATTCTAAGATGTCTATGCACTAAACCATATCACCATCTGCCATGATCACTTTTTATGTTATCTCATTTTATGAAGCTGCAGAAACCAAATGGTTTACCAAATTGTTAATCTCTTTGAATCAGATTTTCCTGGACCCAAAGGAACGCAACAACACAGAGTACAAGTTGGAGACATTCACGGGGGTCTATAGAAAGCTTTGTGGAAAGGATGTTGTCTTCGAGCACCCTGTGACCGAGAGTGCATGAAATCTTCATGGGTAGATTAGGGGCATGCAGCCTTTTGAATCAAGTCAGTATCAAAGTTCTCGAATATTTGATTTAATGTTCAGTTAAGTTAAAAATGTTTCAGAAGACTGTTGCAGAAATGCATTCTGATCCTCTTGATTGATTTAGCTGTGTGAGCTTTTGAACTCGTTTATCATTATTTCTAAATCATAGAGGTATGGAATCACAAATTGATGATATCTTGGTTAGGTTAAAATGTTTATTCTATTAGTGGGAATTTTAATATGTTAAAGTGATATTATGTTCAAGAAAAAGGCTTTTTGAGAACTTGTTTTTATTGCATGACATAATGCTATTTGAGATTTGATTCTATAATAACTTGATTTCTTTTCATTTTCGATATGGACTAAATTAAGATGTCTATCCATGGGAAGTATTTCATTCCAGTATTCTTATGTTCAATATTATATCATCATAATTATTCAAAATTTTAAGAGTTCTTAGATAAAAAATAGATTAGAGATAATGTTTTTATCATATAGCCAGCAGATAAGTCCCTTTACAACACTAATTTGATGGTTTTATCTTTAAATTTGAGCCATGTAAAGATTGAAATCATTAAAAATATATGTTTTAAAATAGTTTTAAAAAAAACATTTTGACTTTTGTAATTCATTTTAGAAGTTTTTGAAATTTAAATTATTTTTGAAAAAAGTGAGAGGTGGGTTACAAAATTTTTAAAGGGTTTTTAATAGGACCAAAAAAATAATAATGTAATCGTATTAAACTCCAAAAAGATAATTATATTTTAAAACTTCAGAAAGTCTTCTTTGATAATATTCAAGTGATTTTTGATCCAAAATGATTGTAAATTCATCTTAAATTGATTAAACTTTAAGAAAAAAAGTATAAATTCAACCTTTTAAGGGGTAAAATTAATACAAATACTCATTTAAAAGCTTAAAAATGAAAAAAATATCATTTACGTCTTTATAACTAATTTTCAATTTTTTTAAAAATAAATATTTTATAATAATAAAAAATAATTTATGCTATTTTTGAATATGGTTTAACATTTGTTCTCTGAATACTGACACTTTAAGTCCATCACGGATGTCGTCGTGGTCTCCTTATTCCACGCGAGAGGCCGAAGCGGGGGGCTCGGCAACTCTCCTCCTCCGGATCCTGTCGGCGGCGAAGCGGGCGATGTCCTCGAAGCTCTTCGGATCTGGGAGAAGCTTGCCCACAAAAGGGAGCGACAACGCGAAGAGAATGTTCGACGTAATTTTTGATAGATAAGACAGGAGTCTCTTTGCGGCAACGCAAAGAGAGCCATCGTCCTTGTTGCTCGGATGTACCATAGCGGACGTGGGGTGGCGAAGGAGGAGCCAAAGGTGTACCCTCGATGTTGTTCTCCTGGTATCGGATTGGTGTTATAAAAACCATGAACGAAGGGCACGCACATGAAGCAAGGCCGACCCTCTCCTCAGCCTTCTGAGAACCTCGCGGAGAAGATACTACAAGAACAAACGAAAGAGCATCTCAACCCTCAACGTGGTTCGTAAGTCCCTGCAAAGTCTCTCGACCAAAACAAGCCTTATTTAATGTTTCGTAACCACAAGCTTTATATACTCGGAGCCTCATCGCGCGACCTCTGTCTCTTTTCCGGCCTGTATATTTCCTCACGAAGGGCCATGGCTTCAACTTACTTTAGGATTACAATTCAGGCGCATCACATTACGCTCAAGCTCCAATACGTTAGTCGTAGCAAAAGTCTCCCTTGAACTTGGGAGTGAATGGGTCATCTCATTTCCTCGGTTGAACTTTAGCCGCCCGGTCTAAACTTGGGAGTGTAATGGAGAGCTGATACCTTCTTCACGAAGTGGCTGATACCACCACGAGTCTTGATGGAAACCCATTCTAAGTTTTCACGATGCGCCTGAATTGTAGCCGGAAAGAAAGTTGGAGAGAGAGAGAGAGAGAGAGAGAGAGAGAGAGAGACGTGACGTGATGAGGCTTCGAGTAAATAAAGCTTGTGGTTAAGTAAGCATTAAACAAGGCTTGTTTTGGTTGAGAGAGTTTGCAGGGACTTTAGAACCAACCACATTAAGAGTTTGAGAGACTTTTTCGTCGTCTATTCTTGCAGTCTCTTCTCTGTGAGATCAACCTAAGGAGGAGGGTTAGCCTACGTTCATGCACCTAATAAACCTCCGAGAACAAAATAAGGAATCTAACACACTGAGCCAAACCAACGTGATTCATCTGTGATATTTATGGAAACTCTTTTGGGTCGCCGTAGCTTTCGGCCTGCGATGCCATTCCCTCCTATCGGCATCCAACACCAAAGCTTGTCGATGGGAGAATGAACCAAACAACAGGCGATCACGGGTGCAGAAAATAGGACTTTTATTATTATTATTATAATATTTTTAGGGATTCTTGATACATGCATCATGATTATAATTATATAGGACAATTTCTTTAGGAAAAGCTCTTGTTTATTTTTTTTGTTGATCTTTTTTCCTCGGATAGGGCTCCTATTTTTTTAGTCCAACAAAAGTGACCTAAATCACTCTTTTCTTTTCTTTTCTTTTTTCTTTATCTCTCTCTCTCTCTCTCTCTCTAACTCATTCTATCACTAAGTTTAGCCGATCCAAAATTTAAACGCTCCAAATTGATCTTAAAATTATAAATAAATATAAAAAAAATAGAGTATTAATTGTGTTATGAGTATCATCGACTGATAAGTCGGCCCAATTGATCCGCTATGAAAGGTATAGACTTATTCAAGTTTTTTTTTTTAACTGATGCGGAAGACTCTATGAGATGATACCGCATAGGCTATCCGGTTAGATGTCGTTCTCTTGGTGAGAACCCGATTCGAGATGACCAGGTAGACAAACTGAGATCTTTCTAGTTGTAAGGTTCCTCCCTTGGGGTTGGCTCATCCGGGTGTCTTTGGGCAACCGACATAAGGGATTGCTCAACGTGGCCTCTTCGATGCTTAAGTCAACGAATGGGAGAAGACAATAATGTAAGCTGAATGATTAAGTCAAAAAAGGGGAGAAGACAACAATGTAAGATAGAAAAATTATTCTCAATCATTCTGTGGGGCACATTCGAACGCATCATGGTACAATTTTGAGGCCGGTGACTTGGAGCCTTACTTAGATGTCGGCCTCGATAGCAAATGAGTTGGCATCGGACACAATCATACATATATAAGTATAAAAAAATTGAAAATTAAAATTATTTATATAAATTAAAACGTAATAGAATAATATTTTTAATATATTTTAAATAACTAAAAAAAATATAAAAAAAATCTTAATTTTTAAGGAAAAATTGGAAATGACTTATAAATGCATAAATGACTTTTTTAACTATTCAATTTTAAAATAAATATGTTAATGGATTTTATCATTGATTAAATTTATGTTTTTTAATTTTTTCCCCCAATTTAAGGTGAATTTACAACCACTTTTGAAAAAAACAAACTCTGTAAATATTATCAAAGAAGGTTTTTCTAAAGTTTTCAGAAAAATATTTTTTTGAAAACCTTAGTTACGGTAATCTTTTAACAATTACCCGATCTAAGGTGAATTTACAATCATTTTGGATCAAAAACCACTTGATAATATTCAAAGAAGGCTTTTTGAAGTTTTATGAAAATAATTTTTTTGAAGACTCGAGTTATACTATTTTTTAACGAGGTTACACGTTTTAGGTTTTATCCAAAAACAATGCAACTCTATTAAAAAATATTGTAACTCACATTTCACTTATTTCAAAATTTTCTAAATTTTGAGAGAATCTCGAAAATTAATTACAACGGTTTGGTGTCGTGTCGCTCCGATCTCTTAGTGGTGAGTCAATCTAAAGCCTGCCGGGAGCGTCACAGCTGAGATCAACGTAATCGGAGGACGACGAGAATCTCCATTGCTTTCACATCTACAGCGTCCATTCTTTCACTTATCAGATCTCTACCGTCAATGACAATAGAGGCGCTTCAGATGTGATGATTTTAGTGATGGACGGTTTAGATGACACACTTGGCGCTTCTAAAGCTATAGTACAGCACAGCAACCATCCCATTCTGTGATGGGCGCTAACGCCTTTAGGAGCAGATAAAATCTTGCGCAGAACATGTGGTTGCGCGCGCCATGGCTCGTGTCCTCCACACCTTCGGCCGCCATCCTCCCCCGCCGTGGTCATCCCTTTCGTGCCTGTGCACGCCACACTTGCGTCCGCTAGCTCCCACACTGCCCTTCGCCGCTGAACCACGACAAACACCTTGTGCGGTGTGTGCGAGAGGAACCGCTGTCCCTCGCGTCGCCCTCTTCTCATCGGCTCCTCATCCACTGACGTCGGCTTCGGAATCGAGCCATTTACTAGGCGTCACATCCCGGGCGTCGAAGTGGGAAGTCTTGACACATCGTTGGTGAGTGCTAGCTGGTCGTCACTGAGGTGACTGCTAAGAAGATAGAAGAGAATGAGCATTCCTCGTCGTATGCTTCATGGCTCTTCAGCGAAGGGGCAGTCCGTATGGTGAAGAGGGATCTTATAGCAGTCGTACCCATCAATGACAGAGATGCATTTGGTGGTGGTGAAACCGGTGGCCATGCACATCATTGAAACAAGCAAGAAGCTTAGAACGTGTCGTTTCATTTACGAGCTTATGTTTCTCGATGAAACGATAATAATCATCTTGTTTAGCGTGTGTATTCGATCCGGAGAATATCCACCTCCGTTGTAATTTTTAATGAATGTTATCAATATCCAAACAGAAGTACTTATTATGTTTTACGATTATAAATCAACAAGATCAATTATTGTTTACTAAAATCATTTAATGACCATGTACATTAAAAGCTCATCCAATCTTATTATTCTTGTAGATAGATCTCGAAGCAAGTGCCCGAGTTCCGTCAACTCTCTAGTGAGCATTCGATTCTTTCTTTTAGTCACGTCTGACTTCTTTCTTATTCGTGTTAAGATTTCAATTACTTCTTGCTTGTAATCACTCTTCCACTTTGTCTCTTGTAATCCTCATCAAGGATTAGGACATGCCAAGAGAACAAGTCTTGGATTACGATCCTTAGAAAGTTTAGTCTAACAATCCTTTGGAGGTTAGCATGTGGGAGTGTCTTATCTTGCAGGAGATCAAACTTTATATGGATTATAATCGTAGATGGTTGAGACTCTTTCTCGTCATGTACTAATCCAACATACTAAAATCTAGTTCATGACACTGTTGACCGGGAAATGTCTTATCGCTTAGTTCAGTTCGTGTAATTATTGCCTTTGTTTTTAGTGCAGTCTCATCCACTACTAAATCCCAAGCTAGAGACAAAAAAACTTCTTGTTGGCTGGTCCATCAACATAGCTTAATGCAAAGAACTACACTGCATGTGAGCACATACTGTACTCCTCTAACACCAAGAACACTTCACCAACCCACATAGCAAACAGCAAGTAACACCAGGAAAAGAATCATCATTGAGATGCAGAGTTAAGCTACAAAAGTTGTAGTTGTTTTCCTTCTGTTGGACAGGAAAAGGATGATCGAAGAGTCAAAGCTTGATCTGTGATTTATATGTAGATTGGAAATGGCCAACAAAGTGTCATTTTGTTTTGTCTGCAGGAGTTTGAAAGGTATGTTAATTAAGCTTTTGGATGACTTCATGTTCTTACAGCAACAACAATGTATATATAGCAGCCAGCTAGATGACAAAAGGAATTGTCTTAGGGAGAACGAAAGGAATCTTCCAGTTTGTGTCTTCACCTAAACATAACAATGATAGGGACATGTACATGGATGAAGCACTGAATCCACAAAGAAGCTCCGTTCCAAGCAAACGCTTGGGAACAGGAACATGGCTTCTATGTCCATGGATTCTCTCTCTTGAGAGGCTCATGGGGTACATTGCTTGAGGAGGATGGATAGTTCGTCAACTGGGCCATGGCGCTGAGGTCACTCTGCATGAGATACTGCATGCCATCAGCATCCATCAGCTGCGCCTGCTGGATCTGAATGCAAAGCATCTCAGCTTGAGCCAAGGCCAGCTGCATCTGGAGCTGAGACACTTGATGCTGGAGGTAAGAGATGGCTCCGACGCAACCATAAACTGGATCCCTCATCCTTGCGTTTGCTTCGTAGACCAAGCTGCTCACTGCATCCGCTCTTTGACGAAGAGGAAGCTCCTGTAGTCAACCAACGTAAACTATCGGTAGACAAAATAGAAGAACAAAGAAGAAGAAGAAACCTGTAGCATTTTGCTAACGTTGCTTGCACCAAAGACCCTGTGGACCATTGCGAACTTGTGGGGTTCATCGGAGGGGAAGAAGGGCGCGAAGACGCAGTCCGGCGTGCAGCGCCTCCGTAGAAGCTTGCAGGAAGCGCAAGGCGAGTGGCTACCCATTGCTTAGGCCACCAAAGGAAGAACGAAGGTGTATGGTTGCAGATGAATACACTTGGTACAGTGCAAGGTTGCCTCTCAGGTTCAGATGAGCTGAAACTATATGGAGATGGGACTGCCTATTTATGATCGAACCCTAAGTTAAAACCTTTAACAATCATAGATTATAGTAATAAAAAAGATAGGAAAGGATGTTTCTATTGGTAATGATAACATATAAAACTAGGCTACAGTGTACACGCTTGTCCTCGAGCATGTTATCATGTGGTGAACATACTGGAGGACATACTCTACATACGGTCAAATACACAGTCACATTACATTAAGCTACCTGCCGTCCGTGGCCATTGTTGATGGGATGCTAAGTTGACATGGAAGGCTTGAAGCAGTGCAGAGCTGAGTCTTAGTTTTATATGATGTCAACAAGGAACTATTATTGCAGTGCATACCTAATGCAGTGTTTGTCCACAACTGGTCCTCATCATTTCCTGTTCCTAATTGGTGCAGCGAGAGCAGGTAAGTTGATCAGCAAGAGCAAGTAGTTTTCATGCAGAAGTGTTTCAAGTATGTAACACCAATATGCAGGATATTATTTTCTATTGCAAGAGAAGAAGCAAGCAGAACCAATCCAACCACAAACCATGCAGTGCTAAATTCTTGGCATCACAAATAATGTAAGTGCCAAAATCTTAGCATCATTCACTTCTCGTAGAACAAGTTCAGAATGATTCAGGCTCAAAGGATTGAACTCATGAAGTGCTTAGACATCCTCTGGAAGTTTTAGTACAAAATTCTAGTTTGTCTTATACAAAACTACCTCAAAGTAAGCAGATCAACACACCGAACAAATAAGAGCAAGAAAGCAAAAAAGGTGCCACCTTGAATCATCATGCTCCACCGTGCAACCAGCGTTTGATGAATAGACGTAGAAAATGATGTGCGGAGTGCAATAGTGTACCGGAAATCACCTACTGATGGGTCCACAGTTGTTGTCAATCCCAGGCCGCCAAAATCACAACTATCCGCGCTCTGATCATGAAGCTGGAAATAGTTGTTGAGAGCATATGACACATTTCCGGGCCAGCCGATCCCTGAGCAAGAGCCACCAGGAGACAAAGCAGAGCAATCAGCAGCGGAACAGGCTTCCGATGCACTGCCGGAAACATTTGATATGTCCTTGTTATTCACCACACACCACTTTTGCACCTGGTAGTCCACAACATGAGCACTTGCCAGAGCTTTTGAGCCTTGGCCAAGGTCCACATTGTATTTTGCCTGGCCGTCAAATGTGAAAATGCCCCAGTGTCTTTCATAATTCCCAGTCTTAATGCTCCGTTGATCTTCATCTAGTAGACTGAAGATATATGTCTCTCTTGTTGTTCTCCTTGGTCTAAGTGGAGTACCAGCTTTGCTCTGCAGGTGGTCAACGAGGCCTTGCATGAAGATCTGGGCAACAGCAGGTGTGGCATTCATTGCACCATCTGTAGGCCATCCTATCTTCCCGACAGTTATATCCATTTCAGCATGCCCAACCTTTGACAAAGCTGAAACTATCAAAGTGGTTTCTATACTTGTTCGGTCCATCAGATAATGCATGAGAATTTGTCTGGAAGAGAACAAAATCCAGGGAAAGGTTCTTCTTTTGTTGAAAGGTCAAGAAAGGATTGATGTCAACCACAAAGGGTGAACCATGCTTGTCAAGAAAAGAGAGGAGCTCAATCATAGTCTTGTTGAGATCAGGCCTAAAGTGACCCTTCGAAGGTAGGTTAGACTCAGATTGGTATACATCAGAACTGCAAGGAACAATGACTTTTACCGTGTTTGCTAAATTTGCAGCAGTCAGGGCTCGCTGAATGTTTGTTGCTGCACCAACTACATGGGGCTGGAATGTTTGACCATAACTGAGGAGGAATGCTTCATCACCGACAGCAATAAACCTGTCAATTTATAGTCTTGTCAATATATCGCATAGGTAGGCTTTGTGAATGTCCTTTTCTGCACCAAGTTAATGTGGTTACATACGAATATGCCAATTTTAACATCTTCATGCAATATAACATAGTATATCTTAGCAGAAGAAGATATGGGCAAGAGGAAACAAACATAAGATGACAAGTCAACATTGTCATCCATAATTTCAGCTTAAAACCACTGACAATATCAAAAAAGTATCAGCTCTCATAGGGCCATAAAATCAATCACTAAACCCAAATTTTGCTTGGACCAGATTTTCTTGGCAACCAAACATAAGCTGTCTTGATATACCAACTGACATAAATCTGGAAGTCGACAAACTTTTTCCCTTCCAAGAGTCCAAACAAACAACTTAACTTTCAGCAGCTCACTGCTTGACTGCTTAATTTTGACAATAATTCACTGTCAACTTTAGTGCATTGCAGATTAGTGCATTTAATAAACAGAGAGTTCAATTTCACCTCATCAGTTATGTTCTTACACAATCTATCAACCAAACGTAAATGCAGCAGTGTTAGCTAAGGAAAGAGCGAAATCTGCTAGCGTCTAATCATAGTAGGGAGGGGGAAGGACACAAACAGCTTTCCATCAAACATATTATCGAAGTTGCCAGATGTTGTGACCAAGAAATCCAGCAATTATTTGGTCGCATGTGACAGTGTGCCAAAACAGGTTTACCTTGAAGAGTTGCTGCATCTAATAGCGCATGATATCATTTAGCTTTACTCGAACTGCAGAATTTTTTATACGTGGAAGACAACCGCAAATGATTCTCATTACTTGCCTAAAGTACCCATAACACATTCTTCCACGAAAACTAATCATTCTTCATATGCACCTTAGGTAGCTCATATACTTGAAGGAGAAGTGAATCCGAATGCAACTTATCACTACTATCATTGCAATTTATAAAGGCATCCAAGGCCACTCTTGAGTTCTTGATGTAGAAGGTCATCCAAGACTAACGGCACTCCTACTATTAAAGCTTCCAAACAGACTTAAATCAAGCTCTATCCCTTTTGCCATGTTTCTCATCTTCTTTCAAGCTTTAGTACCTCAAGATATGTCCCAGATGATGACACATGCATATGTATAGGGACAACAAGGGGCATGGAATAATCATAACAAAAATGCCTAAGATTTTCAAAATCTGAAGATCTTAGTTCGACGCTGTTTCAACTTTCAAGTGGCACCCAGTTGCACAAGATACGCATCTAAATACCTTGAAGTTTATAAGACAGGGAAATGCTTGAATTCCTATCAGTTTCCTAGTGGCATTTCAAAGTTGTTTTTCGTTAAGAAGGTATTGTGTCTTATACCTAAATACCTTGAATTTTATAGAGATGCCAATGCAGATCATAGTGCAAGAGAAACATATACTGCAACCAAATACAAGGCATAAACTTATCGTGTATGACGACAAACAGCCACGAAGAGGACAAGGAAAATTTGCAGTGGCATGATCACTTTGGGCGCATATCTTACTGGTGTCTCGTTCAAATGGCGAAGCTACATAGTGGATGGACAATCACAATCAACAATCAAACACGACAAAGAATTAAAGAGCATAATGCAACACAGACAACAAAGAATCAATCGATCTGCGCAAGCATAAGAGTTACCACAACTTAATACGAACTCTGAGCATAAACCCATTAACCGAGCTAGGGTTCTAAAAGCAAAATGCTAACTTTGAGAAGAAAAGGATCGAGTAGACAATACCTAAACATTATTTCATTTCGAAACGAGTGTGCAATTACAATCGCCAAGTTTCCTTTTCTTAACCCTAAAATCAATGATAAACCCCAAACAAAAAGGAGAAGAAGAGAGAAAAAGGACTTACTCGATTCGAACACTGCCGCCGCCAATGCTGGAGGCGTAGCGGGTGACGTTGTCGTGGACCCAGCTGACGGCGGCGGACTTGGAGGAGCTGAGGGACCGGAGCATCTCGTTGGGGACGCCGATAGCCACGGCGATGCCCGAGCCAGCGAGGCTGGCGAGCACGGAAGGGTCGGCGTCGGGGAGCTTCACCCGGGAGCTGGGTCCACGACAGCTCCTCCTCCGCCGTCAGCTGGGTCCACGAGAGGGTGGGAGGCGGAGGAGGACTTACTCGATTCGAACACTGCCGCCGCCAATGCTGGAGACGTAGCGGGTGACGTTGTCGTGGACCCAGCTGACGGCGGCGGACTTGGAGGAGCTGAGGGACCGGAGCATCTCGTTGGGAATGCCGATAGCCACGGCGATGCCCGAGCCAGCGAGGCTGGCGAGCACGGAAGGGTCGGCGTCGGGGAGCTTCACCCGGGAGCTGGGTCCACGACAGCTCCTCCTCCGCCGTCAGCTGGGTCCACGAGAGGGTGGGAGGCGGAGGAGGATGTCCCCCAGTTGACGCCCACCGCAGTGGCGCCCCACCCACTTCCCCGCCACCATGAGGCCGGCGACCAGGCCACCAACGGCGATTCGACCGCATTCTTTGCCTCTTCTCTCTCTCTCTCTCTCTCTCTGCTACGCTGTTGGTCGCATTAAAGCCAAGTAGAGGGAGACGGCGGAGCCAAACACTTCAGACACATAATGTTTTCCGTACTTTCCACTCTCCCTTCTCGATACCCCAAGGGTCACCTTCCATTTCATTGGAGGGAACATGGGTCCACAAATAGAGCCGTTTGTTTGACAACATGCACATCCAATAAAAATACCGGTATCGTCAGGGTAGGTGAAACCGAGTAAATAAAATAGTTATTGGTTCTTTTTCAGCAGCTGTTCGACTGATGGTAATCGTACGGACACTGTGATTTGACGAGGAACAGCGAGAAGAGAATGCTTTGGGTTGGGCTAAGGTGTGCTATATGGGCTCACGAATATGGGCCTTAATTGATAAGGAAATAAAAATATAAAAACGCGCACCGTGGGGCTCGAACCCACGACCACAAGGTTAGGAGTAAATAAAATAGTTATTGGTTCTTTTTCAGCAGCTGTTCGACTGACGGTAATCGTACGGACACTGTGATTTGACGAGGAACAGCGAGAAGAGAATGCTTTGGGTTGGGCTAAGGTGTGCTATATGGGCTCACGAATATGGGCCTTAATTGATAAGGAAATAAAAATATAAAAACGCGCACCGTGGGGCTCGAACCCACGACCACAAGGTTAGGAGCATTGCGCTCTACCGACTGAGATTTGGCGATACCTTTTGTTGTCACGAGCCTTACGTTCTTTTGTGGTTAAAAAAGAAAGGGTTTGGTGACACCTTAAAAGCCAACATATAGATCTGTAACGGACACCCCAAAACGTTATATTGAAGTTCATAACGTTCCGTTAAGCATCAAGTTTCTGGTTTACAAGTATTATTGGCACTTCTAGAAAAGGCAGGGGTGAGGTAGAAGGGTCGTAACGGCCGTTATTTTCCTTGCGTTAAAAGGCGTGCGTAACGTAAGGCAATGTGGGCGACCGACAGCGTGACCTGCGCCTTCCGCCGTGCGCCGCGAGGCGGGTGGAAGAGGCGATGTTACTGAGGTCGCCTGCGGCGTCCACAACCGGACGCGTGTAAAAGGCCGGCAAAGTGGTTTGTCGCATAGTGGAAGCGGCGGGGACGGTGAGACTCGTGAATAACTAGTTTAATTAACCTACTCCACCGCTGTTCGAGGTCGGTGTTCTTAGTGTTGCCTTTGTTCTACGCCTTGTGGATTATATCGTGAAATTTCGAACTCTTAAAATTTTATAAATAAATTTAATATATATTTTTATAATTAATTTAATATTTAAAAATATAAAATATTTAAAATATTTTAAGATATAAATTAATATTTAAAAATATAAAATATTTTAAAATATTTTAAGATATAAATTAATATTTAAAATATAAAATATTATGATTAAATATTTAAAAATATATTATAATTAATATTTTAAATTAAATTAATATTTTAAAAAAATACATTATAATTAAATTAATATTTAAAAATAGTTAAGATATAAAAATATATTAAATGAGCTTTCAAACTAATATTTAAGATATATTAAATAAAATTTTAAATAGTCATCAAAATACTTATATTGCAGTGGTAAAAAAGGACGAAAAGTGTTAGGTACGATAGGACATGAACTAACTTTTTATCATTATGTTTGAATTAAAGTTAAATAGAAATTAAAAAACTCTAAAATATGCTTATGTTGATTATCCCAAATATTAAGAACCGAGAATCCAAATATTAGGACTCATGATTAGTATAGAGCTTCTGAATCATGGAATAGCCCAATAACAATCATGTTTTTATTTTATATATTTATGAACAAATTTCCTCTGGTTTTCTTATATATTTATATTTTTAGTGAAGTCAGCATTAAAGCTACAGTATTACAAAAAAAAAATACGTAAAGACATGAGACTTCAGTAGTAGTTGTGAGCATTAGACTCGAACATAAAGCAACAAAAAATCTCCAAACTCTATAACGAACCTATATGATTCCCCCCACCCCTAGTTGAC
Source organism: Musa acuminata AAA Group (assembly GCF_036884655.1). Taxonomy (NCBI): domain Eukaryota; kingdom Viridiplantae; phylum Streptophyta; class Magnoliopsida; order Zingiberales; family Musaceae; genus Musa; species Musa acuminata. Next base: position 27,400,044 of record NC_088347.1, on the reverse strand, counting down.
AGAAATGTACATGATCAATAACAAAGGGAAAAATACAGACAAGGAGGCAGAAAGAGAAAATACAAGGGAAGCAACAGAAACCAACAATAACAAATCAAAAAATACATATGAAGAATAGTTCCTCGCACCGAGTTCACTTGCTCTCAAACTTAACCAGCAGTAGGTTTATTTTGCTTTGTTTTGGCGATGTTAACAAGATCGCCAAAAAGCTTATCCTCGGGCTTTGGCACTTTGTTCGGTTGCTGCAGATAGGACGAGGAGGAGGTAGGCATCTGATAGGAAGAGGACTGACTCGCATATGTGCTATTGTCTTGCATAGAAAGGCCATACATTCTCTGTGCAAGCTCATTTGGAGTAGAATAAGGGTATGCAGGTCTCGCTGGATCGTAGAATTGGGCACCCGGTTGTTGCCCGTATCCATAGGCTGTCAGCTGAACCCCCTGCATGGCCTGTTGACCCACACCTACCACAAGCCCTCCAAGCATATGCTGTGGAAATGTAGATGGCATGTGGCTGTTCTGCATTTGAGGATGCATGCCTACAAACTGATTGCTCTGCATCAGTTGAGGTTGCAGCCCTGTCGGCTGGGCACCCAATATATGTTGTGAATGCATGCCTCCCAGCTGACCACCTGCCATAGGATTGGGTGGCATGTCTGCATGCTGGCTGGTTTGTGCTGGAAAGGAGTGCATACCAATAAGCTGCCCAGTTTGATGTGGTTGAGGCTGAAAACCAGGCGATTCAAGCTGGACAGCTTCCGCCTCCCAAGGCGGTGGGGGAAGAGCTCCATCTTGATCATTTGGACCTGCAAAAGAATAAATTACTCAAACAAAAAACATAAAAAGTATCAGGTCAAGACATGTTAGCAGATAAAGGTTTCCGAGGAAATGGTTTATGGTAACAGTTAAACAGAATCATAAAACAACTTTTCACATACTTTCTCAACCCAAATTGTGTTGGAAAACAACTATGACATACATATTCTGTACAAACTGTTTGGTTTGCTATACGAATCCTTTCCTACCATTAATACCATGTTTCAGTATCCCCCTTAAGTACCCTTAAGTAGCCTCTATGTGCAAATAAATGTTTATATGTTCACGTACAAACACACACACACACATATCCATATGTGCACAGACATAATAGTCTCGCCAGGGGCACATGGGTATTGTGAAACAAAGTCATTACCTGTTGATGCAAACCATCCATTGCAATTGAACAGTCTGGATTTCTATGAAAATGACTTGGGCCATACATACATAGAAGTTCTTCCACTATAATCATATATACATATATAGACATGCATATATGTGTTTGTACATGTATGACGTGTATCTTTCATCAAACGCAACACTTATATTGCATTAGTAAAAAAAAGGCGCAAGTGTAAGCAATCTTTTATATGAACTAACTTTTTATTGTTTCTTTTAAATTAAAGTTAAATAGAAATAAAAAACTCTAAACTATGTTTATGTTGATTGTCACAGATTAAGTGAGGATATAGAATATGGTTCAACGTATATGAGATGATCCCAGATATTAAGAATCATGATTCCAAATATTAGAAATCATGATTAGGATAGGGCTTTTGAATTATGGAGGTTGCAAAGAGGATTTGTTAGTGCTTATGCAATATTTTTGCTATTAAGGATAGCCCAACAACCATCATGTTTTTTTAATATATTAATGAGCAAATTTACCCTGGCTTTCCACTCTACTTAAACATCCAAATCTGAATCACATTTATTCTTTATGAGTTAAAGACTTGCTTTGGGTATCGCCTATCCACCACAACTAAAAATACAATCATTTCTTATTCTATTTACTGTATAATGTAATTAATCAGACTGAACATCCTCTTTATATTGCACTAATTTTAAATATGATATATATTCTTTAGCACTCAGCACTTAGTCCATAAAACATGAGTCTTATCTTGGTGCAATTTTCTTTTCAATGGAGCAGGTTTATGAGAATTGCAGAACAGGCAAATGCACTTCACTTTAACCATTCCAGTGTCATTCTATGAATAATAGGTATCCAGAAAACTATAAAGCTTAATGATTCCAAGAATTGAAAAGACAAGGAAAAAGTCAATAATCATACCATAACTGAGTGCCTGCTGCTGTGGATTGTATGCTGAAGCGAGTTGACCATTCCATGCAGTGCTTGCCTGGTTTAGATGCACTGCAGTGTCATGGCTTGCCTGCCCAAATTGAGGTGCCCCTGAGCTTGGGCTGCCTCCATCATTAAAACGAGCAAGCTGTTGTGTCTGCTGGGGCAGCTGAGGGTTCGTTCCAGTGGCATATGTTTGTTGTGTTGCAAATGCAGAATCCGCATCAAAAGCATTTGCAGGACCTCTGCTGTTACTGTTAGCATTGTCTGGATAAAACATGTCTGCAAGTGCTAACATGTTCTGATCAGAGGCAGAATTCGTATGTGGTTCACCAACAGGAACAAGAGCTAATAAATTCTCCTTTGAAGGTTTATTAAAATCCTCGCCACTGAGAAGGTCCATATTAGCATGAATTATTGTTGAAGACTTTGCTGAACCATCAGAAACAGGTGGTGCGGGCAGCAATAGTTGCTGAAGAGGGGGCTGGTCTGTTGAGCTTGTGCTTGTAGCTGACAACCTACGTCATCATGTCAAAATCACATAATTTTAACGGATCAAGAAGAGGAAACGTCACTAAATATTATAGATGAAAGCCAAAGACTACTTAATGCTATCGATGAAGTTCTTCAAAGCTCCACTCATGAAGCACATAAGGTATAAACAGTTAACCTTGACAAATTAAATCTCATTGGATAATGACTTCAAAGAGATTATCTTCAAATTGGCTAAATATGGTACACATTCACACAAAGAAAGAAGGAACTCAAAAGAAATGTTGTTTTTTAAACTTCAAGATGTGTTTTTCTCGATGAAGTGATACAGAAGTCCTCTAAATTTTATAGTGTAGCAACTTCGATGCATAATTTGTAAATATCAAATTACTTGAAGAAAAAGCTTCCTACCTCTGATCTTGCTCTTTGCTAGTTGAAGAATCAACATCTACAAGTGCCTGAAGAAATTTTTCTTTCTTAACATGAACAGCAATTCCTGCAGCAATAGCATCATGCTTTGCTAGTACTTTCTGCAAATTATCATTCAGAGCAAGTCCTTGGCTAAGCAGTTCCTCATCTCTGTCACAAACAGAATAAGGTAAAGTGTAAATGGCTTCAATATTGATAAGCGATCAGCACAGTCAAGTGGCATATGCAAGTTAACTACTGCATCTTACATCTGATTGAAGAGCATAAAAGATGACAGAAGCAGTTAAGCTAAAAGAAGTAGAGGGAGAACTCAGAGAATGATCACTTGAATTCAAGTGAATGAAATGTGGTAAGCTTTAATCATTCTTTGAAATATGATATGTACATTAAAAAATAAATTAAAGGTTACAGATCATGGTTTTTGCACAAGGAGACTAACTTAGTCCAAATTTCACCCACATTCCTGTGAAAGATTTATGAAACATGGGGAGAACAGCTGAAAGGACTTACGAGGTTGTGTTAACAAGATCCACCACTCTTTGTTTATAAGTACGACATTGACTGACAAGGTCAACAATTACTTCCTCTTTGAGCCCCTGCATATAGAAACCAAAAAATGGCTGAGCAATTGTTAAATAACACGATATACTAACTTGGTAATATAAATCAGATCATAAATGGATCATAATAGAAAATCAGAGTGCTATTAATTATAAATTGAACCATGAATATGTAGTTCTCAAAATTGAGTTCAGGAAGAGGACCATAACCAAGGTTCGCCGTACCGTACCGTATCAGCATTTTGACCCGGGCTCGGTATGGTATGGTACCGGTGTACCGGGCGGTACATCAGGACATATCGAGCGGTACACCCTGGTGTATCGAACAATTTTATACTTTTTCATATTGTAGCAGTGTTACAGTATAATACTGTAGCACTGTAGCGATACCGAGCGGTCCACATACCGGTAACCTGTCGGACCGGTATGTACCGCCTGATACGGGCGGTACGCTTCGGTATGACAAACCTTGGAGACAACAAAGATTCATTATCAGCCAAGACCTCTTACTCACTTAGGTCTATATATTACATTCCACATTTTCATAAGCACAAATTTAATATCCAACTTTAAGTTAGAAGATCATATTTGACAACGACATGTTAACAAGTATTAAGATAACAAGTCTCAAAGTAGAACATACCTCCCTGTTTCCAGGGTCTACGGCATTCAACATCTCTGCAAGAACATCCACGAGACCACTGGCATTCTGAATCTCTGTGAGACTGAAAAATTAAATAAATTTTGTATCAAAACCAAAGCTTAGGTGTGCTGAAGTTCATTGCAGATAATTGATGAGAATAGGGAAACACCTCAAAGCAGGAAAATCAGATGCTATTGAAGATTCAGGTGCTTCGTTTTGATAATCAGGACTTCGCACTGACGGAGGATAAGATTCCAGAGGCCGTGTTTGTGGCGTAAATACAGGTGCAGACCTCTCAGATCTCTGAGGAAATACAGCTCCAGCTCTCTGATGGAGGAAAATTAGAAATAATATCAGAGAATATAGAACAATGAAATCATAGTTTGACAATAATTTTATCAAAAAATTAATTGGTTCAATTAGAACTTTATTTCTGAAATGCACCAACAATTGAAAAATCATACAGAAAAAATAACAATTGAAACTGTAAGGCCGTTGAAGAAATACAAAATGCACAAACACATACCAACAGTTCCTGATATGCTGCATGGTATTGAGGATATCTTGCCTGTGGACCACCAAATGCTTCTTGCCATGTATCTATTAATGTAAGTATCTTTTCCTTAACGTGAGAATCAGGTTGCTGTGTGAAAATAATTTGAACTTAGTTCAGCATCCAGTAAAAGATAGTTAATGAGAAAACATCTTAAAGTGAAAAAAACTAGAACCTTCTTCTTTACAATCTTGACCATCTTGTGTAACATATCTTTCTCAGCAATATGCATATGAACTATTTCCCCACAATTTTTTATCATTGTTTCCAATAGCTGCAGAGAATAAATTAATTGCAATTAATATAAGATAACAATCTATAGAAAATTAAATCCAACATGCAATAGAGGAAACTGATTATCCTTCTAGTAGTGTCAAGCCAAAAAAATATCATGACATGCCTCTAATTGGCATGCCTATATTCCAATACACACAAGCCATAAATTGACCTTTGTATGTGTTGGCGCCTCTGGTACAACTTGGCATTGTGAGCGTAGCTCCCTTCTAGCATAGCAGGTTCCAATTGGGATAACTAACTTGGTGTTAACCAATGCATTTTTTGGTGTTAGTGCCATGCCAAAAGTGGATTGGCAAGGTATATGAGCATAGGCAGCCATGGTAGTAGTGACTACTATTGTTGACATCACCTTGAAAAATAGAACTTATTGTCATCTTGAACTTTCCAACAAGAATGAGGCTGTTGGAAATAACATCTCGTCTCCAAAAGCTGAAAAGTTTTAAATTACCAATAGCCTATTGACAAAAGGAACTGGATTTCTTAAAGAGGTCAGGGACTTTGGCTTGGTCCAACCTCGGATCAGAGGCTTGAGTTTTTGGATAAAGTCAAGAGAGTCAAAAATGAAAGATTCAGAGTGAACTTAAGCCCAAAATAAAAGGAGATCTGTTCATGTCAGATTTTGGGTTCAATCACACAGACTTAAGCCCAAGCCTAAGAAGTGCACCCCTGTAAGTTGCAACCCATAGAAAGATATCCTGTCAAACAAAACGTAGAAATTAGAACTACCATCTCTCAGTTTCCTCTTCAAATTGGTAGATTTATTTCAGCTCTAACAGTGAAGATAACTGCAACAACCTCTTAGCATAACATGTAACTAATCTCTTCTCGAAAAAAAATCACTGCAACCGGTTTGCAAAATGTGTTTTCTCATCTAAAAAGATAAAGATCTCCAGAGTTCAACTAACAACTGGTTCCTTGATCTTACCATAGAGCAACAGGTCCACAAGAGGTACTTTGGCAAGCGACAAATAAGCTTGTAAAGAGAGGGTCTGGGATCTCGAATAGAGCGACCAAAGTATGCTTTAACAGTTTGATGACATCAAAAACATTGTCCAACATCCAATTTTTTTTTCAAAAATTAAGCCTAAATAAAAAGCAATCTAAAAGCACAACAGAATGCATAATATGCGGCAAATAAACTGTAATCTCTATCGAAATGATGCTACAAAAGCACAGATAAATTTTCTGAGAATAGGCTGAGAGTTTGAATATTATTATGAGAGTTAACTAAAGATTAAGCCTTAAGCTTCAAAGTGATTCAGTGCATAAGATACACATTTAATTCAGTTCAATGTTGCTAATATTAGCAAAAGCAACACTGGCACTCTGTTTAAAATATTTCGTGACAGAGGATGTAGATCAAGAGGCTTTGAGATACAAGCAAATAAAAAAACCTCCAGATTCGAAGAGAGAACAAAATAAATCCAATGTTTTATTATCTTTTAGTTTATTAACTGAACTACAAAGAAGCAAATCATAAAATGGCACACTGACATATGACCAACAAGCACAAATCTAATGTCCCTTTCTTCTTTAAAAAAATCGCATCTTGTTTTTGAGAAAATGTTCAGGCCTAAGAAGATAATCATGAGGAAAAAGCCTGAGAAAATTCATTCATGTAAGTCGCAATATAGCTTTCAAGATCATAAGTTAAAAGCCCCACTTTGCCACATTACCACAGAAGACAAGAGTAGAATAATCGAGTTTAAAGAAATCACTAGGATCTAACATGGAAGTTGAATAATGCCACTAAAATGAAATTCATAAACAGAAAATATGGAGCATTGACAAAAAAATAGAAACAAATGCAATCTAATATGTCTTCAAGTAAATGAAAATCCATCATCCTTCTTAACAAAGAAGCACTAGAAAACAAGAGAACTGATAAAAAAACAGATTCAGGTAAGGATACACTGTGCAGTAGATTAACAAAAATACACTAAACAAATTGTCACATCAAGAATTGAAAACAAACCAATAAGACACAACTAGACAAAGCCATAACATACAGCCAGAAGCCAAACTGTTTGATACACTTACTGAAAGTGCAAGAAGCTGAACCTTCGGGCTTTTATGCCCAATACGTTTTTTGAGGGCTCTAACAACATCTTTAGCTTGCCTGGTAACCAAAGCAAACAAAAAATTAAATCAATGTAAAAAAAACCTTACTAATGCATGTAAGTTGCATGTGGCCCATCATATAAGAATGCAAATGTCATTGCATTAACAAATATGGTCAAGTATGAAGTTGGCATGAAGACCCTAGGAGAAAATATAACAAGAAAGAGACCATATAACTTAATTGCAAAGGAAGTAAAAGTCCCATAGATAATTGACCCCAATTATTTGAGCCTCTTCTTTAGACCGAGGTTCCTCTGATAGTTCTGATTTTCATAGTGCCATTTACCGGTACGACAACCCCAAGTTAACTTCTGAAACAATAAGACATATAGGCATGAATCACATGCCAAGTGTGTTTGATCCAAGGTCTGCTATACCGAAGCGTACCGCCCGTATCGGACGGTATATTCCGGTCCGACAGATTACCGGTATGCGGATCGCCCGGTACCGCTATAGTGCTACAGTATTATACTGTAGCACTGCTACGGTATGAAAAAAAAGTATAAAATTATTCGGTACACCAAGATATACCACTCGGCATGCCCTGATGTACCGCCCGGTACACCGGTACCGTACCGTACCGAGCCCGGGTCGAAACGTCAGTACGGTATGGTACGGCGAACCTTAGTTTGATCAATCTCACAAGGCCAAATAAGGTTTTATTTGTTTCCAGTGTGAATAGTTCCATATCATTCTCTGTCGCCATAAACAATATTACAAAGGAATTATTTAAATATCACAATTTTAAAAAATCTGAGACGATCATATCCTGCATTTTACATTATATCTCATCAGCGGGATGAAGATTGCATGCCAACTATTGATTCATGTTCCATGATTCTGTGACAAGTTTTTCACAATCAAGTGAAGGAAACAAACAAAGAAGGAACTACCTTGAAATGTATGATTTGTGCCTAAAGGTTTTTAGCTTGCTTAATTAATTTCTCGCCTTCACTTTTACTTACATGTGGACCTACGTGCAATGATGAAATCATTCTTGCTAACTACAATATTATATGAATGAATCCGAAGATTTCTTATTGGATAGATACCAGGAAAAGCTTAAGACGGTTTAATTCATCCAAAAATATTCCTGATCCAAAGACAGGTTAAATTACTTCACCAAAAGCTCCCACCTCGCCTTCTAGGATAAGAATTCCGCAACATTCGTCAACGTGTATAATTAATTGCAACACGAAAGACCATTTTATGCTTAACAATTGCCTAAAAAAAAAAGAGGTAAAACCTCCATAAACAACAAAAGAAGGTATGAGCGATCAGACGCGATGATCGCACAAAGACATCCCGTGAAACAATCACCTCAGCTGTAAATCACAAAATGGGAAGCGTCGGCAGCAGCATCACCATTGCTCAGGAAACAAACGTGAAAATAGAAGGGAAGGAGACGGCAGAGCAGAGTCGCATACCCCGGGTCGCGATTGAGGATATCACAGATCTCGACGTTCATGGCCCAGTCGGGACCAATCAGCATGCTGCTCGTGGCACGTTCCACCAGCGCGCCCGCCATCGCCGCGAGCACGGAACCCTAACAAGATGGGATCCCTCGGGGGAGCTCCGATCCAATTCCAGAGAATGCAACAACAGGTGGCCCTCCTCCACGGGAGATCGAAGCTGGACGGTCGGCGAAGAAAGGGAATCCCTAATGGAGGAAAAGCGCGTGCGCCCAACTCGAATTCGCGTCCCCTTATCTGTGTGTGTGTGAGAGAGAGAGAGAGAGGAGTCGGTCGTGTTTTCTCTTCCCTGCTTTTTAAAAATCTACCCCGGCGGAAGGCGGACGGATGAATCAAAGAGAAATCACACGTATAAACGCTCGGGTTGACGTTAGGCGAGCGGCTCAACTTTCGCGGCCGAGCGCTCCCAAGCGAGGAAATGGCATCTTGCCATTCGTGACCGTTGGTGGACCCCCCGGTGGGTGTTTTCGAAGGAGTCCCTCACGTGTCACGTATTTTCATATCAGGCCCGTGTTCGGAATCTTTTATGGATTTACACATCCGTCCTTCCAAAGTTCAAAAATAACATATCTGCTCCTCCACATTTTATTATGACATGTATAAAACCTGCCAAATATTTTGATGACACATATGTTAACATCCGTTCAAGTATGGTGGTCACTCTGTTTAGAATCATTCGATACTATTCATTGTAATTATCAATGAGTTTACTATTATCAAAGTTATGTATATACATATGTAACCAATTATCGTCTCATTAACCAATTAGGTTAATGAGATTAGGGATGACATTGGGATTGTTTGCCGCAGTAGCTAATCGATGGTTAATAGATATATTATATTTGTTAATCTTCTTTTGTTTAATGTAACAACATATTTTCCATATTTACAATACATTATTATTAAGTATAGTAAAACTGTATAACTCCAACATTATTATTGAACACACATCGAAACTAAACGGTAAACCGAATGGGAAGTCATACAATATAATATTTTTCTATTTCAACAATAACTTTTGTATTCGTCTATAAAAGGATTAATTTGAGATCCGATGAAACGACTAATTTGAGGGGTTAATATTGCGAAAAGCAAACCGAAAACTAAAAAGTGTGTTTTGTCACTCTTCTCTTTCCGCACCGCACCGCACCGCACCGCACCGGATTTATCGATCCTCTCTTCCCTTTGCGTGCCCCTAAAATTAGGGTTTGTTTGGTATACCTCCCACCTGAATTCTTCTCATCTTCTCTTCTCTTCTCAAGATTCGATTCCCTAATTCTCCTCATCGCGTTAGTCTTCCGATCGATCGAACCTTTCTAGAGTTGTTGGGGTCGAGGTGAGGATTAGGGTTAGCGATTCTGTCGAATCGATGTCCGAAGGATCTTGATCTGAGTCGAAGAAAGCGAAGCCTCGTTCTTCTCGATGGCGATCCTTGGCGACGCCCTTCGCCAGGCGTTCATGCCGAAGCGCGAGTACGAGAGGCTCCGGGAGGAGGAGCGGGCGTGGGGCCGCCTGCAGAGGCCCCTCGTCACGTCCGCCGCGGCGGCCGTCGGCTTCGCCGTCCTCGTCGCGGTTGTCGTGAACCTCAGCATCGTGTTCCCCAGGGAGGCGAGCCAGCGCCCGTTCTGCCGCGATTGGAAGGTCCTCCAGGCTTTGCAGCTGAACGTGAGCCAGGAGTCGGAGCTGCATCGGTACCGCGGGGCGTTCTATCTGACGGACCAGGAGGCGGTGGACTACTACTGGATGGTGGTGTTCGTGCCTTCCGCAGTCGTCTTCGTGGTCTCCGTTGCTTACCTCGTCGCAGGTTTGACTGGATAAGGGAAAGTAGTGGTGCATAGGGTATTAGTCCTTTGTCAACCCTAGTTTTGGCCTTCAACAAGTCTTAGTTGTTGTGATGTAGGAATGGCCATGGCTTATGCTGCTCCGAGAAGACATCCATGCCTCAAGGTTGTTGAGAATAACTTCTGTGCTTCTAAAAGGGGTAAGTTCATTCCTCTTCTCACTTACAAGATTCAGATACCTGTACATTTGCTAGGCTTTTGCCGGTTTGAAGTGGTGATTGAAGTTTAGTTTGGTTTTTCCTGTGTGCTGTTCTTTCATTATTAAGGTGAACAATGTAGAGTACAGAAGATTTAAGATTGTATGTTAGAAAGAAAAGTGACCAGGCATAGTGTAGATGGTCGGGGAAGAGTCATGCAACCTTGTTTTTCACATCAAATTAATTATCTTGATAGATATGTACCTTAAACAGGAACTTGTAGTAACATTTTTTGTGGAATAAATTGACTTAAAGAAGAATGATGTCGTATCTTCTCCTAGTTCTATTAAGTTCTATGGCATGGGGCTGCAAGGCTTTGAGAACCTTTATTATGTCTCCAGCGAATGTGCTTTTTACCTTGCTCATGCTTGTCGTTGGAAGGAAAAGGGTAATGTGGGTTATGCGCCTCATGTTGTGTACAGAATCCACACCACAAGCTCTAATGTGACAATACAGAGGATAAATTGGTAGTTCTAACTTCTAAGTATATTTTTTGCCTGTACTGGGAGTATGGACTGCATTTAATGATTCTGGAGGGAAAAATATAGATTGTAGGAACTAGCTATAGACTAAAAACATGTTAAGACCTTGTGCATTATCTTACTCATGGATAAATATTTGCTTGAAGAAAAATGATGAGTATACATGTGAAAAGATTGCTTCCTGATTTGTACGTGACAAATGTGATAGTTTCTGCCTTCTGGTACAAATTTGTTATCTGGCAATTCAGGAAAAGTTAGCTACAAGTGTCATTTCAATGCAGATCGGTTTAAACTAATGTAAGAGATTAATCTGTTTCTTAACTTCTACAGCGGCAGAGAAATAAAGAGGATAAAGGAAGAGCATAATAGATGACAGAATGAAGAAAAGAAAGAGAACCAGGGTAAAACTCGACAAATTCAAGAGAGACCATTTTATTTCACTGAAATCATGTACATTGTTCTACTAACGCTTTAGTAGTGGGGTGCCTCATCTTTCAGTGAGGTTATATTGGGAGCAATCTGGTTCTCTTTAACAACTATTTGAACAGGAAACTTTTAGAGTATTGGTTGACTAGAACTTTTTGATAACCCCACTGGATTTTCTGAAAGGAATATGAGTGCTTTTAGGATTTCTCTAATAAAATCAAATAGGCCAACGGAACAGACTCTTTAAGAAAGCTAGTTTGCTATGACAAGATTTTAGGACCTCCAAGCTATTAAAATCAATTAGTAAACTCAATTGAAATAAAACAAAGGGATTCTTCCTTTTATAAGGAATTATAGCTTCTCTTAGTCAATCGAATTTTATTGATCTTTCTCTGGACTTTTGTAGTTAATGCTTCTAATGACAAAATCTTCCTAATATGAAACAATATAACTTGTGGGATATTTGCTGTTAAAACTTAAAAGTGTTATATACATGTGATGTCTTGTAGGTGAACGAACTGAAGCACTTTGAACTATCTATAAATATAAGATTTGTTACCTCTAAATACAACCATATATCCAGAAATCTTGTTGTTCTTTTTTGCCGTTCCAAGAAAAGTCCTGTTTAAATCATTGCTGAAGGGGTGGTGCCAAGTATGTGACCCTACTTTTATTAGATTGATTGTTGCAGATCAAACCAATCTTGAGGTCCAGCTCAATCTTAAATTTAGTAGAAGCTTATTACAAGCACGCATGAAAACATTAGTCAAGCGCATAATGTTTAAGGATCATATGAATAAAAAGAAACTATACGAGTCTATGTTCAGTATATGCATTAATGTATATCAATGTAATTCCTTTTATTTGTGTCATTGTATTCCACTTTTATTTGTTAAGTTGACTCAAGCTTGTCACGAATCAAATTTTGATCTTAAATGAATGGGCAAAACCTGAGCATGTTGAAAGTAATTTTGCAACTTGAATCAATTGCTTTTTTTTAATCCAGAAATCTGGTAACAAAGGAAAACCACTGCATGTCATATCTTTGTCTACCGTTGTAGCTAGTAATCGTAAAGCATGATTAGTGGTTTTGACAATTGGCAGTTCATCATTTAATAGCATGAGACCTCATTGCCTTGGCTCTTCCCCCTTTTCTTTCAGGGTTTTTCTTTGTGTGTAGATTGCCTTATTGTTTAATGCATTTTTGCAGGTGGAGTTCGGTGTCTGTCCATTCTTAATGTTGTGTTTGCTCTAATATTTGGTTTTATGGCGCTGTTTCTCGGATCAAGCCTACTGACGATGGGTAATAGCTGCTTTATTCCACTCTTTTGGTCTTATGAGATTGCTTCATGGGGTTTGGTCATCTTGTATGGTGGCACTGCCTTCTTCTTAAGAAGAAAAGCAGCTGTCATCCTTGATGAGGGTGACTATGCCGGCCACAACCTTGGGCTGGAGATGTTGGAACCGGCAACAGAAGTGTCTCCTGAGATAGAGAGGCGACTTAATGAAGGCTTCAAGGCTTGGATGGGTTCGTCCCTCCTTTCCTCCGACGAAGAAGATGGCCCTGATGACTATATAGAGGAGGGTCATCCAGCTTTAGCAGTTGCTGATCAACAAAGAAGGTGAATTTGATTCATGAAGTAGCGAAACCTCCTCTCTAATTATATGTTCTCAAGAGATGTACACATTACTGATTTTCAGGTAGACTCGCTTTGGTGCTTAATGGTGGAATTTGGAATTACATTGTTTGCGATGTAAATAAATGATCAGGTTTGGAAGTGAAATTTTGTATGCATGAAGCTTGTGAGTCTTTCTGTAATTTTCTTTCCTTAAATTCTGTTTTCAGTACACAACAAATAGACATCATGTTTAAGCAAAGACTCGCGTACTTTTTCTCACACTTTCTCTCTAATTTCCTTTGCAAATTCAGATATTGTAGATGGATCATTCATTCATTCTCAGTTCAAGGTATCCGAATGGTTGTAGTAGAACATTTATGTTATCCAAAAGTAATTCTTATTCTTTGAAATCCGGTTGAAGCTTTTTAAGTTATGCCCCTTGCTGCATCAAACATCCTTGTTTGGCAGGCCAACTTGTCTTGTGCATAAGTTGATCCTTGCTTGTGTGGTCTTATTCAAGAGGCAAGTGGTCTCTCAAAATTTTCTTGCAATTTTGCAAAAGCTTATTCTTCAATGTGCTTTATGTGTAGTAGTTTTTGAGGTTGACACTTGTGTTAGAGTAATATGACCAGTATAATGACTCGAGGGTTCCAGTACAAGCCACAATCTCAGGAGAGGAAATTAGGTCCAGAGAAGATGGCAACTCCTGACCAGTATAATTGCATCCTTGTGATAATTGAAGTGTTGTTATATCTGCCATCCTAACTGCATCCTTGTGATAATTGAAGGGTTCTATTTCCCACGGCAGTGTTCATCAACATCTGACTGACTGTATTATCCAATTGCATCCTCGTTTTCAGGCATCCACGCTGGTTGCTCTGCAGGTTCAGTTTCAGGCCTCGGATGGTTTCAAGCCTTTTGGCTTTAACCAACCCATATTTGTGATTTCTGTCTATGTTTTTGTGGGTCTGTCTGTCAGCATTGTGTATTAGACATACATCCCAAGACAGACCACAAAAGCGTTTCTCGTGTTCGTTATTTACAGTTCGTTTTTAACCCCCCGCCCCGCATTAATAATAGAACATTGAGAGGATAAATTGGCATTCAGTTAGAAAAGTACCCATGTACGGTGCACTCTTCTTGAAGAGGCAAATGAAATCTTGCTCTCAATGAAATAAAGTGTACTTATCCTACCTACAACGCAGCTTAGCTACAAGGAAGGCTTCTTTCAAGGCATTAACAAACAATTTGGTAAAGTAATCGAGAGAGAGAGAGAGAGAGAGCAGAACTATGAAACCGAGATATTCACTGGAAAGAGAGAAACTGAGTGTATATGAATTCCAAAGTATTCAATGCAGCATGAGCATCAAAATGTATAATTCCATCTGGGATATAATAGTGAAGCTACATACCCCAGACATCTATCTATCTATCTATCTATCTATCTATCTATCTATCGGCAAAGCTTCCAGATTTCTTTGGTCAAAGCTTGCTGTATTTACAAGCATCAGAAGAAGAACAATCAGAAGAGCATCAAACTCTGCTGCTTCCCCCCTATACAAACACAAAAAAAGTTCCCACTACTTTTGATGAATATATGAATTAGCTGACAGGAGAGGAAAAAATACATACAAACTTACGCAATTCAAAATGACATGACTCGATGGACTGATTGTATTGGATTTATATTCACTGACATTCTTCGGTTGCAATTAAAATTGACAATCCATAAAAATGAATATACCTAAAAGAAGAAACTGAGATAAAATAAATCAGGAAAGCAATCACAGCGAGGGGCATTTACATATTAAGATGGCAAAGAAGCAAACTTTTTTACTGTGATGCCTGGTAGCTTCTATCTGCAAACCTTCATAAGATACGAGGACTGGCTTGACAAGCTTATGGGTGTCTCTGTGTTACCTGCTTTCACATTTTCTGATCTCTTGTTGACAGGTGTGCCACATCCACTAAAATCAAGAACTCGAGCCTCCGTCTGTACAGGATGATAAAAGTGATGAAATTGCAGGGTATAATAATCATTGCAGAAAATTGTAGATAATTTCATGAAATATGCTTCCAGATATATAATTTTAGTTGAATTTAGAAACTGAGTAATAAATACAGAATTTTTCTCTGTGAAGTATGTAATGTCAAACCAAGTGAATGATATTAAAAGTTCAGAATCATGAAGAATGTCGTGTTTCATTTTGCATGTCCAAAAGTGCATATTGGAAGTCTACTTTGGCCAAATGCTTTTCAGGTATGTGTCTACAAACAAATAACACAGTTTTTGACAAGTACCATGATTTTTGATGGCATATGATAATTTCCCAGCTCTTTGTCAGCAGGATCAGCATTTTCATCTGAGAATTTCTTGTTGTCAGATTGTGGTTCATTGCATGCTCTGACGGGGCTTTCACTTATCAGTACCTCTTGGGCCTCTGCAACTGCAGCAGCAGTGTGCTCACTTAACTGCCTCATCAGCCCAATGGCATCATAACTTTGATCGCCAGGGCTCATTAAATATCCCATGTCCTGTAAAATTAGGAATGAGAAATTTGTTCTACATAGCATTAAACAATGTAAGTTAGACTCGACCACATAATAGAAAATTAGAAGTTGATCAATTAAGAAGGCTGCCTATGGCTGTTATCTAAACATGAAAGACATTTCATTCTGGACATGTGATGATGCCTCCATAAGTTCCCACTTATCAGTCCTCAAGTTTTCTTTTGCAAGAGCACTCTGGCAACGACAAGCTACAACGGCCTATCTATTTGGGTCAGCTATATAGATATTTTTTTCTGCTATTGAGCACTATATAATGCAACATCTCTAGTTAAATCAAGAGTGCATCTTAATGTTTCCAGTAAATTCTTTTGAAGTCTCCTTCTATCTCTCCTCACACCATTATTCTTAATCATCCATGGAATATTTAAGTCTCAGAGTATATTACTTATAGTAATTTTATTCTCTATCAGGGCACCACCTAATTGTTCTCAGAGTATATTACTTATAGTAATTGCACATATCTACCACAAGTCCATCCTAATTAAAGTTTTGTGCCTATTACTTCTAACTGCCAACACCTCAATTGATAAAGCAAAGTTCACCTTACAACTGTTTTATAATTTTTTTATCCAAGGAGACACAATGATCATAGAAAAGCTCAATGCCCCTCTCCACCTAAATTATCTTATTTTTTTTCTTTATGCACGATATATTCATCAATCCTTTTTTCTACCAAATAATAGATCCATAACACCTAAACCTTTTATTTACAAAACTTCTTGTCTACGTCAACTACATCCGCATTCTTTACTAGAAGCACATTTCATGTGTTCCGTCTTCTTCTCTCTTTATATTCTTTGTTATCTATGTTTAATCTTATGGGCACAAAACCAAATTGATCCTCTGAAATACTCATTTTGAATCTTATTCTTCTTTCAATCTCCCTTCCACAATGCTTCATAATGTGACACTAACTTAATTCCTCTATAATTATGGCAGCTTAGAATATCTACCTTTAGCTTATAAATTGGCACTAAAAAGCCTGTAAAATCATTTTGTATTTTGAAATTAGTTTCATGTGTAAGTTGTTTGCAAATGTCATATTGTTAACAAGACTTTTGTTCAACATATCTTTCTTGGTAACAGAGACCAATTTACCTAATGCACAATATGAAATTTCTTATGCTTGATCCAACTAAAAATATCTATATATCAACTCTCCATATGTTAGTCCAAATAAGCCTGCATAAATACTGTACCATGGGAAAATGAATATGCGAATGTATGAAGAAAAACAAAACAAAAGTAGATACATAATTATCAAAAAGATGATTTTGTCTAACCTCAAATGCTGTATCAGTGCCAATTCCATGTACTGGAAGGAGAGAGTTCACAAACCAGGGTGACTTCCATGCCGAAGGAGATTCAATTCCCCTTTTAACACCAGGGGTATCAACAAAACTGTTAGGAGAAAGATATTAGCGTTAGAGAGAACACAAGATAAAGAATAAATCGTTCTCAGTTCTCCACAACAAAAGCAGAATAAATTGAGGACAAGAATTGCATCATGATGTTTATTTACCAAATTACTCATTTTAATCAAAGTTCTATCTTGTTGGTTTCTTTCTGAAAGAACTGGTCCAACATAGAAGTTTTAGTATAAACATAAAAGTTGAGATTAAGGGAAAAATATCAAATTTGTTCATTACATAAGAGTTTCCATTCATCTTTTTGACTTTCCAAAAGATTGAGAAGTGAATAACAAAATAATTATTTTGGAAAAAATATGCGGATAAAGCATCAAAATTGGATGTTCTAGAACACAAGGCTATATAAAAAAGGTTGGGTTCTAGCTCTTCATTTCAAATGGGAAGTGTAATATGATCCAGGGCCACTTTATACATGCTAATTCCATTTTGCCAAGTCAAGATATGGTTCAACTAGGTAGAGAAAAGCAATAGAATGTGTAACAGGAGAATCCCACAGAAAAATAGCTGCATATGGAATTATAAAATAGAATCGACTGTTGTCCAAATAAAATTATAATTCATTAGAAGCATTCACATCATGTGAGGCTATTCCTACAGAAGGATGCTACACCTATGCATGCATGTAGGGAAAACCATCCAACATCCAGCCATCCAATGTCACTTGGGTGATCCTCATCTATGATAATAGTGGGCCCAATAAAAGAAGATTAATCATTAGCAATCCTCAATCCTAGAATTAAAGCAACATAAAAAAAACCCAATTAAAATTTCAAAGTTCACTACAGTAAGAAAAGAACACAATGAAGAATGTATGCAGTAAAGAGCCAACAAAATATATCTCTAATTATGAAATCCATCATACCAAAAACTGAAATTAAATTTAAATGACTGAGCCAAAACACAATCATCTCTTGATCTACTTTCTTACATGTTTAAGTGTCTAATGTCATCATCAACTGTTGAACTGCATTTTTCAACCGCAAAAGAAGGATGTGTTGATGGATCAGATTGTACTGATATAATAGAGACACAATGTGAGTCCTTATTTTCACCGACTCTAGGAGAAAAGAAGGCAGAGACATCAAAAAGAGATTCAGCACAATCATCTAATTGACCAAAATTTGATGCATTCTCTGAGCTCCTGAGAGTGTGAACTTTCAAAGCTTTAGCACCAACGTTTACTGACCCATTCGTAGGATATCTGGTGCCACGTGGAGAAAAGAATACTTTGTTATTAGCATTGCATTCGACGAGAATCCGAGGTGGCTGCGGGACAATAACCACAAAAGAAGAATGATTTTCTTATCAGCATTTAGTTAAACGATAAAAAATTAAAATGGCACAATTAGCATTTAGCACTTCAAAAGACTGACTATTTCTGTTTCAACTATATCTCTAACACAACAAAGCAATATTATTGATTGATGCACAGTCATGGTTAAGACTTTCTATGATGCCCCACCAGAACGACACTGAAATTTGATATTAGGTTGGATAAATATATAGGACTAGATAAATGGGCCACATATGGTAGCTTGAGCTTAAGCATTTTAATGCACATAATTAACGTCCATTTCCTCTAATGGTATGGGCTAACAGCTCCCAAATCATAACAACTCACACCAGAGTGGACCTATGAAAATTGAAAAGGATATATAAATTAGTGGATTAGGTAAGGGAGGGCTACCTATGGGTGATAAAGGAGCATGTCATAGTGTCAAGCCAAAAGTCAAATCATTCTTGCCACATGTTGCCTTTTAACAATTTATTTTGGACTAAATGTGCTGTATTGAAGTTTGGCTAGGATAAGCAGTATGGAAGATTCTGGTTCTGGAATAACCCAACATCCAAATGGATTGATATATAGAACTAGATGACCTTCTATCAGTAACTCAGCTTTAAAAATTTCTGGTCAAACAGAAGGCCCAATTTATTTCAAGTTATTGGGCAAATAGCACAAAGTGTCAAAGTCATGACAATTTTATAACCTCATAATGAGGGACTCTTGCAATATAGCAAGAGATATTATGTTGACCAGAGTACATAAGGAATTATGTCATATACCCATGAATATAAAAAATATATATGAAAGAAATGGATGTGGGATATGGATGATTTCTGAATTCAGATGGAATGACCTAGACAAAATTAGAGACAGCTACAAATTCTGTCAGCAGATCAAGAACTGGGATTGAATAAGAACATGCATTAGCAAGAAGATCAATATATTGGACAAATCAAACTGAAACTGAGGCTTGGAACAGATATATTTAAAACAATCACATCACATGTTGATTGATATTTTCACTTTAGAAGTAAATGTATAAGCCAAGTGTTAAAAGCTAAACAATCAATGATCAAAGAATATAAGAGACCAGCACAAGACGAGAAATTTTTAAAAATTAGCAAATTTACACTGCCTGATCTGAATAATATTTTTTTTCTTTGCAGCCATTGGCAAATGTCAACAAGTTAGAAACTTATGATCATATTCTTTTCTAATTTTGATTTATGAGTTCTTGATAGAAACAACCTGGAAATTGAGCAAGCTTTTGGTGAATGTACTTGCATCAAACTGAGAAATTTGTTTAAAGGATATCTTTTTCAAGCAAGAAAGTTGTTAGTTAAATTCCTTTAATTAAGACTGATAACTCCATGAACACCGTTTTGAAGCACCATTTTGAAACACCTTATCCCTTATAAGGTACAAACATATTTGATGAATGAAAACTTACTCTCCATTTTGAAGCACCAGTATCAACTTTGCTTGCTGCACTAGTAGCTGATGTAAAGGATGACATTTTACCATATGAGTTAGCTGGGGTCTTTGCTTCCATAACAACATTTCCAGCTGTTGCATAACAAGACGATTGGCATAGATTTTCTTTGTCTTCATCCCCAAGAACAGGTACCTTATGCTGCTTATCTGAAGGATTACTAAATCCTCCCTCAGCATAACCTGGAGGAATTTCATTAAAAATGATTTCATCGTTCACATTAACCATGAAAGAATTCTCAGCATCATTTACAGGGGATGAGCATAATGACACACGAGCCATATCTTTACCAGGTTTCTTGTCAGTTCTCTGTTCTGGTATAGGTGATGACATTTCACGTTGACGTTTCTTCAAAATTGATGGTGTATACATGAAACTTTTGACAGCACCTTTTAAATGAGCATTAGGCGACTCATCATGAGAAGGTGAATCCCACAGACTATACGGTTTAGAACAATTCACAGAGGACATCATCAGTTGACGAATCCCAAGGGGACTATATGCCTGCTGAGGATCTCCAGAGGATATGAGGTCACAGCTGATAAATGGAATCTCTAAGCTTGGAAAACATGGAGGTTCATAAAACAGAGCTCCAGAATCTGACAAGTCTGCAGACTGCACAGATAGATTTTCATCTGATGACATAGCCTTGTGATTGGTGTTTGGAGTAGCAGAAACCATCATCACTGTGTTTGTTTGTTTTGGAGCCCCAATTTCCTGTCTCTTATCTTCTGGGAGAAAAAATTTAGATTTACTGCTATCACTGGGACAAAGAGAAGAGCAACTGGAATAAGCAATGCCATCATATGAACATATAATGACATCTGAATCATGAGCTTCAACAGAAATATCTCTAGTTTCAAGAGTAGAATTTCTGTATAATCTTCCATCACTACCACATGAATGAGGAAGTACGGCCACCAAATTGTCATCATAGGAAATTCCAAGCATACCTGATGAGCTGACAGGATTTGGACATGAAGTGAGACTTTTACAAGCCTCAGAACTAAAGGAGTTTTGGCAAATTGTACCAGAGTAATAATCCAAATTCCCAAAGCTTGAATCATCAAATTCAATAGGACATTCTTCGATACCTCCTTGAAGAACATCTAACCCAGAAAGATAGTTGCTGAAGCAACCAGTTTCACATACCAAAAGATCACTCTGTTTCTCATATGCTGAATCATTATCTGACACAAAATTTGGAAATTTAAGATCTGAAAATTTTGAACATGAAACAGATCCATTTTCGTTATTTGTTCTACAGACACTATGGTACTCCGATGCTTCCGTTAACCCCGGTGATTTCTGGGAAATCTCTACTGTAGAATTATTAGGCAAATCATACTTGCTTGCTTGCTCAGCAATTTTTTCAGATACCTCCTCAGTTAGTAGTAAGTTTGCAGATGCAGAAACTTTAGATTGTTCTTCGGGAACAGCACGTGCAAAATCCTCCATATAGGCATAATAGTCATTCATGCATATTGACAAATGAGAATCCTGAATATCTTTTCTACTAATATCCCCATCTAGATTCATGGCATCATCCACTGAAGCCGCATTGGCCAGTTTTTCATTTTCATCAGACTGAGAGCAACCAACATTGGCTGTTGAAGTTTGGCTGCATTCTGTTGAATCCTCAACCTCTAGCCTGTCCTTTAAACCATTAGCACTTCCATTTTGTCTATTGACTACCTGAGCAGGACTTTTAGCATGAGGAAGGCCTTGAAACTCTGAAAGAAGTCCTGATGCTAGGTACAAATTTATTTTCTTCTTTACTGAGCTGTTCCAGTGGTTCTTTATTGCATTGTCTGTCCTGATATTTCAAATCATGATAATATCTAAATAATCATGTTGGCAAATGCCATTAAGTGATAGAACAGTATATAAAGGCAGAATCATCCATAATATCCCCGTCAACAAAATAATATTGTAATTTGTAGCAGCATATGAGTACTGTAGTTTGAATATTGAATCATCACAATTCTTTTGATATGTTATTTTTCAAGAAAGTATACTGATGTCTAAAAGATGAAGACATGGTACTATGAATCTGTCTCAATGGACACAAACACAGTTGAAAGGGTACCAGATAGGTAAGGTACCCATTTGATTGTCAACAAGCATCATTAGACAGACAAAAAACTCAGAGACATATAGCACCATCATGGCAGTTGAATCACGTGAAGACATTGTGCCACTTAAAAAAACCATTATATCATTCTATTCTCACCTGCCTGGTAAAAATTTTGTCAACTCTGCCCATTTGTTTCCATAAATTTGATGAGCATGAATCAGTGCTATTTCCTCTTCTTGAGTCCATGGCTCCTTATTTATGGCAGGATTAAGATGATTATGCCACCTACAATATATTCACTAAAATGTTGTAAACTTTTTCATAAATAACAAATTACAAAATCATAAGAACATGATATCAGAAGAGAAATATGTACAAATGGCCAACTAAATAATAACACAAGTTTAAAAATTGATAACATCAACCAAATGACAACATTAGTTTAGGCAATTATTCTAGTATCATCATGACAAAATCAGTTGTGTTACAAAAGAAATGTTTATCATTGATTTCACAATATCACTAAATTCATAGTCCAAAAGAATTAATTACCCAATTATAGCTAGAATCCTAAAACCATCTGGTACCACAAATCAAAGACTAGTAAAAAAAAGTTTGCTAAATGGTCTCTTGTGAGTATGAAGTGTACTGCAAATTAATTTGACTGGCAAATGTGAAGCTCATGTTATGCCTAAATCTTTATGAAATCATGACAGCAAAACTACTAGAAGAAATTTTGCATGTACAAGTTGTTGACAACAAGTGAACTACCTTATTACTTCCAAGTAACAAACATCACAATTCACATGCTAGAACAACTGATAGTAAAAGTCCTATGCTAGAACAACAATCATGTTCACATTCTTCACATGATGTATTTAGATACAAAGGAGGCAAGAGAACTCTTGAACAACTGACAGTAAATGTCCTATGCTAGAACAATATTAGTATGTGTCTTTACTAGGACAAATGTCACCCACTTCCAACAATTTGTTTGCTAAAAACTGCTGATGGGACACCAGGAAGCTGATTCTGCCTTTGACAATCACTGAAGGGTTCACTTGTCATGTTGTGTGACTATCTAAACATCAGAATAAAATGGAGTTTTATTTGTTACTGCTCTCTGTTAAAAAAAAAGAAAGCTGCAGAAATGAGTTAGCACCACTTCTCCAAAAACCAAGAATTATTATCTGAATGAAATTGCTATATTCTATGAAACCTCAAAGTATGTTGTTCCAACAAATAGTTAGCCTGCAGCTAGTGCCAATCCCTTCTTCAGTATAAATTTAATAGAAACAATTTTAACACCAAAGATACGGTTTGTGATTTTTGGTTATCTGGTATAGCTTCTTAGTTTAGGAACCCACGTGTTCCAAATCTTTAGATATTGTGCTGGTCTCGTAAATGTAATGAATTTCACTTCTTCATTTGCTTCACAATAGCTGGAAATTATTTTAGTAATTTATTGTACTGGAAGATAAATTGTACACTTTGTAATCGATGTCAAGCTAAGAATAAAGTTATCAACCAATTTAGCAATGTTTCTTAGTGATTTACCTTTCCCTGCACTGCTTCCCAATGCGCCCAGGTAATGCTTGTGCAATGGCTGACCACTTTTTTGGTCCAAACTTTTTTACCATGTCGATTATGATTTCATCTTCCTATCGAAGAGTTGCATAAATCAAATGAGGCCCCAGAGAAAAATTCAAAGAAAAGGACAAAAGAAACTTTTATTATTAAATTATTCAACTTCAACATAAGCTCACCTCTTTTGACCATGGCCCTTTCACAAGTTCTGGATTTAAAACCTTTTGCCACCTATGTAGGCATTGAACGTCAGTCCGGTCTGGAAAACATTCAGCTGCAACTCAAGTAAAACAGAAGAAAACATATGTTTGCTTTAATATATGAACAAATATTAACACAAAAAGGAAGAGAACAACACTTGAACAAATATAAGAGTGGAGTATGTCATGACATGAGAATTATGTCCACCTACTTTGAAAAAAGAGAAGAAAAACATTAGAACATTGTCATCTCATTAAAATCAGAAACAAAGGAAAAAGGCCAACACATGAGGAAAAAACGAGAAGATCAGCAAACTGAAAAAAAAAAAAAAGAGTTGAATATGTCATGGGAATTATCTCCAACAAAGTTTCAATAAAGCAAAAAAGCATTCCACCATTAAGGTCTCAAACAGTCAGAGAAACCATTTAGCTAAACATCTTGAATGAGAACCAGCAAATCTTAATAAAAGCACACACATGAATGGACAATGATAGATTTGTTTCAGTTTCTTGCTACCTGAATATCATCAGCAAAGTAAGCTGATGTAACAGTTCAAATAATTTTAAAATAGACAAAGAAAGGAAGTACAGAAATTTAAGACCCCTGCAATTGTGGTGCTGGTTAAAAAGGAATATATGCACCTTTTGATGGCATGTGATCTTACTGGATTCTAAATTCAAGATGCAGTTCAGGAGATTAGCAGTAGGCCTTTAGTTATCGAATGACCCAGTCAACTAACAATTAAGGAACAAATTGCCAGAAGCTAAAATGAAATCTAGAAAATTTCAAAGAGAATAAATGTGACCAATCATCATAATCAAGGTAAAAGGTCAAGAAATATGGGGAGGATACTTTATTATTTACCGACTTTGTAGTTTTGAGGAAAATATATCATTTAAATTATTTTCTAGATCTTCATAAAATTTTCCTTTTTTCCCCTTTTTTAGTTTTCTTTTAATATCTCATGTTACTTTTTCCGGTTGAAAGGTTAATCAGACAATATTATTTGGTCAATCCTTCTTAATAAATCAGATATTCCATCACTGATCCTGAGATCCATGATGATTCTTTGAACTTTGCCAAGGGAAGTATCACATTATTGGAAGTCAAAAAGAATGTCATGTCTCTAAGTGCCTAACAAATCCCATGGGGCACGATTGAAACTCACATTCTGGAATGTAGTACATAATACTCTAAAGAAACTTAAGGGTAAAATGAAAAGACACGGTTCTAGCATAACTGTTGATATGACATACCTATCTTTTTCCAGTGTTTGCCTTTGAAACTCTGAACAGCTCTGTACAATATGGCATCCTGCACACATACACTGTTTTATATACAAGAACTAGCTTAACCAACATAAAACATTTATTGTTAAGATGCCTAAAGCCAGATACGATGCTGATGTTTGCAAAAGAGAAAAAAAATTATGTTTGGTGAGATCAAAAAGCACATTGTGAGAACTGACTAAAAATCGAGTCCCATTTGGGCGAATAAATTAGCGAAGTTGACCGACGCAACTCCTCATCGGCCCCCACTGTGGCCCCCGCATGTCTCCGGTCGCAGCGCCCTCATCACCCGAGGGTTTCTCACCGCGCTCCTCATCGCGGGGGCCCCAATCTGCAGCCGCTCGCCGCTCACCGCGCCGCCGCCAGCAGCGCCCTCACCAGCGTGGCCAGCGCCGACTGCAGCCGCAGCGCACGCTGTTGCCCGCGGCCAGCGCCGCAGTCGCCCGCAATCGCCCGCCGCCGCGTGCTGCACGCCATCCTCCTTCCCTCGCTCCTATAAATGGAGCTTTGAGGAGAAGAAGCGAGACAGGGTGAAAGAGTCCCTCGCTCCTATGGAGCTTTGGGGAAGGGCAGCAAAAGGGGTGAGGGTGAAGTCGTGAGGGAGAAGAACACTCTCTACCCAAATCCGACCAAAGCTTCTCGTCCTCCCCGACTCCGACGTCCGGTCTCCGATCTCCGTCGCCGGCCGGTCACTGTGCTCATTATTGCAGCAACTGCGGAGAAGAGGAAGAAGAGAAAGTTGAGTCGTCAACTTTGGTCTCACTTTTGGTCAACGAACCTCATTATGATTTTTTACTATTTTCTGTTTTTGTTAGATTTGGATAAGTTTTTCTAAAACCCGGGAGAGATTCTCATCCTCTTATGAATCCCATCTTTGTCAGGTTCATTCGTGGGAATTTTTTTCTCCTATATTAAATCGTTTTATATTTATTTTATAATTTTTCTATCATTTATTTATTTTTTATCGATTCGATAACCTCATAACCTATTAATCCTTCCCAACGCACATCAATCATAATCAGATACTAATAAAGTGAATCAACACACACATTGAGTAAGAATTAAAATTTGATAATCATAAGCAAAAGAGGAGGAAGCGAAGGTAACTACGTGAACTGAATTAAAATCGGTCTCTATGTTCAACAGAGGAACATTATCAATCAAGAAAAACATACATGAAACAAGTGACAAAGCTTCTATCCTCATAAACTATTCCAGATTTCTTATCTAGAGGTTGCAGGGGAAAATGGAAAATGATATATGGCATCAATGAATAAAATTAACATCAAAAATTGAAAGCACACGTTACAATTAATTCTAACCATAAGGTTAAACAATTTACAGTCATCAGAATCTGCAGTTAGGATGATTTGCCACAATCTAAGTGAAATGAAATGTGAACTGAGCAGTTGACTAGTGTGATAAAGAGCATGACAAATGGGAAATATAACAAAGAGCATATACATTTGCAATATTATCTAATATTTGATAAAGAAGACAAGGTGAAGCAAACGGTAACGATTAAATCATAGGGTCCAAAAGAAAACTATACTGCAGAAATTTCAAATTTTAACTCCATATACTGCAGAAATTGAAAGAAAAAAAACATTTATTTGGTTATGTCTCTTCAATTACCCATAACACTCAACAGATGACTCGTTTTAAATTAACAAAAGCAACATATCTGACTCATTTTATCTGCATCTGAATATTACCTCCTCAGCCGTCCACTGTCCTTTGGTTGAGCGGCGTGTTGGACCAGTGATCCTCCTACAGTTGATTTATAGAGTAATACATCAGATTTGCTTTCGCATGTTTCAATTCAGACAATAACTTTTCGACATTGATTCGTTCAGATGTAGCTTCAACAACGAGTCTAATTGAAATACTCTTATTCAAGCATAAGATTCCAAATGCCATGATCATAAAGAAAAAAGAGTTGAAATCAAAGAAGCAGTGAACATCAGAGTTACTACCCATTTAAGGATCGTTGCCTCAGAAATTCGTCGCCACTTGCTCCGTGAGCAGCCCTGGAAGTAACAGCTTCGCCTTTCGGAGCACTTTTTCCATTGTCACTTGTCATTTTTACCGAATGATGAACGAAGACTTATGTTCCAATCCCAAATCGATAAGCACTGATTCAGGAACAACTTGCAAAGCATCATCAAGCACCCAAGACTCTGAAAAGAGATTCGTAAAGAAAAGGAAAAACCATAAACTGCAAAAGCAATGGAGAAAGAACGTTAATAAACCAAATGAAAACCAACTGTTCTTGTCAGAGAAAACAGGGGAAAATTATCTTGAGTATTCAGATTCAATTGTAAAATTCCAATCTCAAGAGTAATAACTTCAAGAACGTTCACTCAATAGATGACGACAAGAACAATTTTAGCAATTTAATTACGAACACCCGATTATATTTTCAAATTGACAAGCCAGTGGTGTGTTGAGCTAACGAATTCGAAATCACCCATCAATAACCCCGTTCCAAAAATTCGCAAGGAAGCGAGACAACAACTTATCAGAAGCCTAATCGTCTAGAACCTTAACCTCTTCCGACAGTCAACCTCTCCATCGCAAGCACCGAACCACAAAGTACCGATTCCCGATCTCCCATCCAAAAATCGAGATTCCACAATCTCCATCAAGAAGCGATCAAAATCCACAACGAGCTCGTGCCCGAACCGAAACCCTTATCAAGAACGGCCGCTCCGAAAAGAAACTATTATAATCGAAAAGTCGACGACTCGATGAAGCTATAACGCACCTGATTCAGATGTCCACCAGCTTCCTCTTTCAAATTGCCAGAGAGAGAGAGATTTGTTTTATAGCGTTCTTGGGTTCTTTTCTTTCTTCTTTGTAGCGTATGCGAGCGGCTTCGAACCCTACGTTTAAACTTCGAGCCACCATCGGGCGATCCGACGGGCCAGAGCCCGAGTACGACTATCGGGACTAGATCATCACCGTCCGTTTGCAGTAGCCATTCTTCCGCTTCGCCATTTTGAATCCCAACGGCTGTTTACCGGATATTGCCGGTCAATAGGCCGGTTGGCCACCGGCTCGTGGTTATTACCGACGAACAATTGCCTCCCTACCGTTTCACCCACCTTCTTTGGCAAAGGACACGGCGACAGGGCCCCAGCTGGACCCACTCCTACGATGGTGAGGGAGACGTGCAACTCCGAACTTCCTGTCCGACGCATGATCCCGCTGTTCATGATTGGCAAGTGAACGGCTGTGATTCAATGTATTCTGTGAATAGCGAATTCTTATTCTAAGATAACTGAAATCCTACAATAGAAGTCATATAATTTGATGTGATTGCATGAATTAAAACACCCAAATCGATCGATTTAATCCAAGGGAAATTATCGACATTATTGCCAAGCATTGATCGCTTGGAGAACAGACGAACCAAATACAACTGGAACATGAGGTGGTGGGATATCACATTGTGATTTGATGCAAAATTGTGATCATGAATTCTCGAATTCTTTGGATATCCAGCTTGATACGATGGTTTAATGGCCACTTGGAACCATTATTTAATGTGGCTCGATCGGATTATCAAGAATCACTCTGATACTTCTGCAGATATGTGCTCTTCAGAGATAAGAACAAGTTCATCCTTTTTATCTTCAGAACATGAGACAGAGAAACCATAATAGAGTTTGGATCAGAAAGCCAAGCATGGAGTTGATCAGTATGGAGATGTTCCATATTTCGTTAGACGAAGTACGAGGAGTCAGAAAGAGCAAAGAACAACCGAAGAATGTATCTGGAGGTCACAGTTGGGAGCCATTAGAACAAGGTCAGAACAGCTATTTTGCGTTTGTGGTTGGAGTTGACATAGCAGAAGGTCCTTTGAAGATGAGGAAGTTGAGTCTCTCCAGGCAGAAGTAGACGAAGGTGCCCTTTCTGTGGGTGAAGAAGCACCCAAACTTGGATCCCACCACGCATTGCCATCCAGGGCCATACCTCACATCAAATTCCTGGAACACCACAAGCATAAGGATGGGAAGAAATGGAGAAACAAGAACGAGAGAGAGAGAAGAAGAGGGTGGAAACCTTTTTGATGTGAGCAGCTATTCCCGTGCAGTCAAGGACATCAAAGAGGTCAAGAGCTTCGTAGGCACAGGACATGGCTTGCAGCTGCATCTTCACAGGCATGTCTGTGTCCTGGATTATTGCCCTTCCTTCCAACATTCTGCTCTTATCCTTGTCGTCTCTACGTTCTACTTCTCTATCGCTTCGGAATTAATCCAAATAGAAGGATGCTTTGGATGTGAGCTCTCTCTCTCTCTCTCTCTCTCATTTCTGCTATTTAATGTATGCTGACACGATGAGGGGAGAACCAGCCTGGCTTCTTCTCTGTCTCTCCTCTGGTAAGACCGCTGAGTCATGGCGTTGTCACTGCTATTATCTCTAATTCAAGCAAAGACGTGGCTTTTGATCTCTAGCGGTGGCGAATCAGGCCGGTGCAGACCGTGTGCCAGCTCGATCTGGGTATCACGACGGCGGGTCTCTTTCACCATTTGTATGCATGAGAAGATTGTGATGGCAAAAGAGTTGGTATTTATGCCAGATGATAAAGCCGATGCCTCAAGTGATGCTGCATCCTTAATGAAGACAGAGGACTCCCCCCTACACAAATCAAGGTTGAAGCTGCTATTTCCACGATGAATGATATCTTCTAAACAAGGAACCAATCCAAAACTTCATCTCTATCATACAGGTTAGAAAGGAAAGCACAACTAGGTTTTCTTCACACTTCTAATCTGACTGGTTGGCAGTTTACATTTGTAATCTCCAAATATCACCAAGTAAAATTCAATCCTAACTAAAATGCAACAATGTTTAAGTTGCAGTACTCAAATGATGGAGTTAGCTAAGAATCTGACTTCCAATCTCCCATTCCACTGTTCCGAAAAATCTCTGTTCTCATGCTATTTCAATTAAAATTTTTCTTGCCTGTGAACATTAACAATGCTGCATGCCAATATGAAGCCAAGTCTTGCCACAGTATGTTCTCTGCAGTCAGCATATAGAATTTTTTTTTCCCAAACCCAAGCAACATGCAGGCTCAGATTGACTTCTGGATACGAGGCTAAGATGCAGCAGTTCACATAGAATATAAGTTAGAAAACTGAACATTGCATTAAGGTACAAATTGCAGACTGAATTGCAGTATATAACTTTCATATCATGAGATACATTTGTGGATAACTGATATATGGTTCCATTCCTTTTTTTAATCGCATTTCACAGTGAAACATCATTTGTAATCGAATAAAGGTCCTGTAGCGACCGTATCACAATTTTATCTTACCATTGTCATCAAGCAGATTCTTGAAAGCTTGACCATCTTTACCAACCATCAGATAACTTGTACGATGCTCACATGAAGTTGTCATCTTCAAGTTCTTGCAGGGATTTACTAGTGGAAGCAAGTTGTTCATTAGATGCCATCATCTTCTCTGGAACATCAAACTCTTGTAGCTCCTCATCCCTGCCTGTTTATCCTTTCGAGCCTCTCCGTTTCTTTCCTCTTTTTCTGCAAGACCATCTAAACCAAGGCTTTCAGAGAGACAAAAGTTCGCCCACCTTGAAACTCAAGTTTATAGCAAGCTTTTCCTTAATAAAAGCAGGGACTGATGGGGAACAAACTTAGAGGAAGAAGGCTGTTCAAAACAATCGACAAAGATTCCGATGGATTCACAACCTTCTTATGATACTTGACTAATGTTAGAAGATCAGATAAGACAACCTACTGATGTAAATGAACCTTGTCATGAAACTATAAGCATAGTGGGTGACTGAAAACTGGACATGAATTACTTCAAACTTGTTCCTGCTATTATTTCTCATAAGGAGACTACATGTCTTGAATATCTTTATCATTTCTGAACTTTGCATGTCCGTCTGCTTCATAACCTCACGTTTTCGGTAGGCAAATAAGGGACTTCATTTCTTAACTGGGCCTTCCTCTCTGCTCTTTCTGCTGCATTGACAGCTTCTCTCACAAGTGCAACAAAGAAAATTAAAAATTTATGATGCTTTCATTTAAATAACAGTGGATCAAGCCTCATTGCCCAAAAAAATTGTTAAAAGCATGCAAAAATATTTGACCAGACCACATTTTAGATGAAAAACATTGACAATGGAAATATCAGAGTTAAAAGCAGAAAATGGTCAACAAAGAAATCTTGGAGTAGATTCAACTCATTCTAGACAACAAAATAATTATGTGAAAGTGCTCACTTGTCACTTCTTCAAATTATCTAGTAAACAGACAAACAAACCTATTTTTACAATGATCTGACACCCTCGAGAGAAACCTTTGTCCATTCAGGATTCCTGATATCTGCTGCAGACTGCTCTCCGTAAACACACCAAAAGAAGTTACGTCAGAAATTTTCGTGATTTAAGTTGACATAATAGCAAGTGAACATGTTATTGCAAACACGTTAACATGCTGCGATACGTGAGCATTCGATTGTTCTGAAGCCTCCAGGAGAGCATATCTTACTTTTCTCTTAAGCCTAAACCTATGTCTCACTCAATTTCCCTCACAAGGCACTATTATCACCAAAAACCCTAGATGGCTAAAACGAGAGACAGAGAAGAGAATAACATTAAGACAATAGAATTATTTCGACAACGGTCTTAGATCGACTAGGACGAGAAACAATAAATGTGGCTAACCAGCAACAAATTTGGCTAGAATAGGAGAAACAGATGTAGAAGGAACCAGTCAAGATAAAGGAACCAACTTTAAGGAAAAAGAAATTAACAGACATCTTCGGGGAACCCATACTTGATAATCTCCTTGTTCTCGTGCTCGTCCAACTTCCTGAAGATGAGTCAGTCGCCCGCTCCTGGCAGGGGCTTGAAGTAGGAAAATCATCTTCGCCTCTAGCTTCTTGACAGCAAAACCCGGTGGCCAGGAAACCTAGGGTTTCGTGGGCTCCGATGGAGAGTCTACACGCAGAGATTTCAACAACAGAGCAAAATCTAGGGTTTTTGGAACCAATAAAAGTAGGGTTTTTTTTTTTTTACCTACGACCCTCCCACGACGAAGCGAATTCGACCACTGGTCGAAAAGGGGCATCCAAATCGATCGAATTTATGATGGAGTTTGTTCTTCATCGAAAAGGGGCATCCATGATAATGCAAGAAATCGAATGAATCGAAGCCGTCGAAGTGAGAATCGAACGGGAGAATTGGGGTTGGTGTTTTGGCCGGTGGTGGCTCAGCGTGACCGGTTGACCCTCGCGGGGCCGTTCATATTTTTACGTATTTAAGGTCGTTTGGAAACATCATATTTTTCCTTAACAATCTCAATATATCATATATGCCATTACAAATCTTAATATTAACAAATAGTGATTATTAGTCGTAATAAATGATCATATGTACAACTCGATATCGCTGGAATCCAATTGGACATTCGTTGGGTCCACCTCTCCGAGAGAAGAACACTGATCAAACTCGTCCGATGCGGTCATACCTGTCTCATCCTTCCTGCCATGTGATCGGAGGGGTCCATGGACCCCGGTTAAAAGGTCGCTGTGACGTGTGAGTCCCGACGGGGTCAGTACATAAATTGATGATCCTTCCAGATGCCAGAGAGGGGAAACTGAAACGAACGGAAGCCCTTCAAGCGATCGATTTCGAGAGAGGTTTTTACTTCGATTCGATCGCATAGTAAAAGGAGGGCGAATAATTTCCCTGTTCGCGAAGAGAAGATCGAGAGATACGAAGGTGAAAGATGAGAAGGCGATGATGATGGGCGAGGATAAG
Source organism: Musa acuminata AAA Group (assembly GCF_036884655.1). Classification (NCBI taxonomy): domain Eukaryota; kingdom Viridiplantae; phylum Streptophyta; class Magnoliopsida; order Zingiberales; family Musaceae; genus Musa; species Musa acuminata. The sequence goes on along the minus strand of NC_088347.1, from coordinate 27,367,059 downwards.
TCGTCGCCGTCGTCGATAGGGATGGGGAGCAGAGAAAGAGATCGGGAGCTGCTGATTCCGGTGGGGGAGGATCCCGCCGATGATGGTGACTCCAAGACCTCCGCCGCTGCGGCCACCGCCTCCCCCTCCCGCCACCACTCCGGCCGAGAGGTCAGACTCGCCCTGTTCTATTTATCTAATTGGCCGTGAAAGGTTTCAATTTTTTGTTGCGTCAAGATTGATTTTGGACATCTCCTTCTCGATCTATAAGATAAGTTATTTTTTGTTCGAACCGTCTATCTTGGAGCTTGTAGGTTTACATGGCTCCGGTTTTCCTAGTAATATCGAACAGTAATTAGAGGAGACTAACTTCCAATAGTGTACTAAGTTTAAGTTTTTGCTAGTTAACAACCAGTCAAACTTTAGTCGCATGAGAAATTCTTGTCATTCCTTTTCTGCCACCAAATTCTTTCATTTTTTATATATTCTTACAAAAACACCCTTTCTGGTTTCTGCTCCACAATATGCTTTACTGTGCATCTGGAACTCGAAAATTATACACGTTTTGTCAGTCCTCTTAGCTAACTCAGTGGCTATGTCGAGAGAAACAACTATAGACTTTGTGCTGCCTTGTAGAGATCCATCTGATCTTTTTTATGTGAATAGCTTTTGTCTGATAGAAGGACACAATTCCGGATTACTAGTCTAATTTTACCCACTAAATCTGGTTAAATTCCATATTTTGGAGAGGAATGTCCGGGCAATGAGCATGGTCTACCCTTTGGGCCATTATGAACCCATGCTGATGAGATGCTGGCACCATAAAGTAGAAGTATCAACTTCCTTCTTTTTGTATGTAGTACTTTTCTTTTCGGAAACTGGATCAGAAATGACTTGGCTTGCCTTTTCTTCTGGATGTGCTCCTAGCTTTTGTTTTGACTGTATGTTTAAATAACTACATAAATATTCAATAGGATGTGAAATTCTAACTTGCTTATAGTTTTAGCAATTAACATTAATCTTCAATAGGATGTGAAATTCAAATTTGCAAGGCTTCGTGAAAATAGCTTTAAGCTGAACTTTAATTATACAAGTAACACATTATAGGTCAAATCCCAAAATTTAAATTATATAACTCGGTGCTAAAGAGTTGCCACTGGATGGATCTTGTTCATACATACTAAGCATGATCAAGGAAGAAGTCCTTATACTATGACCATCAGAATGTACACGATAAAACATCCCAAAGTCCTTGTTATGGTTTCCTGGTATATTCACATATCCACTCCATTTACGTTTGTTCTGAGTCTGCATTACTTGAGGAAGTAATACAGATCTTCCTTCTGCAAGGAAGGATGAAATTCTAAAATAGAAGTTACAACAAACTTATGGGAGCTTGTAGGTTTTTCTGCTCATATTTGTGACTGAACAAATATGACTTGTTGTCGTGGTTCTTAATTGACCCTCAGATTAGTTTTATTTTCTTTCTTTGTTTTGGGCTAGTTTTTTCTTTTTTCCCCTTTTTTTTAAATCACCAGAGTAAGTTCCCAAGCAATCTACTGGTGCACTTAATTTCTTTATCTATTTTTTGTGGGAAATTATATATCTCTGGCCAGCATATGTTACATTGGAAGGTATATGTCCTTTTACTAGTTTTATAGTAATTGCTATTACTTCTGTTTGCTGGAACCTGAAGTAGCTTTAACAAATTTTCTGCTTTCTTTTCTTCTTGCTACAACTTTTTTCATTTTCTCTTTTCTCAGTGTAATTTCATACTGCACTTGATTTATGATTGATGCTCTTCCATGCAACTCCATAGATATTCTTAAACTCTGTAATTTATTTTACATTGATTGACATATCATAAGAATCTTTGTCATATCCTTTTAATTGAAAAGTATTACTTAAACAGGCATTTCACAAAGTTGTTCGTAGTTGGGCTTCAAAAAAGTTCATGACCGGATGGTAATTTTCTCCTGAATGATTTGCACTTTCTTCACAATGTTGAGCTAAGTATTAGTTCACTGTTATGATGCTATTTAATTTTCAGCTATTTTATATGTTGTTTCATTTGTAAGAACCTGTTATTGGTACCGACCCTTTTAATACATGATTTTTCTTTGCTTATTTTGCTCATTTTTATGATACTGTACAAGGGTAATAGTTACTGTTTATATTGGTAACAAGAGTATTGAATTATTGAATGAATGCTTCTGTTAACTAACTTTTTTGATGTGTAAGCAAGAAGAGATTCAGAACCATCTGTTTCTCATTAGTTCTATAAAACAAAATTTTCTTTTTAAACTGGTTCTTCAAAATTGGCAATATCTTTCAACCTTGTTCTTTTACCTATTTTCTCTTCTTTCTTGTTACCCCAATATGCCATTATATTGTTAAAGATGCTATACAATCCAGTTATTAGGATAAGTATTCTGCAATAGGAGAACTTAGTTTTCGAAAAAAAAAAACACAAAAGGCTTTAATTAGGAAAATTGCCTTCATGAACATTGACCATATGCATTTATAGTCTTTCACATAAAAGGAGCATTTGGAGATATACAGAAAGTCATTTTTGTTTTGGTTCTGATGTAAGTAAATTTATTGAGATTTCTTTGTCTTTTGCTGTTCTGACATCAATTTTATTCTTGCAGTGTTATCCTATTTCCAATAGCAATTACTTTCTACATCACTTGGTGGTTTATTCGTTTTGTGGATGGATTTTTCTCTCCAATCTATGCCCAACTTGGAATTGACATATTTGGTATGCGTAAAAGTTTTCTAAAAGCGTTCTTTTTATTTAAGAATGTTCTTATGTGGTTTATTTTTCTCTTCTGTATTCTTTGATCTGCCAAGGGAGATCAATCTTTTTTCAAATACTTATATTTCTCCCATTCTCCTGCTGTGGAGCTCACTGCTTTTGTTCTTTTTTATCAGGGCTTGGTTTTATAACTTCTATCACATTCATCTTTTTGGTTGGAGTTTTCATGTCTTCTTGGCTAGGGACATCTGTTCTTAGCCTCAGTGAGTGGCTTATCAAGCGGATGCCTTTTGTTCGCCACATTTACAATGCATCTAAACAAATTAGTACTGCCATATCACCTGGTAATACATTCTTTTTACCTTGATGGTTCTGTCAATCCACACTATATTTTGTTACTCACGATGTCTATCTACAGATCAAAACTCTCAAGCCTTCAAAGAAGTGGTCATTATAAGGCACCCTCGAATTGGTGAATATGCATTTGGTTTCATCACTTCAACTGTTGTTCTTCAGGTCTGAAAACAAACATCATTCCATCAGTTTTCCTAATCTTGTAATATTTAAAACATCTAGTCTTAATAGCTTATGTTCTTACATGTTTTTTGTTGGTTCTCTATGTACGAACCTATTCCTATTTTTTGAGTTCTCATTAGGCATTGATGTTATGCTGCTCAGTATTTAATATATTCCTTGTAAAATCTTTAGAAGTGGCCTTTTGTTTCTACAAACCTAAAGTTCTTTTTAAAGGTTTTGAGGATGGCTTGAGTTCAGATCAAAGACTGAGAATGGAGAGCTATGTTGGAGGTTTTTATTTGAGACTGATTGAATGGAACAACATACTTCTATCTTGTGGTGTACCAGATTTGTAAATAAGGTTTCAATTTTAGAATAAGCATCATTCTCAGTACCAATTATTCTGTATATTGTCAACGGCTTCCAAGGTGGGAGCAGGTTAGTTTAAAGAAATTCAAATATTGGAAACTAATTGGGTGTAGCGAAACATGATGAACTTTGCTTATATGGGGAGGACAGACTTTGACTTGGATAAAAAATATTTTGACCTCACTGTTCTATGGAGTTCCATTTTGCACTAGGTGATGTAAAAAAAAGTTTGTGGATGATGATACTTTGCATGTGCATCAGGTTTGGCAAAGATCATATTTGGAAAGACATTGACTATATCACATATTAATGATGCTTTGTCCTCCATTGGTTTTGGTAAAAATCTATATGGATGATGATGCTTCATTGGCTTTTCATATTGCTGGATCAAAAGCCAGCATCAGTGGCTGGAAAATGCAAAAGACTTGCAGCATATATATTGGATGGGACAAAAGCTGGGGAAATTGAATGAGAAAGGATCTCAGACAGATGTTCAATCAACTAAGAAAATCCATTTTCTACACTAAAATCATTCGTCCTTCAACGGGAGAGGGGACAGGATCAGACAGGAGCAGAGCAGGGACTTGACAGATACATGTAGTCAATGGCTAAGAGCTTCTGAATAGCTGGAAAAATGGTTATTTCACTTATTTGGCAGTTTGAGGAAATTCCTGGATGTGGTGGAATCGGTTCCATAACAACTATCTCTGCGCTCACATATTATTCCCATAGTTGGTCTCTTGCTTCTGCTCCCTTGTAATAAGTCTCCCTGGAGGCCCTGTGGAACACTAGAGACATCGAGCAGATGAGACCTATCAATTTGTTGGGACTAGAGAATGACAAATACAAAACCAATTTTGTTTGTCATATGGAAGGGGGAAGTTACCATGGATAGTGTGGTGAAGGTGCTAGAATTGTTAGAGGCATCTAATTATGCATAGAAGTGGGCTTGGCATTTCCTCCATGGCCATTGTAGTGAGCCTTTAGGAACAAAAGCAAAAAAGAAAATGATAGGCCAGATAATCCAGTCATCAACCTACTTGATCATATATACATGTCCTTGCAGAAATTTCGTCACATTCATATTGGTATCATTAATCATGAATTCTCATTTTTGTGTTAGTTTCTTGCAAATTCATTCTTATTTAACTGGAGTTTTTTTTGTTATGATGTTTTTTTACCACCTTAATCTGCAGAATTACACTGGTGAAGAGGAGCTATTCTGTGTCTATGTTCCTACCAACCATCTCTATATTGGTGACGTCTTTATGATCAACTCGAGGGATGTTATTAGACCAAACCTCTCTGTCCGAGAGGGAATCGGTTAGTTGCAAACTTCTTGGGTTCAATTTCATGCAAGATTCTGAGTCCTATTTCTCATCTCTGCAGCTCTATATTCTTAGTTTATGTCTTCCATTATGTCAATTTCAATATCAATAATGTTTTTGATGCAGAGATTGTGGTGTCAGGGGGCATGTCAATGCCTCAAATTCTGTCAACACTGGAATCACATTCAATACAATTGGATCGAACCGGATTTCCCTGAAACTAAGACCAATGGTGTTTTTCTTTTCTTAACCATTCAGATGGTTAGATTTGCAGTTTGATCAGATTTAGCTGTCATGAAACTTTCTTCCACTCTTAGGTTTTCAACTTCCACACTGCTATGTAAAGTTTTAAAGAGCTCAGAGGAATGATATCGGAGAATGGTTTGGTGTTCCTTTCCAGTTTTACAGTCATATGTAAAGATTGATGTAGATTATAGTTCTACTCTATTTTGTTGAGTATGACATTGTTTATGCATCAGAAATTTTCATTTCTGCTCATTTTTCACTGAGACATTTCACAGATAGGCGATTGTTTCCTCCTCTTTTTTATCATTTCCTGACAGCAACTTCTTCCATGTGCAAACTTTGTGAGCATCTGCTTCTTGTCAATTGTTTAATGATATTATTGTTGTTATTTTGATTACATGGGAATGTAGTGCGATAGCGTGGCTCGACAAGCATAGCAAGCCGTAGTAGAACTGGATCCGCAGACCAAGTGTTCGACCAATTTACCTTGCAGTTCGCTGGCACACCAAGAGACCTGCGGTTCCGTTGTTGCGGAGCTTCCACAGCCACTGAAACAATTCCAATTACGCTGCTTTGATTTCGTCCTTGTTTATATATGAGCAACGTGATATGTCGGCCTCTGCTTTATAGTCACGATGATCATTTGATGGATCGATTACAACCGCATCAAGATCTCTGAGGACATGTCCTTTAGTGCATGCCCGTCCCGACTCTTCACATGGCAAGGACGGCCCTCGGCATCCCACCGTGAATAATAAAAGAAGGAAACAAAAAGGAACCACGAATCCTCTCTCCCCTCTTATAAATCTCATTGCCCTCTTCATTCCGATCTGAAAACCCCGTCAATGGTGCAGCTTTCCTTCCGAACTCCCTTCAAATCTTAAATCTTGATCGAAGCTCGGGTGCCCCGTTGCTTCATTCACCAGATCCTTCTCTTTGTTCTCCAGATCATTGCGCAAAAAGGGGACCTTTTTGGGTTCCAATCCGGCTTCCGCCATGGCCACTTCTTGGAGAGTTTTGCGAGTCACTCTCCTTCTCTTTCTCCTGGTCCGATGTCTTTCTGTTGCTTCCATAACCCTAATTGACGACGCCGACGACGATCTTGAGGGGCTCGAAGAGCTCCTGGCGATTGACGAAGAGGAGGAGCAGAAGGGCGGCGGCGGCGACGGTGGAGGTGCCTCTAGCAGGTCGTCGGAGGCCGAGCTCCTCCGCCGAGCCCAGAGGATCGTTCTTGAGCTGAGCAATGAGAATGCCAAGAAAGTGGTCGACTCCAACGAGGCCGTTCTCCTGCTCGGCTACACCCCCTGGTGCCCCAGGAGTGCCGAGCTGATGCCCCGGTTCGCGGAGGCCGCGACCACGCTTAGGGAGATGGGGAGCAGTCTCGTGGTGGCGAAACTCGATGCCGAGAGGCACGCCAAGGCTGCATCCCTTCTCGGAATTAAGGGTTTCCCGACGATACTTCTGTTCGCCAACGGGACCGCGCTGGCTTATAGGGGTGGATTTACGAAGTAAAAATAATCTCACAATTTTTTCTACTTTTATTTTCTTGATATCATCTTCTTATCTTCTTTTCTTTCTTGATAGTTACTGCAGATTAGGGAAACATACTTCTAGTTCTTTATGTGGTTTAGCACTGGGAGCGTTGACAACTATGAATCTTCTACATTTAGTTCTTGCTTTGTAGTCCTGAAGAATTGAAGTGTTTGACTGAGTTGTTTTTCAATGATATTGTTATTTTCCTTGACATTTTGATTGTTGGATCTCTCCTTAGTCTGCCCAATCTCTTGATTTGCTAGTTCTTTGCGTTGATATATTATGATTGTCACTTCTCCATACTGTATTATAAGCTTTACATAATTAAGATTTTTTGCTTCATTTTGTCCATTTCATACTTTTCTACCAAACTTTTTCCTGGAAGATTGGATGATTTTGCCGAATTTGATGTAATCATGTGATCTTAGAATGCAACATTCTCTGCACATTAGTAGTCCTTTTTTATCCATCTAAGAGGGTGATGTGAGAGGTCATTATGTAATGCGCCCAATACATAATGCAGTTGATACGTTCACAGTCTCCAGTTCATTTGGATTTGTTTCACATTTTAATTATGCTCTCTTGTTTCCGGAAGTGTTGCTGAACAAAGTCAGACTTGTTGTAGCTCTACATTGAAGAAGTATCTAAATCTTGTGCTTAATAACTGTTTCATTAACTTAAAATGGTCGTTGTCTTCTTCTATATTCAGGGAGGAGATTGTGATTTGGGCAAGAAAAAAGACTGGTGTACCTGTCATAAGGCTATCTTCTATAAATGATGCTGAGGAGTTCCTGAGACAGCACCAGATATTTATCATTGGTCTCTTCGAAAAATATGAAGTATGTGATATATTCATGCAACTAAAATATATAAACCAAATAAATTTAGGTTCTAAATAACCTCGAGAGCCCAAGTGATGAAGAGCCAGCATTATAGGCATGATGTAGTGTCTGAGTCAAAATGAGAGGGGTATTACGATGATTGAATATAGCATAAGTAATTGGAGACTGGAGATGGTTTTAGCTGTGGATTTTCTCTACACCTAAAATATTTTTTCCAGTTTTGCTTTTTATATTTTATATCTCATACAGTTCCAGCTAAGCATTTAGTTCTTTCAGTTAATGAACTAAAACATGTTTTCATAAAGGTATAATGACTATATGAGCCGCAGTTTGAAAGTCATTCACTCGTCACATGAAATATTATCATGCAGATGCACAGCATACACGAAGAACTCTCAACTTAATGGTTTATGTTCTAAAAGTAAATTCCTTTATAATAAAAAATTAAAAGTCATGATTAAGGCTCTTCTTTTGTAATCTTCAAACAAAGTATAAATAGTAAAAGTAGAGGAACTAAAAGATTCTGTTGGACTGCAAATTTTGCACTAAAATATTGGGGAATTTATAATATGCAAATATCCTCCAAAAAATCTATTTGATTATGTCATAAATGCTTGTCCAAAACTTTACAGAAAAAGAAACAAATAAAGAAGGAATTAGTTACTTCCTTATTTTCTTAATATACCACTAAAGCTGCAAATGTTTCCTTCTGGTATTAAGGAAGTTGCAATTAAGATTAAATAAGTTTTTCAAGTTTCCATTTTCAGGCATTTTAAATGAGTTCTCCCACATCATCTTGGAACCTCATGGTGGCAAAGGATCAGATAGCCGAGGTAGTAATAGGTAGAAGGCCTTCTCTTGTGCCTCTCCTAACCTCTTAATTGATTTCCCAACAACCTATCAAAGTCTAGTTTACAAAAAGGCCAAACACACAGGATCCCATAGAAAAATGTGTCTGATTTATAAAGAAACCTTGTGGCTCTCTTTTTTTCTATACACCTTTGCTTGCAATTCCTGGTCCGGTTGCACTTAGGCTTATAGGACTGTACCTCTAGAAATATTTTTCTCCCGGTCTGGGCATAGCCATTACTGATGTATAACAAGCATTTTTTTTTATCATAGTGAATCTTGCCTTTTTATCCCAGTTGGGTGTATTTCCACTGCCTTCGGAACTTAAAAATTGATGTATATATTAGTAAGCATTTTTGTGATCATAGAGCATATTTATCTCTTTTGTCACAAATTTTGCTATTTGAAGTCGATTATCTTTTGCAGGGACCTGAGCATGTAGAGTTTGTAAAAGCAGCTACTACAGATAATGAAATCCAGTTTGTGGAAACCAATGATATTAACATAGCTAAGGTTTTGTTTCCAGAAGTTGGAACTGAAAAGAAGTTCATCGGACTTGTTAAAAGTGAACCTGAGAGATACGAGAAATTTGGTAAGTTGGTGTTATATTTACTTCTTGCATTTACTTCTTGGTAAGTTATTTACTTCAGGTTTTAGAAATATGTTTGTTTTTGTCTTGATGTGATGTAGCTCAGATTTAGTAGCTTAGTGTTTCAGTCAAATTAGTTCCTAGGTTGTATCTACTAGAGATTTGATTTATATTCTTCATGAGTTATGAGTGCTAATTAGTATTTAAGGGTGGTTAGATCTTTTATTTAGTTATCCTTCATTATTTTCATTAAAGCATTGATGATTTTGATGATTTCTTATCTTTAACATCAGACTGGACCTGTTTCATCTTCCACAAGCTTGTCTCTGCTTCTAGATGAGTTTAATTCTACCATACTTACTTTAATTTTAGAGATATTTTAAGTCCTTCTGAAGCATGAATATTTAACAGTTCACATTCTGATAACCACCTGATTTAGCATTTTGGTAACCTTTATTTTTTGTATGTTTCTGTTGTTAGCTTATGTATTGTTCATTCTGCTTATTGTTGGTGCTCTTAGTTTCTTTACCTTGCTTTTGCTCCATGAAGTTCCATAACAATATTTTATTAAAGTAAAATCTAGTGATGTATCTTTTTGCTCTTGCAGTGGAAAATTTTGAGGAACAGAAGATCTTGCAATTTGTAGATTATAATAAGTTTCCTTTAGTTACCGTATTGACAGAACTAAATTCGGCTAGAGTCTATTCCAGCGCCATCAAACTCCAGGTTATCTCTAATTGATTGTTGCATTTTTTTCCTTATTTATGTAAGTGATAAATCTTAACAACTCTATGTGTGTATTTGACATTAAGCAAATTAAAGATGACAATGACAACAAACTCCACTCAAAGCCCAACTATCTGTGATTCAGGCACAATCTGAGTTCCCTTATCTTGTTTAGATTTAATTTCTTTGGAATATGGCAGTCGAGCAACGTGGTTTTGGATAAAGATGAAAATATTGTAATGATGTCATCATTATCAATCTTATATATGATACACATTGAGGACAGTGCCATGGAGGGTATTAAGGACAATTGTAGTTGTGTATGCCACTGTGATACCATGAGTTTAAAGCGGACCACTAATATTAAATTAAAACTATACTATTAAACAAGTCAAGTACTCGAGGAGGAACAAAGGCTGTTAAGTTGTTATGTGCTTGATGAATGGAGAAAGCAATACTCCACATTGTTCCTTTGTCTAAAGGTAAAACAAGTGACAAAAGTTTGGAAGGTGAAAAGTCATGAAAGGAGTGAGTAAAATACATCGAAGTTAAAACAATCAGTTCTAGGATAAAATATTTGGGACAACTTAGTTTGGCCAACCAACTCATTTTGTCTAAGAATGGAACTGGACTTAGTGTGCACCAAGGAAATGAGGATTAAGCTGAAATGCTTGCTTTGGGTTGCTAAATTGCAGCTGACAATATCGGCCACTGTGGTGCTAATGCATCTGCGTCACTCTCATTCCGCTATATTGCATCACCTCATACGTTGTGTGATTGTTAGGGCTTAAAAATGTCACAAAGGCCACAGTGGCAGCGGCCACAACTACAATATAGAACTACACCACCACAGCCACAATTTAAGCATTTTAGTCACCCTGTTCTAGGCATCTCAAATTAATGGGCCAATTCTCCCATTGGGTCTGTTCATGACAGTAAAAGTATGAAATTTGGCTATAATAAGGACGAAAGAGAAGTACCAAGAGGCATTACTAACTTTGTAGAATTTACATTTGAATATAATTCCTTGAAAACATTAGATTTGCATCTAATTTCTTTTAAGAAGGATGGTCCTATGAAAAATTTTCCATTTACAAAAGAAATTATACTTGTTCCCACCAATGCATCCGTGCTCCCTGTATATTTAGATGGCCCCTCTTTAGCTATTTTCCACTCCCCTTAGGACCATGTCTCATACGAAAAGAAAAAGCAAAGAGAAATCCTAGTGAACAGAAGGGCATAATAAAAAATGAGAAACAATGCATAATCACATGCACACATTAAAGTATCCACAAGACATCTCTATAAATAGCTAAATGCTGCCTGGCCTTGCTTTTTCCCAGACTTGCTCATGCAGCCCTCAGTCAAATTTCTTTAGTTAGTGAAGATATGCCTGCATATGTGTACAATTGTATTTGTCTGAGAATGCTAACCTCAGTCAAATTTCTTTTTAGGTTTTTATCTTTGCAGCTGCCAATGAGTTCAAGGATCTTTACCCACTTCTTCAAGATGTTGCGAGGCCTTATAAGACAAATGTAAGTCCTGCTGCTTTTAGTTATCTACTGTTTTTAGGCAGTTTCTGACATTTGATTGTTTGCAGATAATGTTTGTGTATGTAGACAATGCTGAAGACAATCTTGCAAAACCATTTTTGACTTTATATGGACTTGAAGCTGAAAAGCCCATTGTAAGTTTGCTAGTAATTTATTATGTTATTTCTATTTTCTATCATCATTATTTCTCAACAACTTTGTAATTTCCTAGCATTTAACCATTGATCAGGTAGTCGTTTTATGAATGGGATAAATTTTCATAGTTTCAACAGCTTAGTTGGAACTCTATGTTTCTAATGGTTTTGAGGAGGAATGAATGTTATTTATCTAGTTTCAAGCAGAAATGTAAATTCTAATGCAATTATCAAGACAGAACCGAATCTTATGAATAAAAATGATCAAGAGTTTTCTTTTCCAGGTTTAGTATTATGTTCAGTGTTTTCTGGTTTGCATTCTTGAAGTTTGCAAATCTGATCTTGTTCCACCAAGACATGCATTAAAACATATGATTTCCAATTCATTTCCTTCTCTTCTGTTGCCTTTTCACTGTGTTCTTTTCCTTTTGGAATGCTTTTGGAGTCTCCCCCCTTGCTTTTGCAATTTTTTAATATTTTCCTCCTCCCTTCAAAATTACATAACGTGTCCTAGATGCTTACAGTAGGGCTTAAATTTTTTATTTTATGACTATACACAGTGTGTTACAATTCAGTATCTATTTTTGGCATTGTAGTTGAAATCTCGTGAAATACAGTTGAACAATGTCCAGTCATCTATCCATTCATTTCTCCACTTTATTACAGTATTTTATCTCTTTTCCTGTGAATCTAGGCATGTCTTGTAGTCATCTTTTTTTTATATATAATATTATTATTTTGATTCACAGGTAACTGCATTTGATAATAGGATTGGTTCCAAGTACTTGTTGGAGTCAGATCTCACGAGGAACACCCTAGAAGTACGTTTTACTCAGCATAATTCTGCATAAATTATGAACGAACATCCATAGTTGGAATGTTGTAGGTTGGAATTGTTGTTCTTCTTTAATATATTTTCAGGAATTTTGTTCTGGGCTGCTTCATGGTTATTTGCCACCCTACTTCAAATCAGAACCAATACCAAATGAGGTATGTACACAATTAAATTGTGTTAGTTTGATAACTTGTGCAAATTGTGATGACCTGGTAAAAAATGATTTGATACTCTTGGCTAATGATTTATTGGTTAAAATTTTACACCTACGCCCTCAGCCTCCATGATAAAATGTATCATTGGTTTTCATTATCTCATATCTGATGATACATGTCCATGATATCTGTTTTTCTAATTGTTAATATGGGGCACACGACAATGTTGATTGCAAAGAGATCTTTGTCATCGTGATATCTTTGAGTAGCTTAATGAGACACAAATTTTGTTACAATAGCTTCATGATCCGTGATCATCACTTAAGTGTACAATTTAATTGACCCCAGGTGCAGATTTATGGTTGATGTTTTTCCAGCACAGGACTTCCTTGGAGATTAATTGTTTGGAAAGTAATTTACAATTGTATAATGAAATTGGTGTTCAGTTTTGTGAAATGTTAATGTTGCTTTGTATGCAGCTGTTTTTATTCTTCTATAGTTTTTCTTTATGATTTTGACTGTTCACTACTGCATGATCCAGTATTGATGGCACCACGCTGGTGATCATCATATTTGATGGCAGTGATAGCTGATATCTGCTTAGCATTAATAACTATGGATACAGTCTACCAAGAGATAGGTGATATTCCTAACATTCATTGTTGCCAAGTTTATAACTGCTACTAAGGTAATCTTTAGGATGATAACTGCTAAGTAAAATGAGTAATTAAATTTATCATATAACTATTTTTCTTTTCAATTATTGTGAAGCTTCAATGAGATGAATATTGTTACACATTGCCATTTGTTGATTTGAGATGAATATTCTGAACAATTTTGTTGTTACTCATATTATGTGAATTCTTTTCTCTTTTTCTCATGAATATTGCAGAAAGCGTTGATTGAGAAAGTTGTTGGTAAGACTTTCGATGCTTCTGTCTTGGACAGTTCAGAAAATATATTTCTAGAGGTACGATGATTATTTGGTCATTGATTTAGCAAATGATGTTGTAGCTAGATGTTTTTGCTGGTGCTTTATCATTTCTTCTTTAGTTGCTTGTTAAATTTTTATCTGCATGTGACTCGTAAAATACTTTGTTTTAAACTAAAGGTGTATACACCCTGGTGCTTTGACTGTGAGGCCACAAGCAAGCAGATAGAAAAATTAGCCAAGCATTTTAAAGGGCTGGAGAATTTAAAATTTGCCAGAATCGATGCTTCTTCAAATGAGCATCCAAAGCTGCAGGTATGGAATTTGAGTATTTATATTGAGGACAATAATAAATAACTCTTAAAATAAAAAGGTGAATTGTTGGTAATTGCTTTTTCTATTATTTTTTAAAAAAGATTATGACCACGACCTCTACTGATTTTAGAAGAGTGAATGAATTTTGACATTTATTCTCTTTCCATAAAGAGCATTGACGCCACTTCATTTAAGTTGATAATTTGATCAAAATAACCAAAAACAAATCAAAATTTGGATTTTTGTCTTAGAAAATTATTAGTGAGTGGTGCTAAGCTGAATTCACGGTAAAGTTCTCTGGAGGAATATTTCTTGATCTATATATGCAATTGTATTGATCTTGAGCGCCTTTAACTTGATAGTGATATTGCATTTCGTGGAGCTCAATAGTAGGAAAAGTTCTATGTAGTCACTCTTTGAGATATACTCGGGACATGATAGCTTGTCGTTGTTGTTAGTTATATTGTGCTTGACTCATCTAAATAACTTCCTGGCTTGTAAATTTAAGCCATGTACCGGGTCACCATCGTGTGATTGTTTGATACTATAAAATGTGGTCATGTCTTTGTTCATGGAAACATGTAAAAGTAATGAGCTCAAGGACATGCTTAACAAATTTGTACTAGATGGGATTCATATATTTTGCTCATAGCAAGAACATTCTGCTATTCATTGGTATGTTATCTTAGCTATTCTAACAATGGTTTACTGTTATACTGCAGATAAACAACTACCCAACACTTCTATTCTATCCTGCTCGAGACAAGTCAAATCCTGTGAGTACAGCCAATCACGACCACTTTCTTTTTTCTGATTGCCACCGGTTTCTGTATTTATCCCAAATACGTCTTGTTTTACAGATTAAAGTTTCCAAGAAATCGAGCTTGAAGGAATTGATAGCCTTCATCAACAAGAATATTAGATCCGACGACGGCAGAGGAATTACAGATAGTGATCACAACAAGAAAGATGAACTATAATACATGCTGATTATCCAAATTTTGAAGAGTGCTTTCACCAGAGGCTTTGATTGTAAACTAATCAGTAGGTGATGTATTCTTCATCTTTGATTGTAAACTAAAATGGGATGTGACTTATACAGACTTGTAAACAAATCTCCGAAGAGGCTTTTGATGTGCGAATGAAGTCAGTAAACATATCAGTTGATCTGCATAATGTGGAATGCCTTTTCATGAACCTAAAAGAAATTTTATAAATTTGATATTGACTTATTACTACTTTTGTTGGTAAATGACCCTGAAAAAGATTGACCGAATTTTCCGAGCAACGTAGTGATGGAGAGGGTTAATTAACGATTGGTGAAAACGATTGACATCTTTGATAGCTTAACTGTTGCTACAGTTATCACCCATGGCAAGAGAGTTTTCAGAAACCTGCAGCAGCAACAGAACTACTAAAATGGCTGTTAAAGAAGCACAATTCATTAGAGCAGCGGGAAGAAGACCGTGGGAGAAAGAGACTATATATAAGCAGCACATAATGCATCACAAAGGTGATGCGTTGCCAGAAGACTAAGTAAACAGGCGTTCTATTTGAATGAAGCAAGCAAAAAGCTTTATTGTACATTGCTGACTTCGAGTATTTACCTTCAATCTAACATGCGCAGCTTCTAATGTGGTTTGATAGAAAATTTTCTCATGCTGCATGAAATAACAAATATTTGATAGAAAGCACAAAAAGCTGGTATCCAGACACGATGAGAACGATAGGCACAATTTGATTAATGAAGATAAGAGTTTCTTCTGTACCGAAAGATATTACATGATAATAATCAAAGAAATTTGGAGAATCTAAGATTCGGAATTCACAGAATCTCTTGTTGCTTTCCTCCTAAACAATGGTCTTGATAATAGCTTCCTTCATCAATTTGCATCATACCTCAAAGACTAAAACTGAAGACTTCCAGCTCGACAGCATGAATCTGCTTTCCTCACTGTAGGAACACAGCCCTGCATGAATTCATAACCTGGCCATAAATTCCGGGTTGTAGCAGGGATTGTTTCCAGCACATGACTGGGCTCTTAACTCCAAATCTGGAGGGGCTGATTAATGCAGATTTAGTGGCAATTTGGATGGTCGCAGAACTCGGTTCAGTACATCGTAACCCCTTTCTAATCCCATGGGTTGCTGAACCATTGGTTACTCGTAGCAGGTTTGAGTTCACTGAACCATAAACTTGTCCTTGATTAACTTCATCTGTTCGCTCCAAAAGAATACATGAATCATCTGGTTGAGAGCTTCTATGACTATCGTTTATAGAATCCAGTACTCTATTTGCTTCATTCTGCAGCCCAACAGCTCTCCAGGCTTCGGCAACCAGGCGAATGCAGTTTTTCCTAGGCCTTACTCCAGTTTCTTTCATTGTTTGTAGCAGTTCTTCTGCTTTCCATGGTTGTTTCAATTCACCATATCCCCATATAAGTGTTTCAAAGGTCTTGATATTAGGGGAAACACCAGACTCAGACATCATTGAATAGACTCTCATTGCATTTTCCATGTTTGCTGCACTGCACCAACCACTGATGATTGTTGTGAAGGTCACAACATTTGCCTGGATTCCCAGTTCATTCATAGTCACCAGAAGGGCCTCAGCTTTAGCAGGTTCCCGTGCCCGAACATAACCTTTAGCAAGTATGCTATATACTTGAGCATCTGGTTTGATTCCTGCTTCAACTATCTTATTGAAGATTTCCATGCATCTTGTCATGAGTCCCATTGCACTCCAAGCATTCATTAGATGGCTATATGTTACAAGATCTGGCCTGACCCCAAGTTCTTCCATTAATGTCAAAACCTGCTCAATTAAAAGTCATGTCAATTTATTTACTGAGAGAATCTGTAACAAAAGAAAGGTTATGGAAATAAATGCTCTTACTCACTTCATCTGACCCAGCCATGTCCTGGTTATCTAAAAATCCTTTGATCAAAGTATTGAAAACAACAATATTTGGCCTAATACCAACAGCCTTCATTTCATTCACACACCTCAATGCATCTTTCATATTTCCTTCTTTACAATAGCCACCAAGAATAATGACCCAAGTGCGTTCATTCGGACGCAACCTCATCTGCATCTCCAAAATTAGCTCTTCAGCTCTCTTTGTTTCCCCATTTTTGGTATAAGCTCTTGCGATGGTGTTATATGTAACAACATCAGGCTGAATGCCAGAGGCACGCATCTTATGAACCACATTCCAAGCTTCAGTCAGATTTTGCTTATCGCACCATGCTTTGATGAGTATATTGTATGTTTTCTGACTAGGTCTTGCATTTTCCTCGCGAGACATCATATCCAAAAGTGTTTGTGATTCTTCAGGCTTGCCTATGATGCCATATCCTTTTATAAGAGTGTTGAAAGTGCTGGTTGTTGGTCTACATCCACTTTCCTTCATCTTCCAGAAGATTTTGATAGCCTCATTGATCTTTCCAGCTTCGGAAAATGCATTTATAATGGCATTGAAGAAAATTGAGTCGGGTTTCAAGCCACTGTTTTCTACCTGAGAGATAAGTGAAGGAATGGACTTAAACTTTCGCTGATCTGTCAGAGCAGTTAACAGAGTTGTATATGTTACCAAAGAAGGTTTATGGCCCTCTTCTACCAAGCAATCAAACAATGTTTGCGCTTCATGAGGTTTATTTTCATCAATTAGAGTACCCATCTGCTTTGTTCGTGTACGAACTGTTCGACAACTGTTTCCTTTTAAGCAGATAGCACACATTTGATGCTTCTCATAGTGGGAAGAACTTGAAATTGGCCGTCCATTTGTGTCCCATCTGCGACTTACCTGTTATATTAAAGGAGAAAACTTTAAGCTATATAGAATTTTGTTGGGAACAAAGAAATTATGTTGCTCATACATAATAGTATTTCATATGAAACAACATGTAACAAAAAAATCATTGTCTTACAGATCTTATTTTCCAAAGGTGATAGTAGAATATATTTATGATCAAGGCATTTTTGAGAAATGAGGTTTTACAAAGAGATTGTAAAGATGATAGTTAAAAATGAATTTCTTTACACATTAAATTACACATCATAGCTGAAACTTCATTAATTATTGTCCCCACTGATTCATCACATGGTGATAGTTGGTGGTGAAGATTTCATTGCCACAGGCTCCCAAAAGAAGATTGTCCTTCTTTTCCTTTCCTCATTGGAATATCCTATCTCTTATATTTGCAACACTAGGTGCTCCATTCTGCTACTCACACTCATCTCTCACCAGGGAACATCGGAGAACAAGAACATTGTTCTCTCCTTGATCTTGCAATTTGACTGCTATTGCTAGTACTTTAGTATTTGGCTTTTCCCTCCAGAATAGAGCCTTGAGACAAATGGGTACCTCTCTCTTAATCTGGTCTGGCTCATGCATGCATGCACCACATTTCTCTTTGCTCAGCCCTGGATCAATCATGTATAGAAGCACAACCCATCCTATCACAAGCTTCGTTCTCATAGTTAAAATATCTAGGCTTCCATCTTTGACTTGGCAAACCTGATTAATCTGGCCCCACTGGTCGGTGGCCTTGTCAGATCAGGTCCCAGCCAAGATATTCAATCTCTTGTGTTGGCCTAGGTCAACGTATAACCTCAACTATATGCTTGAGATTCATATCTGCATGGCTTGTGCTGTGATGGTTCACTTTTGCTCGTTAAGCTTTTTATATCTTAAGAATGTAAAAGAGATTTGACTGTGGAAAACCATCTGAAACATAAGTAAAATTACTGCATTTGCTGTAAACAGAGATTAAATGGATCAATCATGAGTGTTCTTGTTCATGTAACATGAAATGCCTTGGGAGTCTAGCCACCATGTGTATAAAAACATAGAAAAGGGGATAGCACTTGCTGACAACAACTGCAGAGTCGAGGACACAGAACTGAAGGATTAAAAGCTTAGTACATCTCCAAAGTTCCAATGATATATAAAATGGCAACATAGTACCTGAGGCATTATGCTATTACTAGTGAAGAAAGTGACTAAGTATAACTGCAATGGTGTGCAGGAGAAAGTTGAGGAGTACCTTGGAAGGCAAGCCATCAAACAACTGTTCTTGTTTCATTCTTTGTTTGTCAAGATTCTTAGCTGAAGCATCTAAGAGAGCACTCTCCATGTTACATCCTGCCACAAGCTTCATTGCCTGGTCTCTCTAAAGATTCTTAAACTGCAAATACCATGGTGAGTTCCATTTATTATACCATTTAGGATTAGACAAATAATGTTGAAAATTAAAAATCTGATCACATGTGGAGGAAAGAACACATGTATACGCAAAATTACTTATATCATACCACATCCACGCTGAAGATGAAAAAAATATATAAGGAACTTCGAAAACAAATAAACACATTCTTGCAGCTGACACCACAATGGAGAGATGGTGCTTGCTCTGTTAGGTACAGAGCTTTAAGAGACGACAAGCAACGTCAATGAGCAAATAGTGTTACTCTTGTAACAAGCAGAAATTTAAATGAACTAATCACAATGTATGGAGGATGTAAGACATCACTGATTCTTTAATTTTGGAATTGAACTAAAAAGATTCTTTTTCGAAAGTAGGGCAAAAACATATAGAAATAAATGGATATATATACATACATATCGGGTATCGGACCCATCTCGACGATCTATTAGATCGGTACATATTGGCCAGTACCGATGTACTGACATATGGTATGCTACTACGTATCAATGTTATGGCGAGGAAGAGAAAAAGAGAAGAGGAGGCTAAAATGGAGGAATAGAGGAGGAAGAAGGAAGAAGAAAGAATAAGAAGCAGTGGAGGAGGCAGAAGAAGAAGAGGAAGAGGAGAAAAAGTAACGACAGCAATGATGAGGTAGCGACAAAGCAGTAGGGGCAGGGACAACAGCATTGTATGCGAGAAGAGGGCTCACATTCGCAAGCCCTAATTTGTCTTTTTTCTTTTTTTCTTTTGTAACTCTGAGTTGGACAAAGCTCCACCACTTTTATGATTTTTTTTATTATTTTCACAGGATCACCTGTAACAAGGGTGGTCCATGTATCGGCTCATGCCTACATCGGTAGGTACCATACCATTTCGGGCAGTACAGTAATCCTTGTATATATATACATACACACACAACAAGGGGACCCGCATGATTAGCATGCTAACATACAAATGAACACTGTTTGAGGAAACATGGACAGGCAATTCCATGCTTATCAATTTTACATGGCACATGGAAGGAGCTTCAGGAGTTTAAACTCATTGTGCTTAGGAAGTTATAGGAAGCCATTTAGTTCAGAATCAAATCCCAGCTTCAGCAGTGAACCAGGAAAAACTATGTTAACGTAATACAAAAGCATCTCATCCCTACCCAGATCCTCATGTTATAGAAAGACATTAGTTTTTTCTTTTTTTAACCAGAAATTGCATGTCCCTGTTGATTATATCACATTTGTGAACTATGTGACAAATCTTGGGAAGCACAGAATAGTGCAAATTGTTCCGTCATCACAAAGCCCAAGACCTTTTGTCTAAATCAATCTCAAAATCCTTTTCCATCAAGCTAAATAAGGAGATGCTTTAACCATCAAACTATGAATAAAGAGGAGAATACAAAACTTATTAAATTAAACTTACAAAATGAGTTTTGTCATGAAGTTTACAGGACCAATGACATAAAGTTCTGAAATTTCCTAAAATATCCAATGGACTATGTTTCACCCTCCAGAAAAGAAAGCAAACTTCATGAAAACCCAAACAGTTCATCGACAATGTAGCAAATGAAATGTAACAAAACAATCAAGTGGTGTATATCACCGAATACAATATCAAGAACAACACTTGCAATTGATGATAGGATGCAGAATCAGATTAATAATTATTAAACTCCTTTTCATAGAACAAGTGCCAAGTTACCAAAAGAATAAGAAAACTCTGCGGCATGACAGTCAAACAAAGGCTTCTTTTAATTTTCTCTCTGGAAAGAAATTGTGTATTGTGGAAGTCAGCAATCTAAGGTTCCATTCTATACTATTCAGGAACAAACAAAAACCCAAAATAGCAACAAGCTTCAAAATCTCAGTCTAGCATGGGCCTTTGGTAATAAGACCACTGGAAGCTAACCCCTGTGCAGCAAGAGCAAATGTTGTCATGGCCACCTAGTTGGTGACTCCAACACGAACATGCGGTAGATAACTTTCATGAAGGTTTGAAAAACTTAAGTGCTAGCAATCAAGGCTGGACGTAGGAGGAAACACTTAACAATTATAAATTTAGGAATTTGCTCATCATCTAAACACAGCAAGAACTCTCAATTAACTACTGCTTTGCATACACCTTAAGTACCCACGACAATGAGAAATTCCTTGATCACAGATACAGTGGAGCCTATGGAGCATCTAATTCATAAAACCTTCCCAACATGACTCCGACACAATCACGACAGATCTACCACAGAGAACAACCGGTAAAATCATACTGCGTCAAACAGCATATTAAGAAACATTTCATTCCGGATCGCGGAAGGACTTACAAATTTCATCTTAATGCCACACTGTCAAATATGTCGAACATACGATCCGTTTGCATATTCTAAGAAACCCAACAGGGATAGAATAGAGCAAAAATCGCCGCAACCAAAATCACCATGAACACAAACAATCTCGAGGAAGGTAACAAATAAGACAATAATCTCTGTTTCCCAAATTTACTAGAATTCAAGAGGAACAAAGATCAAATTTTGCGGCAAATAAATCGAGTACAAGGTAACGACAGACCACCAACATGAAATTTTCATTCAAACAAGGCTACGACGGCACCGGAAACGCCGTAAGAACCTATCAAAATACCATTTCGCCATCCATATTGAGTTCTCAGGTGTGCCGGGGCTGAGGTAGGAAAGACGAGTCGAGGAAGTAGAGTCTGGTTCTGAGGAAGAAGGAACTCCTACTTTCCTTCTGCGACCATCCTGAGGCGCAGAGGAGAGTGAAGGCGTGGAGCGACGAGAGGCGCTCCGATCGATTGGGTTCAGTTGCCCGCCACACCGCTGCCTCACCTTGTGTTGCCTCGCACAAGCCGCACCCTTTTGTAGCAGCGCTCTTATCCACAAATCCACACCAAGGGCTGAGAATTGAGGGAGGTGGGACGGTGTCGAATGTGATGGAAGAAAAGAGCCAATTTGAGCGGATTGGGTCACTATCTGATCCGAATTACGCATTTGATCCGAACCCGATCTCGCAATTGGCATTGCGGTCAACATCGCGTCCACGTACTTTGATCACATGATTACGTAGACATTCTCAAGAATTATTTACATTATTACGTGTCATCATTTATATTGATTATTGTGCTCGCACAAATAGGAAAAGGAAGAAGCTTCATCATAGCTTACAAGCAAATGACAACTCTTAAGTTGAGCTACCTTTCTCTCGGCCTTCACTGGCTGTGCCAGATGAGTACATATCATACTCGCTAGTGGTGGTTGCACTGTACTCGCTGTCAGCATTGTAGTGACTTGTCAAAGTGTTCTTTGGTCTTCTCAGGTCCATATAGTGCTGGCCATAACTGTAAAGAGTGCTATGGCCAGGTGTTGCTCCTTCACTGAGATCCTCAATTGATACAAGTCCTTCTAAAGCACGAACGATCTGCGTATGTTTCGATCAACGAGGTAAGAGTTGGATCACATGATCTAAGCCTAAGTTGTCTTCAGAAACAGTCATCAGCCATGAAGAAAACACAGGTTCTTCAGAAACAGTCATCGAGAGGATCTCAAGGCGTTTGAAACGATACCTGACTCATTCGCGGCCGACGTCGCGCTGAGTGGCGCACGCAAACGGCAGCACAAGCCACCATTCGACCCATCTCATTGTGAGCATACTTCTTCCTCAGCCTCGGATCAACAAAGGCGTCATACTCGCCATCGTTCAATGCTTGAGTCAACAAAGGTCTTGCCTGCAATACGAAGAATGTATGGAAAAATGATTTGGAATCTCAGTTCAAAAGCCTTGGAATGGTGTTCGAGATCGAACTCACCCAATCAACTAAGCTTTCTTCTATCGACCGAATCAAAAAAATTGGCGGTCTTCCTGTGATCAGCTCCAGCAGCAGCACTCCAAAGGAGAAAACATCAGACTTATCGGTTAATCTGCCAGTAGAAGCGTATTCCGGTGCCAGATACCTGTGGCCAGTGCGTCAGCAAGAACTGTGAGTCGACTTGGTGAATTCCCTGTGCAAGAGATAAGCTTAGAGATGGGTTCATGCTATTCTTACCCAAATGTTCCAATCACGCGAGTTGAAATATGGGTTTTGGTATCCAAGAAAAACTTTGCCAGCCCGAAATCTGCAACCTGTCATAAATGCCACACTATTCGTAATCTTCTTCATTTTTTACTGGGTATAAATTTTATGCTCGAGAGATCTTTATACTGGGTATGCTGATTAAGATCTGGTTCTTTGGATCTAGCTGAACTATCTTCTTGAGCTTGCTTAGAACATATATCATCTTTCTTTGAACAATCATATTTAGCAACTTCCGAGTACAGTTAAACCATAAAGAAGTATAGACATACTACCTTTGCTTCAAAGTTATGATCGAGAAGTATATTTGCTGCTTTGATGTCACGATGGATTATTTTGGGTTGGCCTGCGTATATTGCATTTATTAATAGAAAAATATAGCCAATAAGATGAAATGAGCAGAGGGAGAAGTATTCTTACAGTCCTCATGCAAATATGTCAGTCCTTTTGCTGATCCCAAAGCAACTCTTAGTCTTGTCGGCCAATCCATGGGTGGTTGACCTCTTCCTACAAATGTCAAAACACGATATAGAAAGTATTTCTTTTCACCAATGCCAATTTCATCGGAAATAAAGTACAGCACGCAACTCCCTTCTTCGCAACTGAGAGCATTACCGTGCAGATGGAACTCTAGAGTGTTATTAGGAACATATTCAAACACCAGTAGCCTCTTGGCGCCGGAAATGCAGCAACCATTCAAAGAAACGAGGTGCTTGTGATGCAGACGACTAATGATCTGGACTTCTGCCTGGAACTCATGGTCTCCCTGTCTGCTATCTGGCTTTAATTGCTTGACGGCAACTTCTTGGCCATTCCTAAGTATCCCCTTGTACACGCACCCGAAGCCACCTTCCCCGAGGAAATCGGCATCGGAGAAGAAATTCGTGGCGACTGCCAGTTCTTCATAGCTGAAACCAGCTTGGATGGTGAGCTGCTGCGGAGTTGATGGATGTTCGGATCCTGGACTCGAGTTTGGTGGCCTCTGTGTGCCACGATCCTCTCCTGCGGCGGTGTCATCTGGCAGTTTAATGAGTGAACATAAGGGTCAACTGCAGAGTTGACATCCAAGCAGATATCTTTGATTCTTTTTCTTGCTCATTTCATTGATTATTCAAACCTCATTTATATGGTAAAATTGTATCTATAATATTACTATCATAAAATTCAAAGTATATGCTTAAAGACACATAAGGAAGATAAGCTAATTGGTCTTTGTTATCTTAGAAGGTAAGAAGGAAGTGCACAGGATTTGCATGCAAGAGAGGTTCGAACCTTTCTCTGAAGCTGCAGCAGGTTGGGCAATCTGACGTCCCTTTCTTTTGTGATAGAAGTAGTAAAGTATGCCGAGAAGCAGCAAAGCTACCGACAAACCGACTGATAAACCTACTGCCAGCCCTGTAGAGCTTGAACTCGATGACCCCGCAGGTGGCGGCCAGAAAGAAGGTGCAGGCACTGCAATATATACATGCGGTGATGGAGCCAACGAAGAACGCTGAGTTTGCGGCGGCGGTGGTAGAGAAGGCGGCGGCGACGGAGGCGGCCGCGGCGGTGGTGAAATTGGAGCCGGCACGACTATCGTCGGTGGGACTGCGGGTGCATTTGCAGGCGCTACACCTTCTGCCAGCCGTCGAGACGAAGCGGAAGGATTGAGAACGGCATCAAAGCCTTGGCTTTGGCGAGTGGGAGACGAGGATGACGGTGGATGTAATGGCTGCAGTGGCGTCGCCGCTGTTGGGTGCTTCGTGGGGGGTGGTGATGAAGAAATCGTGGGTGGAAGTGCAATTGACATGTTGAGCTTGCGAGATGCAAGCAGACCGACTCACCCTGATATAAAGGTAACAAGCATCGATTTTTTATCGGTTCTCAGTAAGCATCACCTTTGGAATTGTTCCGAGCAAGCAAGAACCGAGCATTTGACTGAGTTATAGCTTTGATTTCATCAAACAAAAACATTCTATTTAGTTTGTTCATTAGGATGATTCCATCCCTTCATGTCCGCCAAAGGCCACATCAAGGAAGATTATTAGAGACATCATTCGCGATATGCACATCAATACAGCTTCTATACTTTTACACAAGCAATACATTATACTTGTAGAAGAGTTCTTGGCATAGATAGATAGAGACATTTGATGTTATACTCTAACCACATTCCTCTGGTATTAGGGAGGAATAGTTCCTTGAACACTTGAAGTGATTTCATGGAATTTGCTTATGAAATCAAGCAATTAATTTAAGAAAATCTCATAAGTCTATGAAAGGAACATATATATAATATACTGAAATCATACTGTTTATTGATGCAACCTTTCTCCCACGGAGGAAGCCATTACAGGAAATTAACGACATCACTCGCTTCACCGACGTCGTTTGAGAATATTATAATGTATTGTATTACGTGTACAGAGAAATTATTTTCATGACGCACATTTTGATCGTCCGAATCTTAATGACAAATATTTATATTTATCATGATATCAAGACTCCAAGCTTATGATATGATGGTATTGATGGAAGTATGAATGATGATGCTGCCGTGTCGAGGACATACATAACTACGATGTATACATCGCCTTGCACGAAAATAACTACAGTTGTATGCTCATTTCCGGTTGTTGTGGTGGGTCCCAACAAATGGAGGGTAGAGAAAGCAGTCTCCTCTCTTCTGCTTGCTCCGTGTTGTCACGAACGGTCGTCGCGCACCCGCAACAACTCCGTTCAACGTTTCGTTCGTCGCTCACATCCGCTTGTACAGCTGCTTGACAGCAGGTTTTCTTATGGTTTTGGGTCATTTTGCTTGTAAATATGTAAGTTCGAACAAGCTGCAGCGCTGCAATGCGACCGCTCACCGAACCGAGCAAAACAGCCCCAAAACAGCCCAAATCAGCCCCGTTTTCGCGTGCCACGGGTTCGCGCGGCGAACTATCTCGTCAAAGCAAAATGTCAGCCATCTCAGACCCCAGGAACCCCCCAGGTGGCACCGGGCTGGATGGGGCTTCGGTTATATACCGGGCGTTGAACACTCTTTCGCAAGTTCGCACGTGACCTTTACGGGAACTTGGTGTTGCGCCTGGGACCAGGTGAGCGGCTGTTTGTGGGCTTGCAGCTGTTCGTTCATCCTTGAAAGCCTTGTTTTCCTCCCTCTCCCTCTTTTCTCCTGTGCACACAAGGTGTTCGACGATTTGCTTGTAAAGCTTCCCTTTTCGCGAGACTTCGGGACTTGTTCGTTGCTCGTTCTTTCGATCTAACTTTCTTTCTCTTTTACAGGTCCTTCGGGACCTGCGAGAGGTTACAAAGTGGCTGATCCTTGCGGAGCAAGATCGCAAGGGCGAAGCGCGACTTAGGCAACGCAAGCTAAGTTCGCGTCTTTGCCGCACGGGTGACCCGCGATTTTGGCAGCGCACGCTAGCTTCGAGTCTTTGGCCGCAAGGGTGCCTCACGCCTTAGGCAATTCCAGCTAAGGTCGTGACATTGTGGTATCAGAGCGGGCAAGCTCTTCGATCGAACAACGAACGAACTTCGCAACTTCGCCATGGCAAAGCATCGTGGCGAATCAAGCAAGACGGGGCAAGCCGGAACCTTGCCCCAAGCAGCCGCAGGTGGGCTGCATGTGCACACTCGCTCTCATGCTGTTGGAGCCGCTCACGAGGATCGCGGCAGCGAACAGGATGAGCGAGAAGTTGGCAACTCTCCGCGAGCGGAGGAAGCGCAATCTGGTGCGCTAACGGGGAAAAAGAGTCATAAAGAGAGACTCACGACGACGGAAACCTGCCTGGATGTTCTGGAAGCGAGCATGGAGGAACTCTACCATGGCCAACAAAGGCTTGTTGGGGTAGAGAGCTCGCAAGAGGAAGCGGAGTCCAGGATCGACAAGGTCGAGGCCCTAGTCGACCGACTGTCTGATGACACCAAGGACTCTGTGCTACACTTACAGGATGTTGTGGCAGAACTCACGGCAAAGGTGGCTATGCTCACAAGAACGCTAAATGCGGGAGGAGGCAACCCCCGCGTTGCACCGCCACAAAACTTGAGGGCATCTGAGCCCCATGGATACGGAGGGGCTAGAGATGCCAAAGAGCTCGAGAACTTTTTGTTCGACATGGAGCAATACTTCCGAGCTACGAGGCCCGATTCTGAAGATACCAAAGTTTCTATAGCAACAATGTATCTGAACGGAGATGCAAAACTTTGGTGGCGAACTCGTTGGGAGGAGATCCAACAAGGTCGGTGTCGAGTCGACACATGGGAAGACTTGAAGCGGGAGTTGAGAACTCAGTTCCTACCGGAGAACACAGAGTTCGTCGCAAGAAGGAAGTTGAGACAACTCCGCCAAAGTACCACCATCCGAGACTACGTGAAGCAATTTTCTGCACTAATGCTAGACATACAGGACATGTCCGAGAAGGACAAGTTGTTCAGCTTCCTTGATGGTTTGAAACCATGGGCCCAACAAGAGCTGAATCGAAGGAATGTTACCGATGTGGTCGGGGCAATTGCAGCTGCAGAAAGGCTCACCGACTTTGTTTCCTCTAAAGACCCGGCGAGAAGGAAACAATCTTCAAGCAATCGCCCTCCAAAACATTCTCGAGGGAAGGAGCTCGGGGGCGAACAAAAGAAGAAGAGCTCCCACAAAGGGCCGAACCCAAAAGGCAAGGCCTCAAAACCTGGAGGATGCTTCTTGTGCGGAGGACCGCACATGGTAAGGGAGTGCCCACAGAAGCAGGCACTCAATGCTTTGATGGCTTCCATCCACCCTCCCCGATCGGACAAGGGCAAAGCTGTTGCTCTTAGCTCGAGCAGTTCAGAATCCAGCAGCGATGACGAAGAGTCGCAAGGACCCCGAATGGGAGCAATGCGTTTGTTGAACGCTATGCGGGGTCAAGTGGGGGAGAACAACAAGACAAAGCAACAGAAAGCAGGAAGTGGTGAGTTGATGTACGTAGACATCAAGCTGAATGGCCATATGACCCGTGCAATGGTGGACACGGGCGCTACCCACAACTTCATAGCCGATCGTGAGGCACAACGACTTGGGTTGATCTTGGAGAAGAGCCCAAGCCGAATGAAAGCGGTGAACTCGGAGGCCAGGCGAATCTCCGGGTTGGCGAAGGGTGTTCCTATCAAAATCGGGACTTGGAGCGGAAACACCAACATGATGGCCGTGCCACTGGACGACTTCCAAGTGATTCTTGGAATGGAATTTATGCACGCGGCGAAGTTGGTGCCGATGCCGTTCTTGAACTCCCTATGTATGATGGGAGGCGATGACCCCTGCGTGGTTCCCGTCTCTCGGAGAGGAACCAAGGAGCCCCAACATATTTCGGCGTTACAATTGAAGAAAGGGGTGCGAAAGGACGAACTAACATTCGTGGCTGCTATGAAGCTAGAGCCACTCAACGAAGAGGCCATTCAAGAACCTGCTGTGGTGGCGAACGTCCTGAAGGAGTTCAAAGACGTTATGCCACCCGAGTTGCCGAAGACTCTTCCACCACGCAGAGGCGTGGATCACAGTATCGAGTTGGAGCCAGGAGTGAAGCCTCCAGCGAGACCACCCTACCGCATGCCCCCACTAGAGTTGGCAGAACTCAGAAAGCAGTTAGGTGAACTGCTAAGCGGTGGTCTCATCCGCAGCTCAAAAGCACCTTTCGGAGCTCCAATTCTCTTCCAGAAGAAACAAGATGGGAGTCTCCGATTATGCGTCGACTACAGAGCCCTCAACAAAGTAACAGTGAAGAACAAGTATCCCATCACGCTCATTGCGGACTTGTTCGATCAATTAGGCAAGGCGAAGTATTTCTCGAAACTCGACCTTCGGTCGGGATATTGGCAGGTGCGCATTGCTGAAGGCGATGAAGCAAAGACAACTTGCGTGACCAGATATGGAGCGTTTGAGTTCTTGGTGATGCCTTTCGGCTTAACCAACGCTCCGGCCACATTCTGTACTCTCATGAACCAGCTATTCAAGGAGTATTTGGATAAGTTCGTGGTCGTCTACTTTGACGATATCGTCGTTTACAGCCAAACGCTCGAGGAGCACGTCAAGCACCTTCGGACAATTTTCAAGGTTCTCAGGGAGAACACGTTGTTCGTAAAAAGGGAGAAATGCTACTTTGCTCAAACTGAGATCCTATTCTTGGGGCATCGAATCGGTGATGGCTCCATTCGGATGGATAAGTCGAAGGTGCAAGCAGTGGCGGAATGGCGAACTCCAAAGAAGGTGCCAGAGTTGAGATCCTTCCTTGGTTTCGTCAACTACTACCGACGCTTCATTGCGGGATATTCGAAGCGGGCAACCCCACTGACGGAGTTGCTGAAGAAGGAGCAGCCTTGGAAGTGGTCTGACAAATGTGAGATAGCATTCCAAGATCTGAAGGCTGCTGTTCTAGAAGAACCAGTGCTCAAATTGCCAAACTATGGAGAACCCTTTGAAGTCCATACAGATGCTTCGGACTTTGCTATTGGTGGAGTACTCATGCAAGAAGGTCATCCGGTGGCCTACGAGAGCCGCAAGCTCAACGAGACCGAGAGGCGGTATCCAGTGCATGAGAAGGAGATGACAGCGGTGATCCACTGCCTACGAGTTTGGCGACACTACCTCCTCGGGTCGCGATTTGTGCTGAGGACATACAACATCGCCCTGAGCTATTTCCAAACTCAGAAGAAGCTCTCCCCAAAGCAGGCACGGTGGCAGGACTTCCTGGCTGAATTTGACATGGCAATGGAGTACAAGCCCGGGAAGGCGAATGTCGTGGCCGATGCGCTGAGTCGGAAAGTGGAATGCGTGAATGCTGCACAACTGGAGGGCAGAGGCCAAGCGAGTCAGTTACACTCCAACTTCCTTTCCCGAATCAGAGATGGACTGTATAGTGATCCCCAGGCAGTTATCCTGATGCAGCTCATCAAAGAAGGCAAGGCACGACGATTCTGGGTCCAGGAGGGACTTGTTTACACAAAAGGGAATAGGGTTTATGTTCCCCGAGTGGACAATTTAAGGCGTGAACTCTTAAAAGAGTGTCACGATTCCCTTTGGGCTGGACACCCCGGCATTCATAGAACGTTGGCTCTCGTGGAGAGGGCCTTCTACTGGCCAAAGATGGGGACTGATGTGGAGGAGTATGTTCGGACGTGCCTTACTTGCCAACAAGACAAGGTGGAGCAGCGGAAGCCGGTGGGACTTTTGGAGCCGTTGCCCGTACCAGAAAGGCCATGGGAGAGCATTTCCTTAGACTTCATATCAAGCTTGCCACCTGTAGGGGGACTCGGATCGATACTCGTGGTAGTCGATCGGTTTTCGAAGTATGCAACTTTCATTGCTGCTCCCCTACACTGTTCAGCAGAAGAGGCGGCCAGACTGATGATGAGAGACGTAGTGAAGTATTGGGGAGTCCCACACAATATCATCAGTGATCGAGACGCTCGGTTTCTGGGACGATTCTGGACCGAGCTATTCAAATTGTTGGGGTCAAAGTTATACTTCTCTACAAGCCTCCACCCCCAAACGGATGGTCAGACTGAAAGAATAAATTCGCTCTTGGAGCAGTATCTTCGGCACTACGTGAGTGCCAATCAACGAGATTGGGTGAAGCTGTTGGACATTGCCCAATTCTCCTACAACTTGCAGCGGAGCTCTGCATCCAACAAAAGCCCCTTCGAAATTATCACAGGACAACAACCGTCGACTCCGCACACCATGGCAATTGGGTATACTGGAAGTAGTCCTTCAGCCTATCATTTCGCAAAGGAGTGGCATCGAAATGCAGATATTGCGCGGGCTTACTTGGAGAAGGCGGCAAAGAAGATGAAGAAGTGGGCTGACTTGGGAAGGCGACCGCAAGAGTTCAAAGTTGGCGATTTGGTGTTGGTAAAGCTCCAACCGGCATCCCTCCAATTCTTCAGGAACAGAGTTCACAAAGGATTGGTGCGTAAGTATGAAGGGCCCTTCCCAATTATCAGCAGGGTAGGCAATGTTTCTTACAGGTTACAGCTGCCGGCGTGGTTCAAAATTCACAACGTTCTTCACGCCAGCAACCTGAAGGCCTACCATTCGGATCCGCAAGATGCTTCTCGAAGTGTTCCAACTCGGCTACCTCCCATCACAGCCTCCTACGAGAAGCGAGTGGAAACCATTCTGGCGGATCGCAAGATAAAGCTACCCAACGGAACGGAGCAGACAGAGTACTTGGTGAAGTGGCGAAAGCTTCCCCGAACTGAAGCCAGTTGGGAGCCTGAAGACGCCCTGCGACATGAAGAAGAAGTCATCAACAACTACCAACAAGCGTCGACGAGGGCGTCGACAGTTTAAGTGGGGGAGAATGTCACGAACGGTCGTCGCGCACCCGCAACAACTCCGTTCAACGTTCCGTTCGTCGCTCACACCCGCTTGTACAGCTGCTTGACAGCAGGTTTTCTTATGGTTTTGGGTCATTTTGCTTGTAAATATGTAAGTTCGAACAAGTTGCAGCGCTGCAATGCGACCGCTCACCGAACCGAGCAAAACAACCCCAAAACAGCCCAAATCAGCCCAAATTTCGCGTGCCACGGGTTCGCGCGGCGAACTGTCTCGTCAAAGCAAAATGTCAGCCATCTCAGACCCCAGGAACCCCCCAGGTGGCACCGGGCTGGATGGGGCTTCGGTTATATACCGGGCGTTGAACACTCTTTCGCAAGTTCGCACGTGACCTTTACGGGAACTTGGTGTTGCGCCTGGGACCAGGTGAGCGGCTGTTTGTGGGCTTGTAGCTGTTCGTTCATCCTTGAAAGCCTTGTTTTCCTCCCTCTCCCTCTTTTCTCTTGTGCACACAAGGTGTTCGACGATTTGCTTGTAAAGCTTCCCTTTTCGCGAGACTTCGGGACTTGTCCGTTGCTCGTTCTTTCGATCTAACTTTCTTTCTCTTTTACAGGTCCTTCGGGACCTACGAGAGGTTACAAAGTGGCTGATCCTTGCGGAGCAAGATCGCAAGGGCGAAGCGCGACTTAGGCAACGCAAGCTAAGTTCGCGTCTTTGCCGCACGGGTGATCCGCGATTTTGGCAGCGCACGCTAGCTTCGAGTCTTTGGCCGCAAGGGTGCCTCACGCCATAGGCAATTCCAGGTCGTGACAGTGTGGTAGAAAAGGTGGTCGGGAGAGGGAAAGAGGGAGGAGGAGGAGGCGGGAGAAGGGATGCCGGGAAACCACGATCAACGTTCGAGATCTGCCAGGGCGGCCACCATACACGGTTGCGCCCAGTCCGGAGACCTCCTCGGCCTACAGAGGCGGCTCCAGGAGAACCCGTCGCTCCTCAATGCGAGGAACGCCGTCGTAGGCCCTTGACTCTCCTCCTCGTCACTTTCAGCATTTCCCGTTCCGATCTCGTCGTTCTCGGTTGACTTGTCGTACAAATCCTTCTCCTCTCTTCTTTGTTTCGGCAGATCCGTTGCTTTCGACCGACTCGTTTTGCTCTTCGATTGTGTCGCGCTCCTCATTTTTCTCGCTTTTCATCAAGATTTTATATTATCAAATAGGATATAGATATTTGTAATGCCCATTAGGAATTTGTCGGTTCACTTTGACGCTCTTAAGCTCCCTTTAATCTCTATTTTTTTTTAGCAATTTCTTTAATAATTTGTTTTTAGTGTGATTCATACTTCTACTTCTTTCATGTATATTTCTATTTATTTTACCCGATCTAAGGAAATTGCATTTTCTTTGTGAGGTCTCCTCCAGAAATTTGTTGCCTTCTTCATTTCTTTTCGAGAAACATACTTGCATTTGAAAGAATCTTTCTTTTTATAGTTGTTGAAACCGTTGTCAATGATCTCAGTTAGGTAGTAGCGGAAGAAATTTCTTCTCTTGCGAGGTTTTTCCAGGGTCAAAAAGAAAAAAGAAATTTGTCTCTGTTGCCTTCTTATTCTGCCATCTGTTTTATCTTCCATGAAATTTGGTTTAGGTGCTCAAAATCAAAGGGATCTTCTATTGTGAAACATTTATGTTTGCAATTTGGATTTTGTGGATGATTTTTCCAAACAATATTCATCATTGACTTGGTAGAGAATTTTTGTCGGTAGAAGTCTTAACCTCTGCCTACTGCTACTGTCTATATGATATCTTTTCAAAACCATTAATTACAATCTCAGATGATTTGCACCTTTCCTGAAATTGATTCGTCAAAATAGGAACCTTAAGCATTCGGAACCACTTTTGTCACCATATGCGTTTCTTAAATCAATGAACTTTTGGCCGTAGACTCTTTTTTATCTTTTACTTTTTTCTTTCCCATGCCATGGTACTTAACTATTTTGGTGCCATTTGTGATATTCAGATTGCTCCTGTAGTTAGATGTACTTAGTTTAGATCTTGTCAAACTTTTGGTTTCATTATATACTTTTCTTTCTTTTTGCAACAAGATGTTTAATAGATTTACCATTGATGTAGATGGCACAAACACCGCTTCATGTGGCTGCTGGATACAACAATACCAGTATCGTCAAGTTCCTGCTTGAATGGAAGCGCCCAGAGAAAGTTGAGTTGGAGGCAAAGAACATGGTAGGCTGAGAGAAATGATATGTTCTTATCCGTATTAAGTAGATTGCCCTCCCAAATCCCAACTAATGCTTTATTAACTGGAATTGGTGTGTACTGTTTGCAGTATGGTGAAACACCGCTGCACATGGCAGCAAAAAATGGTTGCAGCGAATCAGCAAGGCTACTTCTCACACATGGTGCTTCTCTTGAGGCAAAAGCCAATGCAAGTCCTTTAAACAGAATTGCCCTTTTTGTTACCCAAATATGGACTGCAAAGCTTTATAGTTTATCACATTGCAATGTGTCTGATTCACACCTTGTGCTTTGACATTCTCTTACATTTATTTTATTGCCATGTTATTTGTAGAATGGAATGACTCCACTACATTTGGCTGTTTGGCATGCACTACGAGCAGAAGATTGCATTACAGTGAGCACACTGCTAGATTACAATGCCGATTGTAGTGTCAAAGATAATGTATGCTTTAATTAATGCAGCATTATCAGATTAGCTTGAAAGAGCATTTTGAGAGAGACATCTAACTATACTCTTTGTACCATAGGAGGGAATGACCCCTTTAAGTCATCTCTCAGAAGGTGCTGGCAATGAGAAACTTCAAGGACTCCTTTTTCGGCATATAGAGGAGCAAAGAAAGCGCAAAGCAATTGAGTCATGCAGTGAGGCAAAAGCAAAAATGGCCGAGTTTGAAGCAGCTATTTCAAATGTTGTGGGATTGCAGGAACTCAAAATGCAACTGCGTAGATGGGCTAGGGGTATGCTTTTTGATGAGAAGCGACGAGCATTGGGATTAAGTATAGCTCCAAGAAGGCCTCCTCATATGGCCTTCCTTGGTAATCCTGGAACAGGTATTTGATACTATACATGATGGGCTCTTGTTCACAAATTGCAAAACATGTGATGCAATTTTCCAGGTTGGCAAGAAATTGGTATGCTGCACTGAAGGCTTCTGATTGAGTTTATCTTTTTCAATTTGGTTATCAGATTGACCTTTGCTTGTAACTTTGTTGTGAATTTTAGCTCAAATGGGGTTCTATAGGTTATTAAGAAAAAGGATACCAAGATCTCGTTTATCTTAAACATAACACTTATTCTCATTTGTCTTAAACATAACACTTATTTAGTGGGGAAGTATATGCATTTGATTGTGTTGACTACTCATACTTAGAAATTCTGATCTTGGATTTTTGCAGAAATTTCATATAGTTACATGTTAGTGGTAGCATCTAATCGAGGCTTAATAAAGTTTTCTG
Source organism: Musa acuminata AAA Group (assembly GCF_036884655.1). Classification (NCBI taxonomy): domain Eukaryota; kingdom Viridiplantae; phylum Streptophyta; class Magnoliopsida; order Zingiberales; family Musaceae; genus Musa; species Musa acuminata. The sequence goes on along the minus strand of NC_088347.1, from coordinate 27,332,341 downwards.
CACAATATTCTCTTCAGTTGTTCTTCCATGCTCCTTGCATTTTTTTGGGATTTGAATGAATCAATTTTTAGAATGTTCATGATATTTTAGGTAAAACTATGGTCGCCAGAGTTCTTGGTAAACTCCTCCACATGGTAGGCATTCTACCTACTGATAATGTAACAGAAGTGCAAAGGACTGACCTAGTTGGCGAATTTGTGGGTCACACTGGACCAAAGACAAGGCGCAAGGTATACATGTACATATCTTATTTTGCAAGAGATATCTGCTTCAGGGCTATGTACCCAACATCAAGAAATGTTAGATTTTTGTTGTAGATGCACTAGAAAATCCTTGAGTTGCTTCTCTTTACTTTTATGGACCCTCCATTTGCACCATACACTATATATTGCTTATCACAATTTTGGCTGGTAGCCTGTTATTTGTTAAAATGTCTATAGAGTTTGTTGAAATCTGATTTTCTTGCATTAATTCAGTGGCTGTGAGATGTTAAAAAGTTGTTATATCAAACATCCTAATGTGGCATTAATTATTTGTCCCAGATAAATGAAGCAGAGGGAGGAATTCTTTTCGTCGACGAAGCCTACAGATTGATTCCAATGCAAAAAGCAGATGACAAGGACTATGGCTTAGAGGCACTAGAAGAAATAATGTCTGTGATGGACAGCGGTAAGGTGGTGGTGATTTTTGCTGGATATTCTGAGCCAATGAAACGAGTGATAGAATCAAACGAAGGTTTCCGTAGAAGGGTAACCAAGTCTTTTTACTTCGACGACTTCAGCACAACTGAACTTGCTCAAATTCTGCATATTAAAATGAATCACCAGGATCAGAATAGCTTACTCCATGGATTCAATCTCCACCCAACTTGTAGCGTTGAGGCTGTTGCGAAACTGATCGATAGAGAGACCACGGAGAAGCAGAGGAGAGAGATGAATGGGGGTCTCATAAACCCATTGCTTGCAAATGCTCGTGAAAATTTGGATCTTCGACTCGATTTTGATTGCAGTGACACTGATGGTTTAGTGACGATAACAATGGAGGATTTAATGGCAGGCCTTGGACTGCTTTCTTAGCAATGGTCTCGGGATGACTTAGAACTCTATTTCTTGTAGTCAGCCCCAAGAATAGCAGGTTGTTAAATTGCAAGAGTTGAGCTCACTATCAGAGTTCATTAGACATGATTTCTTTCATTGATGTATTCCTTCCTCTACAGTGAGGAAGTAAAGTTCATGTTGTATTAGATAAAGTTCATTGTAATAGTAGGTTCATTTATGTTCCATAAAACCAGCTTGACATGTATTGGTGAAGTCAATGTGTTCCTTAGCAATTAACCTCAGAAATCATGAAAATAAATGTTGTTTCTCCTGATCTGATTATTCAAATGTTGCACATTGTAATAGTAGATTCATTTATGTTCCATAAAACCAGCTTGGCATTTGCTGATGAATTCAATGTGTTCCTTAGCAATTAACATCAGAAACCATGAAAATAAATGTTGTTTCTTGGCATCAACCTAAATGTATTGACATTCACAAGCTCTTCATGTCATATCCATAATTACGAATAATACAGAAGGCAGATGGAGGCTGGTGCTGCAGTTGGTGTTAACGGATGAGACCGAGATCGGATCAGGGTCGATCCATCTCGGATCCGCTTCTTGTCAGAATCGTATCATCCGCTTCAGATGTTAACGGATCTTTGGGATAGCAATCCAATCGTCAGTCGAAGTGAGAGAGAGAGAGAGAGAGAGAGAGAGAGGCGAAGCCAAACCAAACAGAGATCGACTTTGCCGATTAGAGACCAAACAGTGGTGCGATTCAGATTAAAGCTTTCGAATCGATGGTTTTCTATGTTTCTTGATCCTTGATTTTTTATTTCGAATTTTTTCGGACAGCCATATGCTGTTCTGAGAATCGAAGGAGTTCTTTTGTTTCTGTCATCACGGGAGTGTTCGATTTGGCACCTCCCTTTAACATCATATCAAATAGGAGTTTTGGATTCTGACTTGTGGTAAGAAATATATATAATAATTTTAACCATGCAAGGATTTCATGTTTCGATTTTAATGTGGTAGTTTCATTTTTGCATCCAACGCATTGCGCATCACATGTTCGTTGAAAAGCCGAGTCGGATGTAAAGAGTAGAAGATCATGTCTTCTTGGCAGTTTTGTTTTGTTTTTGTTTTCGTTTGCTTTTTCTTGTGCTCATCTCGTGCTTGCTTACAGAAAAATGGCTACTGTTGCTGTCGCATGTTCACATTCGCAGCTTCCTTCGTTGCACCGCGGTGGTAAGTTTAGTGGGCTTAATTGCGTCTTCTTCATGTGATTGTGTCGAAGATTTAATTTTCATCCCTAGACAACATGCTCTGCAAGTCAATTTTCATTGTCCTTCATCTGACTACTAAGCATACAGCTGCTCCTCTGTTCAGATGCTAAAATTTCACTAACTTAATCTGATGAAAATCACAAAGTGCAAAAGATGAATATCATACTTGGTCAGGTAAAACTGGTATTTCCCTTGTTAAAATGACTTTTTCTTGATTCTCTATGTGGAAATCAAAATAATAAAATCATGAATTTTATCTCAAATGGAAAAAATTCATGTTCTGGTATCTGATAAGTGGTGCAATTGTTTTCAAGAAAAATCTGTTACAGTTGGATATAGATTTGATTTTATGATAATTATATTCTCTTTGTTGTAACATTTTTCTTCCTCTAGTCTTTAGAGATACCTCATTTAGAAAATCTTTTAGTTTATATACACACACACACACAACAGTTACCTACGGTTGAACATAATATGCACTTTACCAAAAGCAAATTTTAGTGTAGGAGGGTGGGGTTGATTTATTCCAAATAAATTTCGAAAATGTGTTTGATTGGTCACTAACTTTCATATGATTTTTTCTATCAATTTTCAATCATGTAATGTTGCTTTTAATTACAAATAGAATAGAATTGAGCTAACCATCTACAAGATTATCTGACAGCATACTCTTTGAATAACACTTTTCTTTTTCTATTCTCTAAAGCAGTGTTTCCTTCTTTACCTCATTTAGAAAATTTTTAATTTTGGTTCTTCCGTACCTTGTATTTTCTTATTCAGGGCAATCAAGATCTGGACTATTAAGCATATCATGCCTTAAGACCAACTGTCCTGGTCCTGTGAATGCTATTGAATGTTCATCAACTGAAGAGGGACTGAAGATGATTAAGCCTATAGTCAAGATGTGTGGTATTACATCAACCAAGGATGCTGAAATGGCTGCAAATGCTGGTGCTAGCCTCATTGGCATGATCATTTGGCCAAATTCAAAGCGTTCTGTTTCGCCAAAGGTGGCAAAAGAAATATCCAAAGCTGCACGAGACTGTGGAGCAAAGCCTGTTGGTGTGTTTGTAGATGATGATGCGGATACAATACTACGTGCTTCTGATGCAGCTGAGCTTGAGTTTGTTCAGGTATCAATTAGCATAACCCTTCTCATTTTCAAAGTTCTAACGATTTTCCAAATTGACATCTTGAATAAATATTTCTTGTTAATTTTTCTTTCATGGATTTTTTTCAGCTTCATGGGAATGGTTCCCGTTCCACGCTCCCAATCCTCTTACAGCAAAACCAAATCATATATGTCCTCCATGTTGATGAAAATGGAAACCTTCTCAATCATGTCTCCGATGAGGAATCTTCGTTAGTTGATTGGCTTCTAGTAGATAGCGCACAAGGTGGCAGGTATGAAATCACTTCAGTGCATACTACCGCTATATATATATATATATATATATATATACTTCCATGCAATTTACAAGGTTAACATGATACAAGTTTGGATACTTCTATTACCTGGCATTAGAAATTCGAATAGGCTATGACATATATGTGACAAATAGTTTATCAAATTGCACTCTGATTCATAATGACAATTAATAAGTTGGTAATGAACAGTGTAAGGGAAAAAAAAAAGGTAAATATATTTTAATGGAGAAGTAGTCACATATACCCATTGTGCCACTTTCAGACACTCTTAAATGAGGTTAAGTTGTAATGCCCATGTAACTCTACCATCTATTTTTATTTTCGCTATCTTTACTAGAAAAAAATTACTCTATCTTAAGCATTTTGCCTAATTCTTTCAATTGGTACTGGTTGACATGTAAAGACTTGCAAATGAAATCACAACTTTTTCTCTTATTTGCAGTGGCAAAGGATTTAATTGGCAAAGGTTTCAGCTGCCATCCATGAGAAGCAAATATGGGTGGCTTTTAGCTGGAGGACTTCATGCTGACAATGTTTGCGAAGCAGTCACTACTCTTATGCCTGATGGAGTCGATGTTAGTAGTGGCATTTGTGGCTCTGATGGCATCCAAAAGGATCCCTCGAGAATCTCTTCCTTCATGAACAAAGTAAAATCTTTGAGCTATTGAATTTGGTAATGACCTTTAGAATATGTCAACTTCCTTCTTGTATTATCAAGAGACACTTGAGCGAATTTACATTTTAACTTTAATTGCATAATATTCTTGACAATTTCAGAATAAAGAATCATCGTTTTTTTTTTTTTTTTGGTTTGGCCGGTAGCTTGCGCAATTAGTAGTATCGTGATTAATCATGCAAGAAGGTTGACATCAAAGTAATGTTCTTGTGGTATTTTTACCCTTTCCCTGGAAAATGATTTTTTTTTTATTTTTATTTACAATGTGACTTGAAATCATTTATACAATATTCTTCCATTTACTTGCTTTATTTTATTTTTTCTTAAACATAAACAATCTTCTCCTTCTCTCTTGCTCTCCCCATTTAAGCCTTGGGTTGGCAACATGAGCTCCAACTTAGAACTCGATCAAATCAATGGGTGGCCTAAATTGACTTTTTGTCATCATAGAAATAAGAAAATTGTGCGTATTTATTATCTGTTGGGTTGACCTCATCAACTTGTTGTCAATGGTTGTGTTAGGTTGATTACTTTTGGTTGAGGCTCATAAACCACTCTCATCTAATGCCGAGCACAGATTCCTCACACTTGATTCGATGTGGTGACATCAACTTCTAACATGGTAATGGTCTTCACCAAACTCCTCACTTGTCCACAACCCAATTCAATATTGATCAGTGAACCAATTCACCTCTCCAAAGATAACTTTATTCTAAAGTACATTAATCGCATAAGGTTTGGTTACTTTAAGAATCTGATTCTAATACTTAATATTTTATTCACCTCTCTCGACACATGACAACATAATCAACCTAATATAAAATATTAAAATATGTTTTTCAATTAATCCCATAATAGAAAGCTTATTATTTATGACACATTAATCGAGGATAATTATTGTCTTTACTCGAAATTCCTACTTTCCGAGATCGACTTGATCTTGACACATGTTTTCGATCAAGCATTCGAGACCTTCTCGGTTTCACCCAAGTTTCATGCGTATGCGAGTGTTTTATGCATCACTCACATCTCGGGCTCTCGATATATCATCGATATATCCCACATCATATTGATAAAAAAATTGAAGATGAACGAATGGTTTTATCTTCGACATGTAATCTATAGATACAATATAATCCATCCAAAACTTAAAAGATGATATCAAAGCATAAGGTCACTAATCGAGAACTAATTATTCAGTGGTAATATTATCTTAAGTCCCAAGTACGTTTAAATCTCGCCGTCGGATTCACAAGCACCACCACCTCATGAATAATCATTGGTGTTTGGGAAGCCGTCGGACTAATGCAAGTAATCGAACAGGTCGATATTACACGGCACTTCTACGTAAACTTCTCCATTTCCTCCAAGAAGACACCTTCGTGCTCCTCAGAGACGACCTGCCCCACGAAGCGCACCCCCCCCTGATTGGGCTCAGGCCTCCTCAGAATGATGCCGCCGGCGAAGACGGCATGGTCGTTGAGAGGAGCGACGCAGTGCGGCGGTCCCCATCCGTAGTCCACCTCATAGAACCCCACGGATCGCCAGTCTGACAAGTTCAAGGCGTCGTAGCCGATGGGAACTCTGAAGGGATCGTCCTTGAAATCACCCACAGCCCATTCGGCTAACTTGACCGGCAGACTCGCTTTGGCTTCCCTGATCAATCTCACGATCTCCATCAGCGGAGCGCGCGTGATCTCCTCGCTGGTCGCTGTGACCGTCAGGCAGTACACGCAGTTGCCGTAGTAGCCGCCTTCGGGAGGCAGCAGCTGGCGCAGGAACGGGCGGACGTTCGCGGGGAACACGAGGTGGACGTCGGCGCGGAAGTCCAGGTTGACGGCGCGGGCTCGGGATCGCCAGAGAACGGCGGCGGCGACGTCGAAGGTGGTGCATCTGTGGGATGTCTCTCTCGTGAATTCCTCCTTGAACTTGTTGATGCTCTCCAAGGGGAACTCCCACTGCGACCGGACGAAGCTGAAGGTGGTCGTGGGGGGATCCCGTGGGAGCCTCGGTGGAGAGGGGATGGCCTCTCGAAGCCAGATCGGGTCAACTGCGGGGCACGCAGCACCTCTCGCTATCTCTGCTATCGCTCCGAGGAGTTGACCCGCGCCAACGCCATCGAGAACCATGTGGTTGAACTTGACTCCAACGACGAATCCTCCGCAACGGAGCTGTGTAACCTGAGTCCATGAAACATGGAAACAAAGACGATGCTTTTAGCTTCGTGGAAGGCGAGATTCGAGCTCAAGATTTTACGATAAGTTATCAAAGATGCATTCAATACTTGGGTCTTCGATGGCCTTTCCACGTTAGACGCGAACTTACAGGGACGTATCCATAATTCGTCACTACAGCTTTCAGTAGGTTTGACTAAACTACAGATCTCCTGAAACTTTGGAGAAAGACGAGAGAGACAGACCTGCAACATTAGTATCATTTGTCGTTGGTTTATGCTGGGGGGAGGACATGGGAGGAGCTCTTCCTTGGGGATCGCGAGAGGGAACTCGAGATCCTTGAGGTCGCTGAGGCTGTAACCAGACGTGGCCTCCGCGAACCACACGCCGTCGCCGGTGCACGCGACCTGCAGCTCCCCCTCCCCCGTGACCACGAGGCGGCCCGCGACGGGGTAGTAAGGGACCAGCGCCTTGGACAAGGCGCCTTTTATGGCCTTCGCTGGAGGCTCCTCCTCCGGACCGTGGCGGCCGTACGCGGCGATCATCTCGACCAAGAACCTGAGGCCCATCGCGTGATCCAGGGAGGAGAGGGGCAGGGTGGCGCAAGGCGTTTGCTCGCCGGGGGTGACGAGCTCCGCGGCCAGCTTCGTGACGGGGGAGCTCATGGTGGGTCGTCGTCACCTGTCGTTGCCAGCGATGTGTTGTTACATGGCATTTCTCGTCTTCCATTTATAATACTCTTGGAGAACTGCTGGTGTGCATTCTTCCGTCTCCTTAGTACCACTGTTCATACATGTGAAGATCGTCGTCAACCCATGGCTAAGCTGATTAGGGCTACGAAGGCGATGGGACTAACGAGATGAAGTCGTAGAAGGCGGTATCCAAGTCCAATATCATTTTATAATGTATTTATAAATAATAATATAAACTATATATATATATATATATATACATATATATATATACACATATATATATATACATATATATATATACACATATATATATATACACATATATATATACACATATATATATATACATATATATATATATACATATATATATACATATATATATATATACATATATATATATATATGTATATATATATATATATGTATATATGTATATATATATATATGCATATACATATATTATATATTTGTTTGCTCGAATTTTTAGATGGAATGATAATGATAAAAAAAGAATTTAACACCGTATGAGAGCCAATGATTGAATCAGTTTTTACAATCATGAAAAGAAAACTGGATTGAACCAATGATCATTTTTTACGAGTAAGATGAAAATTGAGAATTTTTTTTCCCAATAAAATCACTCAATTTTTTTCTCGGTGCCCTTTTCGAATGCCATCATCACGAGAAAATCAGCATTCCGTCTTTTGAGACCGAATAGTGAGTATTACATCTTTCGTATGAAACTTTGACATATAAACACTATCCACTACCTCAATCAGACAACAAAACTTTTATGATAGTTGTCTTATAATAAGTCTAACAACAAAGAAGATCAACAATGTGAAAAGTTTGACTATTGGGAAGTAAATGGTAGTTGTCAACAGGTTCTGGTAGAACACTCCATTATGATACCATCATAAAGGCACAGCAGAAGATAAATAAATAAATAGACTTTTTGACTCGACTAGAGAGAAAAGTTTGGCTAGAAGGCACTCACTCGATGTTGCAGGCATAACTCCAGTGTGAACTTCCTCCTACAGAAAGTCTGCAGGGAGATTGTTGGTGACGATGACACTAGCCATTTTATCTTCCTGGATGACTCTGAGGTGATCGGTATCCGGATGTTCCTCCTCTTTATTTCCACCTGCCTTGAGTTTGAAAGAAGATTACTTTGGATCACAAATGATAATATCATCTATCAAAATTCCACCGAATGAAAAGAGAACTCAGATTCGTTCTGAGGAAAAAAACAATGAAGAAAGTAACCACTGATCAAGCTCTTAATTAGCAGCCAATAGATGCACTAACCAAATCGACAGCTGAATAGGAATATCAATGGTTACATTTATTAGACCAACTAAAAGTTTCCCAAAGCTTTGCTATACTATAACAATAGCCAATTAGATGAGAGAAAAAGGTGGTCTTGAAGTTTTGCTATGCCGTGAAAACTGTAAGAAACAAAGATGTAATTTGCCAGGAATCAAGCATGCCAAATGTATAATTATATTACAAAAATATTTTCATTTGAATATCAATACATCCGACATATTGTTAATAATATTAACTGCTTACGGCCTCGGGGCAAACCATGAGGGGAGCTTTGGCTGCATGACTGCAGCGAATGAAATTTAGTAGAACATGAAGAGCTTACAGTAATAATGAATAGCGACACTTACACAAAGGCTTCACAGCTATTTTGGTCCACTAGTCTTTGACGGCCCGGCACGCTCCACCATGACATCATATAGCTGCTTACCGTTCTGATGAACAAGTAACTTAGGGAGAAGTGCACACAGAAAAAAGTAGTTTTAATTTTCTGATATCTACTCACAAAAATTACTGGAAAGAAGTGAATTTGTCCTTCAGGTTTAGTCTGTGTCTCCTTGAAATATATCAGAATTGGGAACTGTGGCCACCAGAATTCCCAGTTTACAAAAGTGGAGTACCTAAGAAAAATTTTATTTCAATATTTCAGATCATTTTAGCTTGCACAAGGAGACAAGATGATGGGAGAACAAATCGCTCTGACCTCCAACGGTTCTTGCCACCAACAAAAACATTTTCCCCTGACTCCTCAAGCTGGTTCCCAATTTTCACCTCCTGTAATAAATCATCGAAGAGAATAGGTAAGTCAAGAAAATTTTAAAAAATGTTTAAATTCCTGTTAACATGATGATTATATCTGCGCTATTGTGTAAACTTTTGGAAACTATTACTCAACACATCCAGTGAAGCTGACTTTAGAGAACTCCACTAAAGGGTCCAAATTAAAATTCTGCTGTAGTGTATGTATGAATCAGATGGCAGACACCTGTTCTTGATGTTATGTTAACTAGCTAGAGCTCCTAATCTGTTGGCCATATATGTTTTAGATGCCCTCACACGTTTTCATATATGTTTTAGATGGTCAACATATCACTTTTCTTTCAGCACAAGTGTCAATACTGAGAAATTTTTTGGTCAGTGATGATTGCAAAGTCAGCCATCATCTGTTGTATGGACTTCCAACTTGCTTGGAACTAGCACTAGTACATGGATGGTTTGGCCATCTTTATTTATAGCCATAATTATGAATGGTGCCGAAGTAGAACAAGTTTGAAAGCTTGCTATACACACACACACACACATATATATATATATATGGTTAAAGCTCCTCACACATAAAATAAATTTGATCCATTCATCCTTTGCAAACTAGGCATCCTAAACACAATAAATGTTGTAACTAGAATACTTTCACGAATGTTCACCTACACAATTGTGCTTTTGTTTCAAACTATGAAATTCATTGCTATTTCTTAGGTTAGAATCACTAACCAGAGCCTCTTCATCAAAGACAAATCGTACTCTAGTTGCCTGAAAGGAAAACACAAAAAAATAGATTTTATTAAGTAGTAGGAAGACTAAATGACAACAGTTTCAGGACATAACTAGACTAGAATGAACAGTGTATTGTCAAATGGTCAACTATGCGGTATAACAGCACATTTGACATGTGTAGTTTTGAATTCATTTCTCATAAGATGGCATTCTATGTATGCAAAAATATCTACCTGATGAAATTAGAGTAAAAGGTATGGAATTTAGTCATAAATCTTACCTATAGGTTAAAGGATAAGAAATCAACTTTGTGATTATGAAAAGGCAGGTTCAAGTTTGTAGCTATTTTTAGGAAGTCAATGCCAAACAATGCCAGCTGCTATATAAAAACAAGGTAGCCTGAAAAAAATGAAGTGGGCAGCCAAAAAAAATATCTATGTACATGACATGTTTCCATCCAAACTTTTCTACCTGGATGAGTAAAAGGAATCCAAGTAGACCTATCGTAGCTGCTGGTAGTAGATTGTCCTGGTATACAAGTCCACCTGCAATTCCTGTTGCTCAAAATACAAAATCAGTATTAGCACACATTGAAAATTGTGAAACGGCATCTATCATATTACTTTCACACTGGGAGAGAAAACATACAAGAGTCATCGATCTACAAAAATGGATTGTGCAGTCCTTTAGCTAAAATTGAACTACGGATTCTGAATTCTTTTCCTTAAAGTAATAATTTCATAAAGTCTAATTACACTTGCTGGAACATCATTTTTATAGCATAAGAACAAATATTTGATGAGGAACATTCTTGGAACTATTAGTTGATATGTGGACTTGAGAATTGAATTGTCATACCTATTTCCGAAAAGAATGAAGCAAGACAACCAACAACCAAATGCCATGATTACTTGGTGAAAGAAGTGAATCCAAAATCTAAGTTTGCATTAGGCCAAAAAAGGAAAAAACTGTTTCACTTAGGGCTACCAACACTGAATCACTTTAGATGGTGAATGAAATATGTATCAGTCTCAAGTTTAACCTCCACAATATTTCCCTAAACATCCTTCCCTACAATATTATTTGCATACTTTCTATGTTTAACTTTCTAGTATACCACATTTAACATCTAATTCTATCAGTCTCCCTCCATTTTTTTTCCTTCCCATTTAGTTTCTTGTCAACGTATCATATTAATTCTCCTCCTAAACATCATATCTACCAATTCTAGCCTCTTCTCTTAAAGTGTTCCTATATTCCAGATTGCTAGTTTAATTGTATGGTGTTCGACTGGTTTCTTTACTCATACATTCAAGAGCCAACGTGATGGGTCGTTCTTGAGAAGCCTCTTAGTTAACCTTGTGCATTTCAGGGAACCCAATGGTGAAGAGGCCTCATGTTACGTTCAGCTTATGAGCTAGGCTAATTAATGAAAATGAATAAGATCAATGCTCATAAGATATGACAAAGTCTCATTTTGACCATCTGTGGCCTAATGCAACTTCACTTCTTTCTTACAGCCTTGATATTGATACGGTATTTCCTCATTATGATGGTCATGTAACACGGACATCTTTGTTATGGATGTTAGCTTGAAGTAGATTCGTAGATATTATATATCATATCAAATAGTAACTTGAAAATATGCACGTTATTAATATATTAACTTCTTGACTGAAAATATGCATGAAAAAAATTGCATAGAGAAACACAAAGAGTAATGTTTCGATATCCTCTCTAACTGACTAGAAGCATTACCAAGTAACACAACTGGTATTCTATAGTCTGGTTCAGGAATTACAATGTCTCTTTTCTTGGCATTTCTTCCAAGCTGCCAAATGTAGAGAAAAAAAACAATCAAATAGCAGTTCCAAAAAAGACAATGTTACAACACAGACAAAATATTACTGTGTTGCAACATATTTTTACCAAGCTTCATCTTAGTCAATTACAAAAAACTGTGAAGGACTGTCCTAAGGAGTTGATTTGAATTTTCGAGCAATGCACAACATAAATCATCAAAGTGATTTCTAGGGAAATTGTCATATAAATTTCCAAAACCTTGGTCTGTTTTTCAATGTCCATAAGAGAATGTATAAATATTTTAACCATTCAGATAAAACAAGATTCATATTCCATCAGACTCGTTTTATGTAGTTCTGTAAAACTATGACTGACAAAACAGTAAAGAATATACAAAAACCGCAGCCCATGTTTCATTATATATCAGGGGTTTACTTTATATATCCTGTTGGATAAAATACTAATGATGATGATCTATTAGAAGTAAACGAATGAAAGGATGATAAACAACACTATATATTTGGAAAAATTATCTTAAGAACCATTGATGCAACAGCAGCAAAACTTCCATGAACGTGGATGGATTTCCTACAGATGAAGCTTTTGTTATACAATCTTGTTCTACAAAATGGATTCTCGGTTTTTGTGCCATATGGTACTGCTTCTCTACCTGCTCAAGCAACAAACACAGAGCTTTGAGAATTAGACTATCAAAAGAAAGCAAGATCGTTATCTGAAATTGCTTCAATATTTTGCTTTAAGAATTACTCAATTCTTGTTTGATTGCATAAGCTAATTTAACTATAAAATAGTGTTTAACCAAACCCATCTAATGTACAACAAGTAATGTATCAAGAAGCTAACTTTGCCAACAACTTTAGTATGATATCATGCTTAGCTATGCATTAGCAGGATTCATTTGATTGCAGAAGGCATGCAGCAGCTAAAAAGAACCAGAGCAACTGAGCATTATACACTTCCAGAGTGTCTGTTGGCAATGAACACTTAAGTAATATGCAATCGACGCATATGATTCATGATTATAAAATGGAAGATCTCTTGAATGTCTATCAATTAAATGTGACTTGCATGACTATATATGTATGCCAACTAGTGTATGGTGATATGGACAATAAGTTAGGGGAGAAGGAACCAAGATAAAGTCTGATCAACTAGAAGAAGATGGGAAGAGAATTAATTGGTATTTTCTTCAATTTACAAAACTATTTATCTATATAGATTTGGGATATCATTTGAGATCACAAATAGGAAATTTAATAACACAAAGTTCCATCAACTCAAAGTTGACAAATATGTGCAACTAGATAAGACTTTGAATGTACAACTTCAACTAAACCAGTCATTCTATCTTCAACTTCAAATGACCTGAAACTTACCGGAACACATTGGTAAATATTTACCAATATAATTACGAAAATGTGAAAATCACAAGACCAATTTGAAAAGACTTAACTTGTTAAAAAGGTTAGTTGACTCAAAGCTACAAGATACATGACTTGACCAAAATCCAAAATCATGTGAGAAATTCAAAATCCTATACCTGTAAAGTAAAAGACCTCATAATTGAACACCAACCATGCTTACTAACAAGTTCCTAGTTTGCCTATCGCTTCAACCATAGAGAAACGTGCAAGAATATAGTCAGCCTTACACCAGACACCTAAAGGAAAGACAAAGAACACACTTTCCAAGGATAACAATACATCTGCATTCCTAGATGCTTAACAAAAGTAATTTGCAAAACGTTTAAGGATCTTCATGGCATGAAATCAGAAATTCATATCCCAAGATTTCAAAAAATTTGATTAATTCCTCTTTTTATTATTGATTGGACAGTGGACATGAGACGACTAAGATCAGAATTCAACGAAAGTAGCTATGTCAACAACCTTCTGTACGTTCTTGTCATTGGAGAAACTGAGGAGTAACCTTTCGCGGGATTCTTTGTATCCCGCTTCCTGTTAATTAGTGTGGAATTCCTTGGGAGAAACAGAAAAGATCCTACTTATAATCTTCGACCTCTAATGTTTAGCAACTACTCCAAGCCAAATAACAAGGACACAAATTTTAACCATCAAGATATCTAAGATCTATCATCAAATTTGAACCAAATCCTTGGGTGGATTATTATAAGGGAAAACGTGCTGAACATCCAGAAAATGAGGTTGGAAAATTCCAACCATTTCATCTTTAGCATTAACGTCATCTCAGCATTAACCTGAAGATAAATTGTGCATGTACGGAAGTCATGTCTAGTAATTGCGAGAAAAGTATCAAGAACCCTAAATCTGCTGAATGTCCAGTCTCATAATCGGAATTGATCCAGAGCTCCACAATTCTTCTAGGCCATGTTCCTCTTCAAAAGATCATGCACACAAGAAACATGGAAAACAGAGGAGCGGAAGTGCTTACTTGGAGGGCGGAGGAGCGGAAGCGATAAGAACACGCTCGCCATAGCCATACTCCCGCCTCTCCTCTCTATGGCTGGTATCGGCCGAGAGGGGCGCTCAAATATCCCTGTAAAATTACTATTTTATCCAAAAACTCGACTGTAACCAATAGCATACTAATTCGACACGTTTCGTACGTACCGGCGTCTCCACCTGCAAACTTAGCGGTGGAGGCTCGGACCCACATTTTACTCGTCATCCAATCGAATCAGAAGGAAGGTTTCCGGGCGAGTACAAATCAGTAGGTAGCAAAAGTTTTTAACCGAGAGCATGCGTAACTCTCACATCGTCGACGCGGCTCTACCACCTGCAAACGTATCGGTGGAGACATGGACCCCAGGTATCATCCCTCATAAACATCAATCAAAAGGATGGTATGTTTCGAGTAGCAGACAGCAGGTAGATAAAGTTTCTGGGTGAACATAACGGCGGAGACAACAACAGGGCACATCCGTCAACTCGACTTCGGTAGTGATGGCAGCAATGTGAAATGAACCAACGGCCAGCCTCATTGATTGCCGCCGCCAAATTGATGGTCCAGTGCGCCGCCGCCGCCGCCGCCATGGCGAGCTTCGCGTGCTTCATCATCACAGTGAGCCTGTAAATTCGCCATCGAAGCCTTCTATTTCCCCTTGTAATCTTTGCCCGTAATCCACTCTCTCTTTCCCAAGCCCTCACTGTCGCGGTAGTCCTTAAGTTCCCGATCTCTCGATGTCAAGATGAGCGCCTTTTGCTGGAGCCGCTTGTAATGCTTCGGGTTTCTTCCTTAACAGCAGCCGCATAGCATCATCTCTGCCGATTGTGATGGAAAAGGTGAGCGTCTGTTCCAGGATTTCCTTTTTTTTTTATAGTGGATGTACTATTTCTCCCAAAACCTCCTTTTTTTTCTAGAGATGAAACTTGATGATGTAATTGAATATTGGAGTGATGATGAGTACGATGTCATTGAAGTTTGATTGTTCTCATGTTCTACTGTTTACTATATAAAGAAGAAAATGAATCACACAGTTCTAGTCAACTGTATTAAATTTCTGATTGATGAACAATGAATGCCTTGTGGAGTAGACATACAATTTCATCCTTTTTCCAGGGAAACAAGAACAGACAGGAAAAGCTAACCAAATTTGGAACAGAGACGAGAAAAGCAGAGAGCATTGGCTGTGTCGATGGTTTGCAGCTTCATGAGTTTGATACGGTTTCAGAGCACCATATTTGTCTACTCGGCATCGATTGCAATGGCCTTCTTGGTCTTCTTGTCGTCAAGATAGTGGTGGTAAATGTAAGAAACAAAGCCCCAGATCGCGATCAGCATGGCTATAATCTTCACTCCCTCCATCTTATCATGGAAGAACACCACAGCAAATATGGGCACCAGCGGCAGAGCCAGGGTGCTCACCGCGTTGGAGAAGAGAGAGGACACCACAAACACCAAGCCCACCACCCCAACGGAGGACACCTGCCACGCCACCGCCGTCCAAACCAGCGTCATCAGGTAGGACACCTTCCCCTTCCCGTACACCTCCATCTCCCCATGCAGCCCCGACGACTCCCCGCTGGCGAACAGCCCGACCACGGAGGCGATGGTCGCCACGAACGACGTGCATATCTGTATCCACAGAACCACCGAGAAGATCTCCGTCTTGAGGACCTTTTGGAAGGCGAGTTGCAACAGGCAGAGGATGAGCGAGTACGTCGCGGACGCGCCAAGCGTCAGCACGAACCCCAGCGGGTACTTCCCCTTGGGGACGTTGGCGGAGTCCTCGGAATCGGATTGGGCTCCCAAGAGGGCCGCGGAGAAGGTCAGGAGCACGACGGAGTTGAGGATCGGGGAGGTGAACTTCTGGGAGTTTATGAAGTAGGCGAAGACCACGTTGAAAGCCAGCTGAGTAGCGCAGACGAGCGAGTAGGTTGACACAGGCAGGTACAGGAGGCCGTAGGAGTACATCAGGTTGTCTCCTGCAATGATGAGACCCAAGCAGATGCATATGACGGCAACCTTGACGATGGAGGGCCGGGCGACGGTGGCGGTGGAAGCAGGCGGAGAGGGGTAGAGGAGTAAAGGAATGAAGAGAACCGGGAAGCCGGCGGATTGAACGACGGTGGCCATCCATTTGCTGTTGCCACCTTCGTTGTAGTAGAGCCTTCCCAGCAGCACGCCCACGGTTTGGCCGGCGAGGAGGAACAAGATGTTGAGGGCCACCATGAGCCACCATCGCCAGTGTCTGAGCTTCGAAGGTGGTGGTGGTGTCTCATTACTGGGAATCGAGTCTTTTGTTGGTCCTGCTGATCCTTGATCTCCTTCCACTGATGAAGGCAGAACAAGTAGCATCAGATACATCGATCATCGAACACATTTCATAAAGATTATGCAGGGAACCATCTTTAACTCATTCAACCGTGGAAGAGACGACTCCTGATAACCTCAGGGTATCCGAATTTCTTCGTACGGTTAAAGCTTATCTCGAGCCACAGAGACTCGTCCGAAGGTGCCTCATACATATCCGAGATCCACCTTCGATTCATCTTCTAACATCTTATCCTCCATCTAAAACAGTTCAAAAATTGCACGCGAAAGAGAGAGAGAGAGAGAGAGAGAGAGAGAGAGAGAGAGAGCTGACCTCTGACGTGAAGCTGAACATCTCCAGTGTCACCCATTGATCAGCGAGGAAGGTAAGGGAATGAGAGAGAGAGAGAGAGAGAGAGAGAGAGAGAGAGAGATGCTAGTTGACGCCTGTGATATTTGAGATCATACTTACGGCCAAGGGAGAAAGGAAGTCAGTGGAGGAGGATAAGAAGAAGAAGAAATGGGCATGCTGCAGTCATTTGGACTTTCCCGTCATGTGTGGCAATGTTTTCTTCACGGAGCTTTCGCATAGTCCTCAGATATTAAAGCGAAGTAGGAGAACACAAGGAACGAGAGACGGGCGAGCGGCTACGACTGCTGCTCTCAGTTGGACCTTCTCATCTGCATAGATATCTTCTTCTTCCCGTAGCTTTCGCACAGTCTCCGGCAGTTTGACTAAGCACAGGTTCTCTCGCTCAGGGAGGGTGCATTAGGTGGGTCCCTTTTGCTTCTGACCAATCATCCTAAAGGGTACCTGAGGCGGGTCCCCTCATAAGTATACTGTTCATCCTCGACCAAACTATGGTGCCATACGAAAGGGATGGCCACGTGGTTGGCGATGTGCTGAATTCATGCGAATCCGACCCGAATTTAATTTCTAAGCATTAAATACTCCTCACACGTTTAATAAAAAAAATATAGAAGAATAAGTAATAAAAAATTATACTGAATAGGGTAATTATAAAAAAAATGTTTAATTTATTCCATCCAAATTCAATAAAAAAGATATAAAATAAAATAATAAAAATGTGACCCATTGTGATCTTAGTTAGTGGGCATCGATGAGAGGTAGTCGTTAGTAAGTCAACAGACAACGTCACATAAAGTTATGGTCTCGAAGCATCACAAGCAACTTCGATTAATATTTCTAATTCACTTTCTCAAAAGTCCACCATTGATATTGTATGAGGAAGACAGCAAAAGAGCATGAAGATTTAAAGAAATTAGTCACTAGTGTAGTGATTTTAACTATTGGATCACCGCCTATCTCGCATATAGGAAGAAGCTTTCTGTTGATGTTTTTGGAGTCGAGCTGAATGAAGAATACAGAGAGAGTAAAACTAGAAGATACGATGAGTATGATGATGGGAAAAAAAGAAGAAGAAGAAGAAGGCACATTTATGTTAAACCGTAGAAAGTGAGAGATGAAAAGGTCACTGAGTCATTACATCATGATGTTACTTCAATGGCGATGGCTTCACCACCTTTATGGAATGTTTCTTCAGTCCAGCGGTCCACCAATATCACTAAAGCATCTGCAGAATTTTATTTGATTCTTGCAGCAAGACTTAGAGATTACTGGTGGATAAGCCACTGACATATTGTCTCATAGATTTGATATTGTATTATAACTGGAACATTTAACGGTTTGACGCATGTCTTGGCGGTTGAATAATGTCCGATTACTCTACATAATTATCTCATAAATTAATCTTTCATCTTAATTCCATAGTGATAAGTGATCATTTGATCGATTGACTATTTGTGTGACCTGTAGGCTCAGAAGGAATTATCCACTTTGGACGATGGGTATGCCCACACGATTTTGTCCTTTCCGAGTATGAGAATCAAGAGTTCGTCAAATCTTCTCATGGCCCAAAGCGAATAATTTATTACGAGTCTAGTTGTAACATCGAACAGGTCGCACTATAGCATTGCAAACTGTTCGAACATATATTTTTAAAAACAAAAACACACAAAATTAAGATAAAATAGGTTATTATATCTATGTAGAAAAATGACAAATGATTCATTGAACGAAGTTGTTGTGAGCGTGCAATAACCATTCATGGCACTACTAACTGCACCAATGACAAATAATACCTTATCAAATAGTTACCAATTTCACCATATGAGTATACTAACCTACATTAGTGTCTCTTGAATTCTCGATTTCATCAACTTAAACATGAAAAAACGTTTGTTGGATAAGCCCAAGGTGTATTTTTTATATCAAATTCCTCTTTTTTCTTGACATTGGACATGCAATCGACTGCAACACTAAGATCTAGATTCGATCTGTCACTTTGGCAAAATGTTTTCATGGGTCCGACAGTTGCTGTCGGCCTGGTAATGCTTGCTGACAACAGTAACCAGAAGCAGTTGCCTTCTTTTGTTTTCACTCTACACAATAATGGAAGAGAGAGGTATCTCAGTTTTGGAATATTACACAACGCAGAGAGGTGATTTACGAGAGAGAGAGAGAGAGAGAGAGAGAGAGACTGCAGAGCTCTTTTGGTAGATGGAGTCAATCATGTGTGTAAAGTCTGGATTAGTACAAAGAGGCTTCTAAGCAAAGAATCTGTTCATATAAGAAAAGACAGAGATGTATTTCGTTGCTGTCTCAATCAACACGATAAAAAATAAATGATGCTTGATGGAACTCGAGTGAGTGTCTTGTTGATTTCTGCATCATATATAGAGATTTCAGGAGGTACAAAATGTCTTTGTCAAAGAGGAAACTTCAACGGAGGGAGGCTTCAGCATCAAATCTATCTGCTTCAGCATCAGCAAAGATAACTTCTGAAGCCACAACTGAAGGCCGTGAGAGAAACTTTGTGCAGCACTCTAGCAAAAGACAGTAGAATTAGGGCCACTAATGTCACAAGATGCAACTCCAATTGCTACCACTAAACATTCTTCAGTGTATGTTTACCTGTTTGGATATGGCTGTGCCACATTCTACTTCAGTTTAGTGTATCCCCATTTAACAAGTTATCTGCAAGTTAAGGAACTCAGATTACAATGATGAACTTTTGATTACATCACATACAGTCACAGTTTCATATCCAATATCCAAACCAAAAATGTACTTTCAACTCAGTTACTGCAGTCATGGATGCATTGAACAAGTTGCTTGTGTGACTGAATAAAACTTCACCAATTTACATGGACTAACTCAGTGTGTTACATCAAGTGTGACAAATAATTGTATAGCTAACTTGAAACTTTGGATATTCCAAACTGAAAGTTGTTCACTTTTCGCATAAAAGAATTTGATAAAGATACGGAAACAATATATTCGTCTGAATAAGTCGTGAAACTCGAATAGAAAGGTACCTATTTGAGTATCACATAATCTGATCGAACATATGGAACAGAATTACTTATTAAAGAAAATTGGAGGCTAGCTTTAATATACCACTCACGTTGTAAATCTTTAGTTGTTATTGAACAAGGACCTAAGAGCTAACTCATAAGCAGAGAAGATGGCTCCATTGACAACAAAGGCCCGGGTAACAGCGGTTCCCAGTCCACGGAACAGCACAGCAACACCCTCTTCCTCTACACTCTTGCGAATGCAATCGACAATTCCGAGGTATTTTGGAGGCAGCTGACCGGCCTGAGGCTTCGATTGTGCCTGGAGTCTGGATTTCACCACATCTAGCGGGTAGCAACAGATCCAACTAGCTACTCCTGCCAATCCTCCAGCAATGAGCATTGTTCCGAGACTTTCTTGGCCAGTCTTACGGCAACCTGGGTGAAGCTGCTCTCGTGCGTACTCATAAGTCCAGAAGTAAACTCCATGTGCAGGTGCATCTCGAAGGACAGTGATCGACAGGCCTCGGTATAAACCCCGGATCCCTTCTTTCTTTTTGATCTCCTTGGCCATGCTAACTGGTCCTAGTCGACCGTGTTGACGACCCTTATTGCCAATCATCTGTAGTTGAAGCCTTATTTTCACAAGCTCAACCGGGCTTAATATCAAACTTTGCAAGGCACCTGTTCCAAATCCGCTTAATGCAACACTTCCATACGAAGGAGGTTCATTCATATTCTTGGAATCAAAAGCTCGAGATAAGACTGCATACACCTGAAAGACCATGGCATTCTGCACAAAGAATAAAAAAGAAGTATAACACACAAGATAGAGCTTCCTAATTGCTAACTGTTCTTGTCTGCTAAAACAGAACTGACATACATTAATATCAAGATTTACCATAGAAATTCTTTAATATGTTACAACTAAGCATGATTCAGTACACATTTTATAGGTAAAATCAACAGTTCTGAGATCCTAATGATGCAACTTCTTTCCAGAGAAATGTGCTAGAATAACTGTTAAATGTCTGATCTAAGATGGCATTCCTATTTGCAGTTCCTATCAGCCTCAGGTTAGATTTGATAGTTGACCATATTTTAGTAGTTTAGATATGATTTGATTTGTACTTCAATTACTCAGGCATGAAGTTCTCTGATTTGACATTATCGAGTTTCTCTTTCTTTAAGGAACTTATTTTCACCTATCATGAATTGTCATGTCCTAGATTATTATGAAAGAAGATTTGAATTTGATCATGGCCTAATGTGTTGTTACCCTTTCCTCCTATAACTCTTTCTTCTTCCCTGATTCTTCACCATGCTTACCTTGCTTTCTTTGGGATGCTATAAACAATTATCACATTCCTAATATGTGCAGAGACTCCAGGGCAGAAGAATACAACAAGAGCAAAATTTTGATGGAGGGTTCCATGATAAATCTGGAGTTGTGGTATCTGCATCTTTCTTCACGTTGAAACCGATTAGGAACTCACCGTGAGGATCAAATACATTTAACTTCAGACAAAGCTTCAAGTGAAGAATATTCACATAAAGCTTGGTGAAGATTCTGCAAATCCTAAAGGAGCAGAGAACGCAAAGCAACATATTCCACGAATCCTTTCCCTAGAAATGTTCGTTTATTCTTGATTCACAAAACGTTATATCGATCGAATCATCCATTGTTTCAGTCGTCTCCAACCTTTCTTCTTCCTCATCGATCGTAGCAAAGTAGTGTTAGGCCAAATTTCTTCTTGCTTGCGGGAAAGATAAGCAGATGAGGAAGCAGACCTGGAAGGTGACGGAGGCGAGGGGAGCGGCCATGCCGCGGTAGAGCGCGGCGGGGCCCTCGGACGCGAGGATGCTTCGGAGGAGGCCCAGGGCGGAGGGTGGGCGGCGAGGGCCGGCGGTGGAGGGAGCTGGCGGCTGCTGCAGGCGGATGCGGAGAGTGTCGAGGGGGTAGCCGGAGATGACGCCGGCCATGCCGCCGATCCCTCCCGCCACGAACTCCTTCCCCCAGCTGCTCGCCAAGAACTCCGGCCAAAACTCCATCTCCCCAGCATTCCACACCCCCACTCCCCTTTCTTTCCTCTTCCTTCCTCAAATAAATAAAGATCCGTTTTTTATACTGCCCAATCTCCTAAACAAGAAGGGTTGTCAAAACTGGAAGCTCTCTCTCGTTTGTACTCGTTTATAGAACAGATGAGGAAAGCACAGGGATCGAGGACCATATGAGGCCAGGCACGCAGAAGCGAAGGGTGGAGGCGGCTGAAGTCATGATCTCTCTCTCTCTCTCTCTCTCTCTCTCTCTCTCTCTCTCGTTTGTACTCGTTTATAGAACAGAGGAGGAGAGCAGAGGGATCGAGGAGCATATGAGGCCAGGCACGCAGAGGGGAAGGGTGGAGGCAGCCGAAGCCATGAACGAGGAAGAGCAAAGCGAGATGCGCGCAGGAAATGGCCAAAGTCCGAGCGCAGGGGCGCTCCTGAGAGCGGCGGACTGGTGCGGTGAAACCAACCACGCCTCTCCCGTGTCTGCACGTGTGATATCAGTGGTGGAAGAAAATGGTCGCTGCCCTCCTTTGTCGATATCCTCAGCTGCCGCAAGCGATAAGGGAGGAGTTGTCGTAGTAAAATAGGGAGTTATCAGAGTGAGTCGGATACGTGGACGTCGGACTGCATAAGCGGCGTGTAAGAACAGGAAGACGGGGCGGAGGACGACCCGATCACGGGAGCGGCGGACATGGAGGAGATCGGGACGCCGACCGGGTCACACCATCAACCCACGATGGGCCGGAGATCACTGCAACATGCAACACGTGCTCCTCTCTTACATTAGAATCCCAAAAAGATCTATCATAAACAACAATAAGATTCACGGAATATATTATGGATGATGGAAATGGTGGCTTTATGCAACATTCTCTTGAGCGAAAAAAGTTGTATACAAAAGATTCGATTCTTATCCAAAAAATTTACAGGACAGTGCCTAACTTTTGGTCATTCAAGAGAGCTCATGAGAACCCCACTCCATGGGCTTCAACCATCACATGAAGGTCCATGGGGCCTACCTAAGGTTTGATGTGGGCCACCACCATTCTTTCCCTTGCCTGAATGAACTGTGCTCTGACACTGGTGTGTGTACCTTTCATACTACTCTGTTATCATATTTTCTACAACTATTTTCATGTATATGTCTCTAAATTTAATATTAATCTGACACAATTTTGATATGTCTACAAAAAGTATAGGCTTTCTATAAGAAAATTTAATGAAAACAATCTTATTTTGTACTCTGACCTTCTTAAAATGATGATTGATGCTGCAATGCCCAACATGGCTCACCAAAACTGTCTTTTCATTTACTTAATTAAGACAGTTGTTCATACAGAATCATCCGAAAGCTTTACTTCTAAATCTGGTTTCAAGCATCATAACGTTTGCATATTATGATGATCAAATCAACATGGGAAGCAGAAAATTCCAGGTAATCTAATTGAACAATGAATTTGTTCATGATTTCTTCCTCTTTATTTCTGGATTTTATCCTTTTTAGTCTTCATCTTATACCAGAATAGAATGGAGATTGTGACATTGAGATTTTACAGGATATGTATCTCCCAAAGAACACAGTGTTTGACATCTCAACAGTTACTTTTTTTTTTCTTCTTTCTATTGAGGGAAACTGATGACAATTAGATCAGTGGATTATGGAATCAATGCTTCCAGTGATATGTTTGGGCTTTTTGGTCTTTTTAATTCAGGCCACAATTGATTGTGAAAGCTGTGTTTGATTGCTCTGGAGGAATAGTGTTCATAAATGTGAAAGATCTGCCAGTTTATTCTGGAAGAAGACAAGCTTGTGTCGATTATATTCTGATGGTTTTACTTTAATTTTCACTACAGTAATATTCTTTCTTGTAAATGCCATGATGGAATGATACAGCCATCAGCAAGAATATATATGTAAATGAAAAGGGGAGAGATGTTGTAGATCATAGCCTACCAGTGTTGGTTTGAACCTCAATCTCTCTCTTCTCCATTCTCGATCGGCAGGTGGTCTGCAATTTGGGTGGATGAATGGCTGGTCCTACACCATCACATCCAGATGAAGTCACTGATGGAATATGCATCCATCAGACCACTTTTTGTGAGAAAGTGGTGTACATATTAATATTCCACCATGTTTCTGATATGACTGCTCAACTCAGCTTGATCAAGTTAACCTCAGCTGTTTCCTAAATGTTCTTACTGCTGATTCAAGTCAGCAAAAACTAAGAACCAGTTTCAGGAGCTTCTGGTAAAAGTGACACTTTGTCTTGCTCATTTGATGAGCACTCTTTTTGTTGATGTCACCAAACACTGCAATAAGCCCTTTGCAAGTTGCAGAGATATTCTTCCACCATGCGTTAAGAATCAATAAGGGAGGAAAATATTCCCCCACTATGCATGGAAGCAGTAGCATCCTGCATTAATAATTCCATATTGATACTGTTGCCCTGCAGGAAGCTATTCTTAACCTGCAAAAAGCCTCCATTGTTGTCAAAACATCTGAGGGTTTTACTCTGTACTTGGAACAGTGACAAACTTTGATCTTTAAGTCTGATCAGTTCTGCAACTTACAAGATGAAAGACCTTTTTTTTTATGTGGTAATTTTCTACAATATGTGTTTTATGATTTAATATACAAGAATGGGATTAAAAACATCTAAAAAGTCTTGAATTATTATTATTATTATTTTTAGAACTGACAAACTAGAAGAAAAAGAAGCATTTTGGAACTTCTCTGTCAAGTGGCTGCAATACCACTTGCTACTGGATGGTGAGAGTTCTCCACCAACTACATTAAAGTATTACTAAGGTTAGCTCAAATGCTCTCCTATTCTGCTTCCATCTTAGCATCAAACTTCAAATTAAATAGATTACCCACATCCTAATCCAACACAGTGACATGATCACTATGACCATTAGTACAAACCGCTTCATGCCAAGTTCCACCCTTTGATCATCTCCAGAAATGAATGACCCCATATAAACATCTTTTTATGCATTTTCTTCTTACAATATCCAAGATGATAAGTAGTATAAAACTCTAAAGGCATGTTGTAACAACTCGATCAATCCCACAAAACCCAAGAACAAATTATACATTAAAAAAATAAGATAAATATTTGTATAGAAGAAAGTCCCATCACCCATCAAAACCGAGACGCGTTCTCCTCCTCCCCCTAACACAACACGCGGCGTTTACGGCGTGTTCTGGGAGAGGAGAGAGCCGCCCTTGTCTTCTCTCTTGGGCAGTGCTCTCCGCTCCGCTCCGCTCCACATCGCTGCAGATCAAAGCTGGTCATGTTAGATAAAAGGCAAAGAGAACATATGCAGGAGGTAGCAGATGGCACGCAGTGCAGTGATGGTGTTCATGTTGCTGTCTACGGAGGCGATGTGCGAAGTAGCAGTTGAGAAAAGGCGTGGGTTTGACTTGGTCAGGTGGACGTGGGTGTGCGTGTTCGACATGTGTGAGAGGGGGAAGGAATCTAATTGAGGGGAACGAGGCGCCCCTGTGGATGCAGCTGTGCTGTATTATTGTCTCTGAACACTTTCGTGTCTTTTGGTGAGACGACCGCTTGTTGGAGACGACTTTTCCTTTTTATTATATATATATATAATATATATATGCTCTTCTTCTCTTTCTCACTCCTTTGACATTTCCCAAAAGTCAAGTTGGAAAATCTAAGAAAATAAAGAATTCCTTTTTCTTTCCTCCCTAGAAATCAACCCGGTTTTGGGTGGATTTGCTTTGACAAAACACAAGGGATCCAATGCTCGCCAGCACTCTGTCTCTCTGTCTGAAAACCGCTTTCGCCAGTTCCATGGTATAAATCCCAACTCCACTCTTCTGTGCTCTGTTCCTACTAGCAAAAGTCAGCGCGCCTCACATCCCCTTTCCCTTTTCCGAGCCGCTGTTGCCCTTCCCCCTTCCCTATTCGGTCAACGCCGTCGGTTGTACGCGGCACCGGAGAGGGTTATTTATAGGGGGGTTTGCTCCCGGGCCGTGCTTAAGGCACGATTTCCAGTTCTCGGCGGCGGCGATGGACGACGACAACTGGGATCTGAGCGCCGTTGTGCGGAGCTGCCGGCCGTCGGGGACGGCGGCGGCGGCGACGACGACGACGACGTCGGACACTTTCTCGTTGTTGCCTCCGCACTCGAGGCAGCTCCTGGCGGCGGAGGGAGGCAAAGGTGGCGCCTTTGTGCTTTTACCGGACGTAAACCAGAGGCGGACCAGCACCTTGGGGGCGGAAGAGCTATACAACTCCTCGTTCCTCAAAGGCTGGCCACCTCGTTCCACCACAACCACCTCCCCGCTGGCCGCCGTGGGCGGGTCACTTCAACCCCCACCGTGCCGGAGAGCAGACCGGCCTCTCTCCCGAACCCACCGGTCCAGGCGAAGGTAAGCATGCCGCCCATTTCCTACTCTTACCCTCGAGATGAAGGAGGAGAGACCTTTGATCTAAGAATTGGATCTTTGATGGGATTTCAGGAAGAGCCAACAGAAGAAGGTGGTGCGCCACGTCCCGGCCGACGGCCTCTCCTCCGATACGTGGGCCTGGCGGAAGTACGGGCAGAAACCCATAAAAGGTTCGCCTTACCCTCGGTAATCAAGCTACCCTTCGTCTTCCCGTGTTTCTCGTCTTGCTTCGACATCGAAGCTCAAAGAAAGAGGCTGACTTTGAGGTCCGAAACAGGGGTTACTACAAGTGTAGCAGCTCTAAAGCGTGCCTCGCGCGGAAGCAGGTGGAGCGGAGCCGGACAGACCCGGGGATCTACATCATCACCTACACCGGCGAGCACAACCACCCCATGCCCACCCATCGCAGCGCCCTCGCCGGGAGCACACGCCACAAGTTTCCAAGTCCTCCCTGCGCCGCCGCTGCCCCGGGGGATGGCGGCGAGCGCCCCTCCACCGCCGACCCCGAAGCCAGTCCCCTGTCCGCGACCACCGCAGCTGGGCTGTCCCCCGCCACCCCGGTCACTGCCTCCATGGACGACGAGCCTTTCCGCAGCCGACCAAAGAAAGGGGAAGACGGCGTGGACGAGGAGGAAGAGGTGGAAGACGAAGATGACGAGGGCCTGCTCCTGGTGGAGGACATGGAGATGATGGGCGAGGACGACTTGCTGTTCGTGAGATCAGAGGAGAGCGGCCCCGCCTCGGCGACGACGGCGGAGATGGGGGCGTTCTTCGACGGCGACGCAGGCTTCGAGGACCACTTGCTTCCTCTGCCATGGCTGTCTAATTGCAACAGCAACAGCAACAGCAGCAGCAGCAGCAGCCACGGCTGCTACAGATGACGTCTTCTCCATCTCCACCTCTCTCAAGAGCCTCAGCGATGGCAAAAGTCCACAATTTTGTCATCTGTTCCGCTGCTTCTGCTGCTGCCATTAATGTGCAATATGCTTTCATTTTTTTACGCTCGCTCTATTTCTTCGTCTCATGTTGTGTCTTGTGCAGTATGCATATGTAATGTATAAAGGAAGACCCTTTTGTTATCTTCTTCGGCTTCTCATCTGTTCTCATCTTACGACACCAAAATAAATGTCCACTGACATCTGTTGCCATGTCGCCAAAGGTCTCCTATCTGTATCTGCTCAAAGCAGATCATACTATCAATGTGTGTGCTAAAGAAGAGATCAACCAAAGAAGACTTGGATACAGAGGAAGAGAAGAAAAGGAGAAGGAAACACCACAAAGAAATCATCGTTCATAATGTACACAATTAATGTGTGGCTCACAACCAAAGGGGGGAGGAGAAGATACAGCTAAACAAGGGAGCAGCTGCACGACCACACAATACTTTGCAGGCCAATGAAATTAATAGCGATGACGTTGGAGTTGAAAATTTGCAATTTCGAATCAGATGGAGTGTCTAAATTCAAAGCTTATCCACCACTCGCATGCCATTTGACTTAGAATTCTTGGTCAACTCTTAACATTTTTACAGCTCTGAGAAAGACCACACGAGGCAGAAGGACTCGACCGTACGTTGAAAAGAACGGATATCTATCTATATCCGGTTAAAAAGAACTCAATCAAACGTTGAGGGTCAACGTATCAGTAAAGTCCTCAGTAGATGAACGTAACAAAAGGAATCAAGGTCGAGCATTTAAGTGTTGGCAACATAGGCCCAGTGGTTAGTTGCTGCCATTCAAGAGGAACTCAGTTGACCAGAAGGCGATTGATGAACTCAGTTGACCAATTAAATCAGACAATGGATAATAGAAAGTTGCAGCTAATGATAAAAAAGTTCAACAAAATCTGGAAAAATAGAAAAGAAATAAGAAGCAAATTGTGAAGTAACTGAACACATCTGAAGGAGTAAAACTTGAAAAGCAATCACAAAAAAAAGTAATGTGCCAAAAACTTGAGTCATCTGATATCAAGGTAACAATGTGTTTCATGATAGCTGGGTTGACTAGATTGCATGAACATGACAAATCAAAAGACTTGGTTTTGCAAAAATATTGACAAGAAAATGTTCGTCATCCGACTGAAGATAAACATTTACTAAGAATTGTTAGCCACAATTAACTTATGATACAAAACCATGACTAAGTATGATGAAGTGCTGCCCAAAAAGCTTGGGGAACATGAACTTGTTATAATGCTTTCGATAGCTTTAACAGCATTTAAATTTACAGGAAATAGACTTGCTTTGTATCATCAGCAAGATTGTCATGTAGATCACATTTCTTAAGCATGAATTAATATATCCTAAGAAATTATAGGATGGAGTAACAAGGAAGAATTTCATAATTTAGTCATATCAATCTACTAAACTATACTTGCAACCCATCATCAGCGTAAAAATCAATCTGCCAATGAACTAACCACTAGTATCAAGGAAGCACAAGTTTAATTATTTGTTTGAAATTTAAGCAAGAAACCTTCCAGAAGTGAGATAACCATTAAAACTTGATGTAGCATACACAAAATCTAGAGTTCAGCTGTTAGTGGACCAGTTCTTAACCTATGCTGACGTAGTCTCCAATATCCTCAGTGTACTTCATGACAATTAAGATAATAACTTAAGAATAATCCAGAAATAGTCAGCGGAATGAACATTTAAGAAAAGCTAGGCCTACAACTACATATCGTGAACAAAAAAATATAAAACATGATGACAAAAGACCGCAGGGAAAAAATATTTACGTTTATATAATGATCATCAACACGAAAAATTACAAAAAAATGGAAATAAACATTATATCTATCAAGAAAATAAACAAAAATGTTAATTGATTGCTTGTGTCCAAAAACTAGAATAAGATACTTCACCCTTTATTTTGAGAATGAAATATACTTTTGCCATAAACAATCACCATCATCAACATGGAGGGGCCAATAATTTGTTTTAAAACTTAAAAAACAATGTTCCGTAATTTATTGCTAAAGCATAAAGGGCGTACCCAGTGCACATGGCTTCTGCCAATGTAGGGACTGCGGAGGGTCAATGTATGCAGCCTTACTTTTAAATATTTAAATAGGCAGTTTCTGTAATTTACTGCTAAAGCAATAGCTGAAAAGAAGAAAAGCTGAATAAACCGGTATAGATAGGCCTGATTCCTGTATGCAAATTCAAACAAGTTAGCGCAGTTGCCATCTGATGGCTATCCAGCTGTTTCCTCATTTTTACCAGCAGCAGCAGCTGCTGAAGCTGCCTCATTCAAGCCCATCTTTTGCAGCTCATTTGAAAAACCATCAACATCAGCTTCACTTATTTTATATGGTGTATAAACTGCACTTGGAAATGAACGATTTTCTACTTCTTCTCTGTACTGTGAAAGAGCTTTGCTGATGACATCTCCCACATGTGCATATTGTTTACAGAACTTCGGAGTAACCTGTCAAAAAAAAAAAAAGATTATGCACACTCATGTAAGAACCCACAAGGAGGTAAAGAGAGAATCAAAATAAAAACCCAAATTACCTTAGCATGATGAGGATGCTGAAACATACCCAACAAATCATGGTAAACCAGCACCTGCACAACTTGAAACTCAGCTCACTTACTTTTTTTTAGTCATATGAAAGGCAAGTAATGAACAGTGATCTTATAAGCAAACACAAAAGGACAAGTTGCATATTTTGGAAAAGCCCAACAAGAATGCCAGTCAAGTCACCATGAAAAATTGCAAGAGAAAACAAAATCAGTATAACTTTGTGACACTATACTACTACAATGTTACAAGAACAAAATACAATTAACAAAAAACTAATCAACAATAAGCATTCAAATAACCAAGGATCAAAGCATAACATGTGGTGCCTATGCCAGTTGGTGACTAGCAATCTGGCACAAAGCCTATGGCAATAACTGCATGGGCCATATGGGTTGTGTCATCAGGTAACATATCAGTATAGCAATTGTAACATGTCCCTAGATTCTGTCACAGAGTGCCTAAAAGGTACATCTCATGTAACATACAGCGTACTACTGAATACCCAATCCACAAGGATAATAATATTTTGACATTATACTTGTCAAGAAATGTAGATCACAAACTATTTTATGCAGTAAAATAAATACATAAAAGGTGTAGATGGTTAGCAATAAAAATAATCTACAAAAACGTAACCACGTCAGTAAATAAATGAGAATAAACTATCCGGCAGTCTTGTCCCACAGCACCTGTCTCAGAAAGCATTCTGAGATTAAGCAAACAGCAGCGTAAATGGAACCATGATCTGCTCACAAACGAACTTTGTATATGAATCGGGTGAAGCTCAAACTTGCTCTCTTAGTCAACAGTGATCCTTGCTTATGATTAACCAAATGAAAGTATTCCTAACTCACTTGCAAGTTAATTTGCCTAATGTGCGTCGATTATCAAACTATTGATAAGATGCCAAGGATAGTCACCAGAACATGAACCCCAAGACATGCACTAAAATCTACTGCAAGGAATTTTTGAATAATGAACATTAACAAGTGAATTGCATTAAGAGCTACATCAAGTCCGTTGGCTGGCTGTGTATGATGATTCATGCTATACTTCCTTATTACCTGATCTCAAAATAGTAGTCCATATAATAGGACATCAAGTTTTGTACCAAGAACTTCTGTTAAATGGGCTGTCCTTGAAAGAGGAAAAAGCAAGAATTGAACAGAAAAAAGGAGAACTAAGGTGGTCAGCATGACCGATATGAAGGTCAAAACTAAATGGGGCCATTTAGAACAAACTTATAGAAATTGCAAGTTACCATATCTAAGTGGCTGAGAAAAAGAAAATTTATTCTTTTTCTTGAACTTTCCATGTGCTTGTTCATTAAGCTAATAATTTTATGCACTTTAACAGTCCAAGAATTCAGAGGAAAAATATAATCTAGGTAAATTCACGAACACCTCTTGTGGATGGATCTCTCTCACAAATAATTTTCAATTCTATAACATTTTCCTCTTCATTATAGCCCTGCAAGAAAGCAACATCAAAAAACTTGATAAACATTAAAAACTCCATTTTGGGCCAATAGACAATCTAACCTGGCCGCTACAGAAAGGTCCAGCACCAATGCCAATGGTGGGTATCTGCAGTGCAGCAGTCGCTGCTGCAGCAACTGGTGCAGGCACACACTCCAAAACAATTGAGAAGCAACCCGCCTCCTGCAAAGCAAGTGCCGTCTCCACGACCTGCATATAGCGAGATCTTATCATCGAACTACGCACCAAATAGAATCTGCAAAAGCAATTCACTGTGACAAAAGAAAGCACCTTGACAGCACTAGCAACTGTCTTCCCCTGCGGCCGGAACCCCCCAAGCACACTAATAGCCTGCGGAGTCAATCCAACATGCCCCATGACCGCGATGCCCGCCTCGACAATCGCCTTCGCTGCAGAGATCCTCGACGGTGCGCCGCCTTCCAGCTTGATCGCATCCATTCCCCCTTCCTTCAACATCCTCACAGCCGAGTTGACCGCCTGCCGTGCAGCATCCCCCGGCCCAAGAAACGATCAAAGGACTCGTATTTACGAATTCTTGCACTTGGGAAGAGAGAGGAGATGGACCTCGGAGGCGGAGGACTCGTAGGAGCCGAAAGGGAGGTCGCCGACGAGGAGGGGGCGGGAGGCGCCGCGGGCGACTGCGCGGCAGTGGGCGAGCATGTCGTCGAGGGAGATGGGGAGGGTGGTGTCATGGCCGTGGATGACCATGGCGGCGGAGTCGCCGACGAGGAGCACGTCGACGCCAGACGAGTCGACGTGGGCGGCGGAGGGGTAGTCGTAGGCGGTGACGACGGTGATGGGCTCGCCGCGGCGGTGCTTCTGGCGGAGATGGGTGAGCGTGACCCGGCGACCCGGGGATTGGGGCTTCGGCCCGCCGTACACCGTGCTCTCCGGTACGTTGCTCATCAGTCGCCTCGCCAGTAGCCGCAGCATCTCCCCTTCTGTTTCTTCCTTCCTCGGCTTCCCGTCCCTTGCTATTCTCCTCAAGGCCTCTGCTCCCACGTGCCACCCGACAAGGATGGATAGGGGAGATTCTGGGGATCAGATAGACGAGGACCCCTCGATGGGACTCGGTGCCGCTGTTCTGTGAGTTTGGGAATGTACAAGACAACAACGACAAAATCCAATCTATAAGCAATGTAGACCTAATTATTGTCGATAGCAAAGATTTTGATTCGAGTTCGTTCTCCTTTTCACTCCTTAACCTTTTGCCTTTAATCTTCCTTAGCCTTTACTTTTCTTGAAGATATTGACTCGTTCTTTAATAATAATACATATATATTCTAGAAAGTTGATATTATAGGATGATCGTCAAATGTTTGGATCAATCTGAATCATGATTTTGCAATTGGGGCATTTGGGTTTGTTGTTGTGGTCTCACCCCATCAAACACAGGCCGACCATGAGCTTGAGGTGATCGAAGTCAAAACGAGTAATTATCGCACATTCGTAGCACTTCGGAATATGAGTGCTCTTCTGATCGATAATAGTTCGAAAGGTACACAACCAACCTTGTTTACGGGAAAAGAAAAGAGGAGGGCACCACACAGCAAAAAGAGGGTTGCGATACAGTGAAAGATGCTCCTCTTTTCTCAAGACGGGTAACAAAATTTAACAAACGTCACACGGTTCGTCTCGGGCAGTCGTTCTTGCTGCTCGAGAGAGAATAAAATGGCATTCACCCTTCTTCAAGTCACTTGCAAAGACTGTTGCCTGTAGATGGCGTTCTTCTCTCCACTCGCTAATGAGTCGATGGAATACCGATGTCATAGGCCATATGAACCTGTCGATTGATCATTTGAATCAGCACGTCTTGTACTGACGTGCTGTATTATAGGTGCTTGAACATTGAGAGAGTTAACAGGTGACACCAGAAGCTGGTCAGTAGAACCATCAACTGAGGAAGGTGGCGGTCGTGATTGTGCTGGTTGTGTAGGAGCAACCAAGTACTGACTAAGGGCAGCGTCGTAGGCACTGCCAGTTAGACTACCTCTCATGCGCCCCGTTGGCTGCCAATTGCGCTCATATGGAAGTTCAGACGCCCCATGAGATCCTGATGAAGGCAGTGTCCCATCCATGTCGACGACTGTGGGAAAAGACGGCACTCTGGTCGTGACAGGAATTCTTGCTGCTCCTGTTTGTGCTGTGGCCGCCTGTGCTGCACGTTCGGCAGATGATCGTATGCTAAGACTAGGTCCCGCAGCTGTTGGAAACACAGGACTCCGTGATGCTTGCAGCACCTGACTCGAAGGATTACGAGAAGGCCACGAAATACTTGACAGATTTGCAGAATGATGTCCCCTTTGATATAGTAGCTGTTGGGGATTTTGG
Organism: Musa acuminata AAA Group; assembly: GCF_036884655.1. NCBI lineage: Eukaryota > Viridiplantae > Streptophyta > Magnoliopsida > Zingiberales > Musaceae > Musa > Musa acuminata. The sequence continues at coordinate 27,298,455 of NC_088347.1, read as the reverse complement.
TAGTCTGAGGGAGAGTGGACTGTTGCTCTGTAAGGATCTGCCACTCTTAACTGGCCTTGTGGAGCTGAAATGCCAACCAGGCTAGGTACTGGAACACCAACCCGCTGCAATGCTGAGTTACTATTTTGGTGGGGTTCCTGGTGATCTCAAAATTGAAAAAGCGAAAAGGTCAGTGGGCAAGTTCAAAAGACTCATGACACCAATGTAAAATTTTTACAGATATGTCAAACAAGCAGAATATATTAACTTGTAGTAGTCGTAAAACATGAAAGGCGCCACCTTGATATATATGTACATGTGTAAACACAGGACAAACAAATACAGAGTTCTTGCAAAGAGACACATGTACCACTAAATTCACAACAAAGAAATTTGTGGAAATGCAAAAGAAAGAAAATATAAGAAAACTGTATGATCTACAATGTCAACTATTTTGTAGCATGCTCCAGCAGATTTAAAATTTGCATAGTTAATTGACTATACAGACAAGTTACAGTAGGGACCTATTGTGGAGCTATTTTGGCAAAGATAGAGACACTGATTGCAGTATACATTGTTGCCCGGTTTTAACTAATCAGAGTCAATTATTGCAAATCAAAGAAGACAAACTTGCATTTTCTCAGAACCATCTAGGTTATCACTAGTGTCAATTAATTCATGCAAGTTCATGGTCAAAAGAGTTAAATGGAAAGTTCAAAGCATGCCACCAAAAACAACAACTATCAATTTCAACTTTCAAGACCAAGAAGTTTTAGAGACTGCCACAAAATTCACAACAAAGAAATTTGTGGAAATGCAAAAGAAAGAAAATATAAGACAACTGTATGACCTACAACGTCAACTATTTTGTAGCATGATCCAATAGATTTAAAATTTGCATGGTTAATTGACTATAAAGACAAGTTACAGTAGGGACCTATTATGGAGCTATTTTGGCAAGATAGAGACACTGATTGCAGTATACATTGTTGCCCGGTTTTAACTAATCAGAGTTAATTATTGCAAATCAAAGAAGACGAACTTGCATTTTCTCAGAACCATCTAGGTTATCACTGGTGTCGATTAATTCATGCAAGTTCATGGTCGAAAGAGTTAAATGGAAGGTTCAAAGCTTGCCACCAAAACCATCCATCAATTTCAACTTTCAAGACAAAGAAGTTTTAGATATATGCAAAAGGCAGCAAACCTAAAAGTAGTCAAGCAGTTCTAGTCCTATATGGTCAAATGAGATCCATGAAAACACAGTTGAATCAGTCACTATATATATGTGTGTGTGTGTATATGTACATGTGTATATATGTATGTATATGCATATACATATATATATATACACACACAATTACAGTGTGTGCTCAAAGGAAAAAATTTGAGGATACAAAAAGAAGTGCATCATAATGAAATAAGGTTCAGACAGATACAGCACAATCTTTCAAAAAACAACATAAAATTGCAATCAGTTACACCATTATAATGGATTCAATTACAATGCTAAGACTGTAACCTTTGCTGCACTGGAATATTTTAGTAAAATTACCGGAGTTATGGAATGCAACTGTGATGGTACCGAAGCCATGTTGGAAGTTCTGGAGTGTTGCTCGATTTGCATCTGACTGCTAATTGAACTAAGTCCACTGGCCATAGTTGTTGGAGAAAATGCTTGGTGAGATATAGAAGTAATACTGTTGATCATAGAATTGGAATTTGATGAACCTATATGCACTCTTCGAGATGAACTGGGTGGTTGTGTTTGTGCAGGAAGTGCTTGTACTGCTATTGGGGTCCTACTAACATGTCTAGGTATAGGAGGTCTCCCTGCTTCATTGGTAATAATTGAACCTGCCAAATGCAATGGCTGTAATTGCAAATTTTCGGCAAGCGGCATCCCTTGTGATGCTTGCTGAAAAGTTGGTGTAGACTGTGAAAGTTCAAGACCTGTTAAAACCCTATTAAGTGCTGGAGAAACAGCATCAGTTTGAATAGGATTCAGCACAACATTAGGGACAAGTGATTCCAAGGTTCCCAATGCATTAGCATTGCCACCACCTGTTCTGCCTGATGTGGAGCTAGCAACTGAAGGCAAATTCCAGGGCAAAATACCATCTCCTGTATTGTAAACAGCTGCTAGAATGTCAATAGGAGTACTGGTGACTGGAGCCCCAGAAGCATCCAGTGAGACCGGAAGACCTTCAATATCCCTGAATGGTTTCCTGTCTTCTAACTCGCAGATAATGTTTTCAGCTCTGTATGCATATCCATGTGAAGGTGTAACTTCTTCTGAACACTTCGCTATATCGGATGCATAATCTTCTTCCATAGTCAAATCTACAACACCAGTTAATGTATTCCCATTCTCATTGCTAGTTTCTTGCTGCCCAGACCTCACCTTATGAACTTGATTTATACTTTTATTGTGTTCAACAAACGCCTTCCATGATCCATCAGCAAAAATTACAATATCAGCAATATCCTCCCCGACCTCTTGCAGTACCTGGTAACAGAGAAAGAACATCATGCAACTTGATGTGTAGTTGATGCCATTGTTGATTGATATTCAAAGTACTTGCCTTGACAATATTTTGATCAATCCGTAGGTCAATACCACTAGTAGGTGTGTTACAACAAGGACAGCGCCAGGATGGCTTGCGAAAGTTCATTTCCATGAAATTATCATAGTCAAAACACTAAAGACATAGTAGAGTCAAATAAAGGCCTTGTATCTTTCATATTAATTCAAAATACAAAATAGAGTCCGACCTGATGATGTTTGCAGAGATGTCCTTTAACAGGAATCTTAATACGCTTGAAGCTGTACATAGCATCATGCAAGAATAAGACAGCAGTAAATCGCTAATTACAAGAACTGTCTTAACATTTATTATTCAAGACTTCAGTAACATGAGGAAATCAATTATCAAATAGAATAAGTACAAGAAATTACATTTCACCAAGAACATTCCAACACACCTTATAGGGCAATTGAGTGTTATCCTTGATGGCCCCTCAATTATGTCGGAATCTAAATCAATATCAAGCAAATACTTTCAGTGGTACATCTCAGCATCCAATCCAACAAAAACATTATTATGGTCAATAACATTAGCATAGACATACAACATCATTAGTGTTCATTTGCAAAAAGGAACTATTAAGATAATAGTTTCAAGCACATATTCTCAAAGGAAAGCACATAAGACAATAATAGCCACCCAAGAGATGTTCAGAAACATAGGATAAACTGATCCATGTTGAATTTGGTCAAAATTCATAGAAACAGGTCAACAATCACACTTTCAAGACACAACTCTTTTTTCCAAATTCAGCTTAATTGTATCAGTTCAACATCCAGACCATTTAAAATTTTATTTTTCTGGATAAATTTACTAATTGTTTATGATAAGGTTCGCAATACCATACCGTACCGGTATTTCGACCTAGGCTCAGTATCGGTATGGTACGGTATACCGAGCGGTACATCTGGGTGTGCCGAGTACTGTAGCACTGCTTCATTGCTACAGTACACTCGGACAGGTAACAAGCGGTCCACATACCGACAATCTGTCGGACCGGTATGTACCGCCCGTACCGGGCAGTACAGTTCGGTACGGCAGACCCTGGTTTATGATACACAGGCATTATGGAAAGGTGTTACTCAACCAAATGTAATGCATTTGCATCTCAGGTTACAGTTACAGGTTGTATCTCACATTATTCTAACACTATAGGCTTAAACATCCAACCCGCATTATTTATAAGTATCAAGACACAAATGAGAATCATTGCACCAATCTATTAACTAGATTCTTCCAGATATACTTGCATCCAAACTTACTGATCTTTTAGATGTATTTTTAAGCATATAAAGTTCCCCTGATGTCACTTATACTATCAATGTCTGAGAATCGAATCATGTGTCCACCTTTGTTCACAGATAAAGATTAAGATTACTTTTACATTGGGACAAATTTAAGGGTTGGAGATGGGAAAAATGCTTACAAAAATTATAACAAAGAAATCATATTACATTAAATAAGTCAAATATATATTGTAGTGATTTTCCAAATATATTTATAGATCACAAAGTGAATCAACAAAAATTAACAAATTAACTTACCTGAAACAGTTTTTTCAATCACAGGATGAACATAATCCTCCAGTGTTGGAGCAGCAGGAGTAGTTATTCTACCGATGAAGGCAATGGCTATGATGTAACTACCTGTTTCAAATAAAACAAATTAGGTTACAAGCACATACAAAGAAAGCATATACATGGAAAACATACTATACCAGAATTAGAGTATTGCTGGATCCAAATAAAAGTGCAATCAGCATACCACTGAAATATCCAATAGCCTGGATAATATTTGTTCCATATTTTAGCATTTTAGTAATATCTGTCGGAAACTGAGGTCCTGAATCCTGTTAAATAAACAAAAGAATACTACAGATGACAGGAGCTTTGCATCAGGGGCAAGACCATAAAGATAAAAGGTCGATGAGGCCCAAATACCATGGAAACATTTGTCCTTCTCTCAATGCCCTTTCCATTCACCAAAAAGCTGCAATATGAAGTGGGAAACATCTCGATATCACAACATCATTGGGCTTAACTAGAACGCCAGAGGTGCGAAAAGATATACCTCACATGTTGGGGGCTTATAATACATGACGATGTATCTAAATTATCTGTCTGAACAACGAGGAGGCACTGCAAGAAAGAGAGCACATGCTGACATGTTTAGCGCAGATAGAAACACTGATATTTCTTTTATTTTCTTTCAACCTTTTCTTTGTTCTTTTAGAATGACAGATATCCCTATATAGTGGATATTTCATGGAATCTAATCAATTAGCTTAAAATGGATAAAAGAAATGTCATGAGGATATTTACGGTATAGTGAGATACCTCCAAAGCTCAGATGATAACCTATACCATCCAGCTCCATCAAGAACAACATTCTCAGATGATGCAATGATCTTCACATCATTTCACAGTTTTCAAGTCTTTTGTCCTCTCCCATTCTTGATTTTTTATGAGACAAGTCCAAGGTTCCAAGCCATCAAAACAATCTTCCAAATTCACCATTGTTGTTTCTACCAAAAGATTAATTTTCCCCAACCACCAAAATGCTACCACGAGATCCGAACCTCTGCCATAATAAGTTCAAACATCTTTCCTAGGTCCTCATCTTCATACTGTAAAATAACATAATTGACCTTCTATAGAGACAAAATTTTCCTTTTGATGTTAAAGACTTAAGGTGCACCAGTAATTACAGATTAAACATGTCTGTCAGCAATAACAATCGTGTCTAATCATTAAAAATAATTTTCTTCATCATCAACTTATTATTGAACGTTGAAATCTTTATTTTTGATATATATAAGCCATATATTCCAACTGCAACAGTAATTATTGATAAATGGTGCCAAAACTAGATACTAAACAACTACATCTTGGTCCTACTTATTTTGAAAACTATATTTGTACAACAATTGTTCTTTCTGGAGCAAACATTACACTTAATTCCACAAAAACCTAAAATTTTCAGATCCTTGTTTCTTACTGTAAAATTAAGCTACTTATATAGTTTTCATTAATAATTTGTGATAGCAACTCCCACCACCTTTCTTGAATTTCACCTTCTTTATTTTTCCTTTAAGTACTTTCATATTTGTCCTTTTGAAAATCATCGCATGCTTTGTATCTAGTTCTAGCAGTCACATCTTGGAATCTTTTTGCAACAGCCTTATGGAAGTAAGGCTAAACTTCACTACTTTTCTTGCAAAAAAAATTAATAAACATACAAGTACTGAGTTGGATGCTTTAATATATATTAGAACACTTACTTGAAAAAAGATAAAAAACTAAATATATTCAAATGATGAGACTTTAGAATAGAACGTACATCTATTTTTTGAAGTTCAAACAGGTTAAAAGGGATAAAAGTTTTCATGGCTAGCCTTGTTTTTGTAAAAGTTATTCAGGTTAGTCTTGTTTGGAAATTATCTCCAAAATTGGCATCCTTAAAAATTGAATTTGGATGATGTGTCCTGAACCACTATTGAGAAGTACAATTATTTTTTTAAAGAATTGCTGTCACAGATAAAGGTTTTTGTTTAGAGAACTGCTATTCATGATATCGTTCTCTTCCATAAGATCGCAAACACGGATGGCAGCTTGGCAAGAATAAATCGATGCAGACAGTATCAGTTTTTAACTTGTTTTCCATGTCAACTGAAAGAAGGTAAGTCACAGAAATACTTCCTAGAGGAGGCTTGTCTTGGATATTTTGCTGAAAACAAGGCCAGACTTGAAAAGAAATCTATACGACGGACAAATTTCAGTCTGATCCAAACCAAGAATGTCCAATTCCAATGCTTGAATTGTAGATCTTCTGGGAGACCATCAGGATCAGCAAAAATTTGAATAATCCTAGTAGGTATTGACTGATCTTGACAGATTCCATAGATAAAGCCTGTTATCAGTAAGAGTACTCCTTTGTGACCTCCTTTGCAACCTAGGAGGCCAAGGTTAGTTTGGAAACATACTCTCTATATATAAAGGTAAGACTGTATATTGAACTTTCCTAGACCTTGCATTGATGGATGCCTCATGATCTGAAAACACAATTGATATTTTACCTTGACTGATTTTAGAGTCATTAAGAATAGGGAAACCAATCCCAAACTCCATTTTGTCAAATTGGGAAATTCAAAGAAATCCAATCCTAAATCCCATAAAAAGAGGGCGTAACTAGTGCACCAAACTCCCGCCAATACGGGATTTGGGGAGTGTCAATGTATGCAACCTTACCTTTAAATATTTTAAAAAGACTGTTTACATGACTCAAACCCTAATCTCTCCTATCGCAAAGGAGCAATCTTACCGTTGTACCAAGGCCATCCCGCCCACCCTCCCAATCTTAAATCCCATAGTCAACAAAATTAATTGAATTCAAGCTTGTACCAACCCATCATCAATTTTTCAGATCACAACAAACTACAACTTAAAAGACCAAACGTCTGTTTAAATCATCGGTAGCTTAAGTGTTAGGCCCTTGTCTCTTAGAAGATGTTATAACTAGCTATGCCAGAGGAGAGGAGAATCAAGATTTATCTTTTTCTTTCATTTCCTCTTTTTGTTGATCCAACAAAGGGCTTTAGAAGATTTTCTTTTCTTTTTGGTTGATTTTTCATTCTAGTGACACATCAGTAGTGCTAAACTCAACATGGCATATCAAGTTGGCATGAACCTATTGGCGACTGGTTAGCATGAGTATAATCAAGATTTTCAACATCTATTCAACCCATACAACTGCCACACAAAGATGGATATAATTATGCTGGCATGCCAAACCAATAACAAATATGATCCAGTGGAATGCACTGCAGTGTCAGTCATGTCAATATTTGTTGGGCAATATATTATGAATTCTTTTTATGTATGAAGCAATAAACACTAATTAAATGGCTCCTGTGACAGATATTAATATCAATACCCAATCACAACTTATTATCAACAGAAAATGTACATAAAAAAAGCTTGTCCTGAACTTAAAAATATAATCAAGGAAAAGGACTTGAATGTAGAAATAATGTAGAACAAAATCATCCTGAAGAGAAGGTGCAAAATAGATAGTTGACCGAATAAACTTTCAATAGGGACTGTTTAATTAATGTGTATTTGATCCCTAACGTACGACAATAATTGGACAAAGAAACTCACTTACAATCTTCTGATCTGGAGGTATGTTCCTCGATATGTGAAAATCAGCCATTAAAATATCATAACCAGGCTGCAGAACATATTAATGAATTAATATGTTGTTCGAAAATCCAAGTTCTTCAAAAGAATATGACAGCATCATAGAGAAAGTTTCGATTTATGTTAAAGAATTAATATGGAATCTATAAGGTAAAATTCAAGCTGTATCTTAGGTCACGAAATCTCAATCAAAGCAATAGCTTGTGCTCAAATGGGTTAAAGCATCTCAAGACATAAACTGAGACAGCACTAGCAGTACAAAAGGCAGACTGGATGCAGACTTAAGTTCGTTTATGTGACTAGTGTATCTGTAGATTTCATTGTACAGCAAATTAAAATATAAGTAAAAGGTGTCTACCATAAATAGCCCAAATACAAAATCAGAATATAATAGAAAAAGAAACAAATTCAGGGAAGTGATGCATCTTATAAATGCATTTCACAACATATTCCGATACAGTATTGTGGTACTCTGGCATTTGTGCTATTGGCAAGGATAGAAGATAAAAAGAACAACTACCTCCATTATATCAAGGTAACCCATTCATTCTTTTATATGAGTTGGAACATTAAAATGTTAGGAGCATGATCCTAGAATTATACAGGCTTATTTGCATAGTATCCTAGCTTCTTTGATATTTTTCAAGTTAAAATCAAGTTGCCTAATGAAGAAGAATGCAAACCACAGAAACTTCGATGAACAAAAACAAAAAAGCAGTGAACATGAATTTAATGTATTCTTTTTTATTTCATCAAGATCTATAAAAGCTGAAGTATCGGGCCTATTTTATTGATCAAAAGAAGAACTCAATACCATTTAAATGATCAAAATGAAATTTGAATTTAAGCATGAGATGGAACATCCACATATCCAACGAGTTGATATGCACACACAGACCTTTGCTTCGAAAGAAATAACTAAACGACTGAACTTCAACTGTGGATAAAACCTGCAGATTGAAGAACCATCAGTAACAGATGCATAAAATAATGCTTTATATGAAAACATGACAAAATAAAGTATATAACAATATAAAGAAAACCCTTAAGACAGCAATCAGGAAATTACTGAATTCCCATAACATTGTCATAACCATGGCAGCTTCTTAAGGAGCTGTTGACCTGACCATTCCCCTAAACTACTGAATTTCAACAACTATTTAATAAAACTTGCAAACATTATGGCCAAGTTAACCTACACCAGAATTTCCAAGTTTCATCCTTGTTAATGAACTCAGTTGGAGAGGATAAGAAAAAATTATGTTTCAATTGTTTCAGATGAAAATTCAAGCCAGAATAAAAACTTTTCAGGCTAATCTCTCCTTGGATCCTATCATAAGCAAACTAAGAGAAAGAAATGTCTAAAAATTAATGGAAAAGGGAGATTACAAGGAATTAAAGGACAAGCAACTATCCTTTCTTACATACTCTTAAAGATAGACTATTATGGCAAGGCTCACTTTAATTTAATGAAAAAATGTATTTCTAGTTTCTCAGCATCAAATTATGGGTGCTACTAAATTGGAAGGGAAACATCAGGAATAAAAAACAAATTGATGTCCAACTGGCATTCATCAAGTTCTGTAACACTACTTACTATCTACAACAAGACTACAACAAAGCATTCAAGTCAATAAGTCATATCCTTTAAATAGTAGGCAATGCAGAAATTTGTGTCCCCATTTAACCATTCATCCTACTCCGTATCATGGCTAGCGAAGACTATTTCGGGTACCATTATTTATGTAGGCACACAAAACATGCTGCACGCTAACAAGGGGCCAACAAAAGTTAGGAAGAGAGCACACTATTACGCGTGTTACAGAACTGCATTTTTTATCTTTGATTTCCCTTTTTGTTTTATTAAGAGGGGTGGGTCTGTAGTGAAAGTAAAGCCACGAATAAACCTACAAAATAATTTAAAGATGACCATCAGTACATTACTAAATACTAACATATGAGACTAAATACTGTTGCAGACTCCTTTGATTAAACAGAAGACGACACATACAACACTTCCAATGGCAAAAAAGACATACCTGGGTATAATCTTGGAAATTATATCTTTAGCATTGCCGACAAAAGTATCACTTGTATCACTCATTGAGATACAAAAGCTGCTACATAGCTATGTATTAAAAAATTCTGAAATTAGAAAGACCACACTTAAGCCTAGAAATAAGTCTGAGAAAAGACAATTTTATGTCAAATGTCTTTGAACCTCATTTCCCATGGAGAGAAGTTCATTTTCATCTGGAGAAGAAAACCATCCATTCTTACAAGCATTCTGCAGAATAGATTGTAAAAGAAAAAAAGTTATAGGATGGTTGCATAATCTGCTATCTCAGAAGCCAAGGGAAGTACAGAACAAGCAATTACACAAACTCCATATGGAAAGCAATTAAGTTCAAAGGAAAAAGCAGTCATAAAAAAAAGAAAAAATAATGAAGGTTCATCAACAAGCTACTGACAAACATGATCTGTAAACAAGTCACAGGACAATGTTGATGATGCCACTTATGCACCAAATGTCCACAAGAGCAGAATAATGGTCAACTTTGTCGTGCTTCCAAATACAAGCAAACCATTTTAATTAAAATTAAAGGAGGACATTAGGCCCATGGGATTGCCATGCCAATTTTACCATGCAGTTCCAATGATATGTGCAGGTCTAATGAAACAACAGTAGACTGTACCTTACAGGTGGTACCATAGACCAAAGGAACTAACCATTAAGCCAAATTGATACAAATAAATACCAATTGGTACAGGTCAACACATGTCCCTACCCAATATGTGGAACTCCTAGCTATATCCACATGTATCAATAAACAGAGATGCAAGGTATCAATTGAATACCAGAAGGCCTAGCAGCATGATGCCATAGTTATAATCTATAAGGCAATTTTGCAATTTCAATAATGGATCCCCTAGCCCAATCAATTCATGTGGTTTAAGATTTATAAACTGAAGTTGTATTGCTTTTCAGATTTGAGATATTGTGTTTCAATCATTAAGCTAGCATTGACTTCAATAGAGTTATGGGGCATTGTGATTGTTTGATTCCCATTAATTTACCAAATATTGTTTTCCATTGGACTTTCAATCATTGGGCTATCATGTTCTGTTTTCTATTAATTATTATATAGTGATTGTCTGCCTGATTCATTAAATTCCCAACTCTTTTTTCTATATTATGCTAGTGATATTTCAATTGGTCGATGTTGTTTTTATTTTCTTCTATTTTCCTCTTTCACAACAGGTTTAAACCTGGGAGACAGAATGGCTCCACCAACTGGGAAACACAGGCAACATTGGAAAAATCCTTGGTACACTTGGCCCACCACATTCATAACCACTAGGATTGCACATGGATGCTTCCAAAATTGTACTCTACAAATGTTGCCATGCAATTGCAATAACTGCAAAGACATAAATAACAGTATTTCATGACATGGATAAAAACACCATTTTTGTGTGATTGAAGGCAAATTACCTCATAAGAGAAACATATTTTCAGCAACTTACAGAGGAAAATAGGTTGACTATAGATGATTATCAGGAAAGCTATGGAAAATGGAAATATGGAAAATGGAAATACATTGTAGGTTCACCACAGGGATTTCTGTGACAGATCTTGAACTCTCCATGAGAGTGATTGTATAAGAGCATCGAAGCAAAGTGACAAAGCATCTTTGCAGACTCATGGTCAGAAAGCCAAAGACAAGACATATTGGCAGACTGCGACCACCAAAGATCTTAAATACTATAAGTTTCTCCAATCTCCAAGAAGCAATTGTGTGAAACTCAAAGGGAGCAAATATCAGATGGATGAGAAGAAATGGGATATTTTCCTCTCTTGCAAATCCCCAAGCCATAACAAGGACTCAAACTATGCATGCTACACTAGATAAGTAGGCAAAGGACTGAGTTCTAATCATCTGATACATTTGATAAGAGTTATTTTAAATCTAGGATCAAGTCCTTGTCACCAAAATCATAAGAACTATAAAATAAGCCATAATGTCAGGGATTCTTTATAACATGCTAGATGGTCGATTCTAATCAGGATGATGTATCAATCAACAACCGTCTGCAACATCTATCATGGAAAGTCTGAACTGCAATGAAGTCATAGAAATTTGACGTGTTGGTGGAAGTCATGATTAAGGTAGATTAGGTGATGGCAGCAGTCTGCTAAAATGGTAAATGCTCCTGAAATCAGTTTAAGTTTCAGCTAAAAATAGGCAATTAATGTGTGTGTGTATATATATATATAGAGACACACAGACATATATACACATTAATGTCCTATTTCTATTCTTCCTGTTTTGGAGGATTCCATCACCAATGAAGATGGACAATTGCCAAAGCCTCCATGGACATATCCTTATGGAATAAAAATGTCATTCATATAAATACATGTACATGTATATAAAACCCAATGGTCTTGTTAGTGTTTTTTGATAAAGTATTGAACCTTTAGCTTTAGAGGGATTTTGATTGGAAATTGGATAGTTTCTTGCAATTCAAAAGTAATAATCACCCTTGAAACTTCATTTTATCTGACATGTGTAAGGTCATAAACCTAGATAATGAGACCAACTCAATTAGTAACTAGGCAAGCATATTGGACACCAGATTACTCGGATAACTAAAATACATGTTTAAAGTACTTAATTAAGTAGTCAATGTAACAAATAAAAGAAGAAAATGCTTGATAGTAGAAAGAAATGTGTGGGACTGTAAACCTACGTGGTCAGTTCAATTCAATTAAAGACAAAATGCTATTTAGCTATCATCTATAAATATCAAATTGATAAATTCCATACAAAAACTACTTAATTTGTAGTTTCAGTAAGAAATGCAGTTCATTTATCAAATTAACATGAGCCATAATCAGGTTTTTCGTGTCATTGCGTGCTTCTTGCAACTCACAGCTGCAGATAGAAAACAACTATATCACCCTAAGTCAAACTGATTGTGATCTCAGAGCTGGAAAAGGGGACTTACTAGATCTGTAAATCAAATTACCTTAGCAGAAATCATTAGCACCATAATGGCTGACTGAAGTGAAGGGTCATTCCGACGTTGATAGACCTACATAACACAAAAGTTACAGGATATATAATCCTCGAAAGTGACAAGATATATAACACAAACCTTCTTGACCGTTGCTCATCGATACTGAACCATACCAACACTTGGTACACTTTTGGTATCAATACCGAACAAGATTTTAATTATTTGCAATAACCACCCTAAACAATAATCTACATGCTCTAAAACAAAAAAATAAAAAATAAAAACAAGAGATACGAGAAACCCATACAATTATACTAAATATATATTGTTGATGCAATCAGATAATTGAAATAGTTAGTTTTGAATAGCGAGATATTTTGTGATAGCAATAATTAGCAAGATCATATATTTTGAGTGTTATATCCAGGACAAAGATTAGCAAGATCTTATATTTTAACTATTATATCCTTGAGATGAAATAAAACTAATAAGAGAATCAGTAGAATTTCAATGTGCAATTCTAATATTATCAGATGTGTGTCATCTTTTTGTTGCATAAAAGTTACAATAAATTTCCAAAAAAACTATCATAGGGCCAAATAGCTTACAAATAGCTTTTTCATATTATGTTCAAATAACAACCTTCAATTTGTTATTTAGTAACTGGTAACAAAAACAAGCAACTATAAGCAACATCCATGACAAGCGTGTCAAATAATGTTCACCTAGTTTGATAAGTTCAAAAACTAATATTACAATTCTATTACAATTTGCACGCAGACTTCATGTCCTATCTTATTGCAACACCAAAATAGCTACAAGTTATAACATTTATAAAAAACAGATAAAAATTTCAAATCGTTACTTACAAAAGATAACAAAATAAGCAACTAAAAGCAACATTCATAACAAGAATGTCCAAATAATGTTCAAGTATTTTGCTAAACCAATAAAAATTAGTATTACATTTCTATTACAATATGCAAACAGACTTCATGTCTTCGTCTTATGACAACACCAAAATGACTATCATAACATTTATCAAAATATCAAATATATTCCTGGGTTCAGGAGAACACCTCAAGAAAATACCTGTTTTATTAATGAAGGAAGACGTTTGGCAATTCCAGGAATATCGTTGCTTGAGAGGGCGTAATCAATACCTCTGTGTTTAGCAGAAAATCTTCATTAAGTACAATAAGAAAAAATCACCTTGTTACAAAAAGAGCTCAACTACGGTTGTTACGACGTAAGGAATTCAAGAACGTCTTACGACTTTGAAAAAGAACCTGTAGAAAGAAACTTGGCGATGACTGACCTAGCGAGGGCGAAGACGAGATGGAAGAGGTCCGACGGGGTCAAAGTGATGCCGCCGCGGAAATACAACTCGAGGCGCTCCGCGACGGCACTGAGGCGGACGTTGTTGGCCGCCAACACCGTCAACTGATTCTGGGCTGCCGCGGCGAGAGCGGCGGACGTCTGCCGCGGCATGTAAGCGGGAGGCATCGCCACCGCGGGCCGCTGGAGGCGCGGAGGAGGAGCAGATGGCCTCGAAGTCGCCATTGCTCGTCTGCTTAATCACTGTCCTCGAAGACCCGGAGACGAAGGGGCGAGCAAATTAGGGTTTATTAAAAGCTTCAAGGACAACTTTAGAATTTTCTTACAGGAAAATTATATGTCGTGCAGGGACTTTTCCACTCGGTACCCAATTACCCGCCTGCGCTAACCTGCTTGTCATTGAAGACTTACGTGGGACCCACCATCCCTGCTCCTCCAGAAATCGTTGAAGTGGATGCAAAACTGGTAGGTAGGAGTCGCGTTTAGATGGGTCTGTCGGTACACCACCACTCATCCAAAAATGCACCCTTCCTCTTACTTAAAAACGACGATTTCCTTTTTGGAATGTCTCAATTTTAAAATTCTCCTTATTTTATATTTTTATATATATTTTTATTTACTATATATATATATAATTTTTTTATTTTTTTATTTTTTTATATTTTTTTATTTATTTAAAAAATACCTTACATTATTTCGGATTCACATTATCGATCATCTTTTTTGTCTCACAATAGTCATCCTTACCTTATCATATCGCTACTAACATTTGAAGTTCGCTTGGGGTTGATTCGAAATGATTACATGAGAGATCTATTATCGCATAAGAAAAGGAGATGATCACATCAAGACAGGGACAGTCCTATTGATTAAGATAAATATAACCGAGTTGGTTAAGATAAATATCGCAGAAGAAAAGGAGATATCACATCACGCGACACAACCGAGTTGACTAAGGTAAATATAAAGAATATATAAATATGGGTATAAATATTTATACCCATATATTTTAAAAAAATATGTAATATATATATATATACTTTAAAAATATATAAAAATAAAAACTAATCATTCATCGATGATAATAATATAAGGTGTAAATACAAGTAGAAATTCTAGTAAGTTAAATTAGATATGACATGCATATCCTTGTTAGCAACCTAAGTATAAATGATAAATTGGTTACTCACTCTAAAACATATCTCTAAATAAGAAGATATATATAATATAATTGAAATATTACTATTTACACTCCTTATTTACCATTTATATTTTATTTTAAAACTATAAAATTTCTAAACTACTCCTAAATACTTTATTTTAATTTTTTCTCCTCCTCTTATTATTCTTCCTTCTCCGCGAAAAACATAAAAAACGACGAACAAGATTGAACAACATCAACGTTACCGAGTATAATTTTTTATAATGTTGTTTATAAACTCAATTTTCTTCTTAGTTCATTTATTAAAAAAAATATAATATATTACTATTATTTATTTTTCATGTAACGTTTTTATTAGACTCTATGTGCACATGACATGTTACTCCGATAGCATACTTCTTAGATGATCCCAACTAAGAATGTGATAATAAAGATAATTTTTTTATGTATTTTTATATGAGTTGAGTTCAGTTACCAAATCAGAGTCGGATCGTATCGGGTTCGACCAATTGTGATCCGACCCGATTTGACCTAACCTTACTCGAATTCCTAACAGCTTCGCTGTAGTCTCCGATACCTACACATCTTTTCACACGAAAGCTGTTCACAGGCTATTCATTTCAACTTCCGACCGCTTCTTAAATCAAGGTTGCATTCCCTTTCTCTGTATTCATCCTTCACCCACAACCGCAGTCTCTCTCTCGTCCGCCATGAGCGCGTCCCCGTTGGCCGTAAGCATCAAGCACCCAACCAGCGACGAGGAAGACCTCGCCCCCATGCCCATCCGCCGCCACCGCCGGCGGTGCCTAATCTACGGTGGCTCCTGCGCGGCTGTCCTCGTCATCCTCACCGTCGTCATCGGCGCCGTCGCCCTCACCGTATTTAAGGTCAAGGAGCCCATCATGACCATGAACAGCGTCACCGTCCAGCGGCTGGCCATCGCCTCCGGCACGCCCTCCTCCACCGCCCAGCCCTTCGCCATCAACATGACAGTCGTCGCGGACGTGTCGGTGAAGAACCCCAACGCCGCCAGCGTCCGCTTCGGCGCCAGCACCACGACCCTCTACTACCGCGCCCGCGAGATGGGCGTCGCCCGCGGGCCCCCCGGCACCGCTCGGGCGCACCGCACCTTCCGCCTGAACGTGACGGTGGACGTCATGGCCGACAGGATCTTCGGCGACGCCAACCTGTTCGACGACCTGGCGGGGGGGAGCATCGCGGTGACCACGTCGACCACGGTGGGCGGCCGGGTGCAGGTCCTCGGGCTGTTCAAGCATCACGTGGACGTGACGATGAACTGCAGCATCACCATGGCCGTGGCCAATCAGTCCATCGTGGATCAAAACTGCGCGCACAAGGTTCGGCCGTGAAGACGACGACGACGATGGTACCTTCTTCCCTTCTCCGCGTTCTTGTTCGCGTCGAGATGCAGGCCGCCGGTGAATATGACCACAATGGTTAGGTCCGTGTCAACGTTGACAGGCAGGGAGTGGGTTGACGATAAAGCCATGTGAAGACATTAATGAGACGAGTCGGACATCATTCGTCAACGGCTGAGTCGGGAACGTGATCCCATCTCTGTTCCACATGATAACACGTTAATGTGATAGATGATGAGAGGATCATTGGGTACAGGAGAACAACTACATTACTGCAGTTTAAATCCAAGCTCGTCTTTCGACGTCTTGTTGCTTTCTTCTGTCAAAAAGCTCGAAAAGGTGGCGGATTTCCAGGGTAAGCGAACTGAAAAGCCTACAAGCATGCAGAGGAGACAGATGATGGGATGCACCGCACATTCCTTGCTCCACCATGTCGCAAAGAGATTCCCGAATTATGCTGCAGCTTTCCCAATGCCATGGGAATCTTTTGCCTCCCTCCCTGAAATGCCGTTCTCACCATTCATCATTGCATTCTCCATCTCTAATCACTGCCTCACACAGTCAACATAACGAGTAAACAAACGCTACAAACGACAGGGAGATAAAGACACGTTTTTTGCCCTTCTTTTTTTAGATGTTCGTATCGAAATCGGACGACCAGGAATAAGCGCGGCTCAGATCGCAGCTGTGATCGCCCATCGCACGGATCGGGTCGATGTTGGGGATATGCGGGAGAGTGCATCCACTAGAAGTCACCGGCGGTGAATCGATCCAGGATGGGGTGCGTCAGCGCTTGCGTGTCTTTGTCCGGGGCGGTGAACGAACGCTTGCAGTGCGCGATGGCGCTCTGGATCCCGTCCTGCTGCTCCAGGAGCGAGTCGTCGCGTCGCTGCGGTGGCGGTGAAGGGACCGCGGCCACGGCTGCTGACGCCGGCCGGTTCTTGCCTGGCCGCTTCCCGACCATCCTCAGCCCGGCTGGGAGTCCCTTGTCCTCGGCCACGCCCGCTGCGAGCGCTGGAGCTGCTTCCTGTGGCTCCTCCGCCCCGGGCCCAGTCTTCGGCGGCGATGGCTCTCCGGGACGTTTCGGCTTCTCACCCTGCTTCCTGGAACGCTTGATCATGTTGAGGTACTTATGGACGACTTCCCTCGCGTACCTCTTCTCCTCCGCTGCTACAACCGCCGCGGGGACGCTGGCGGCGGTGTCCCCCGGCGGATTTGCGACCCCGTCGGTGGTGGAGTTCCGGGGGCTGTTGTCTCGTGCGAATAGCGAGATGATGGGCACGTCTTCCGCCTTAAACTTGACGAAGAACCTGTTCTGATGCCGCTGAGGTTGCTGCTTCGGCGACGCAATGCCCACGGCGGTGTCCGGCTTCGCCGCGGTGGGTTTGGGCCGACGGAGCCGGGTTAAGAAGACACGAAACTTGGCGGCGGGTTTGAGGAGGGAGACTACCGGGACGTGGGGTTTGTTTTCGGGCTCGGATGCAGCGATCATTGGCGAAGAGGGCTCCAAAGGGACGAGCTTTCCCTTGAAGAAGAGGCCGTCAGAGGGGGATAGACCCTCAGCACGGATGCCGTCACATTCTCCTCCTCTTCCGACGCCGCTGCCGACAGGGCTCAGCTCGAAGTTCAGCTCACCCTCCGACTCCGCCCCAGAGCCGTCATCGGACCCGCCATCATCGACGGAAAGGGCGGTGAACTCGAGGTCGAAGAAGGGGCCTTCGTCGTCGTCTTCGCCGCCATCATCCGATGTCGCCGAGACGGGATGGGGGAAGTCGGCGGCGGCGGTGGAGATGGAAGAGCGAATGGCGGCGGCGACGGTGGCTCCGCCGCCGCCGTCGCGCCAGTACTTGAGGAGGCTGAACGATTCCATGGTCGGGAGAGCCAGAGGTGAAGCCGACCTGTAAAACTCTTTGCTTCCTATTACTACGAGCAAGAGGCAAGCTTTTCTCACTGCGTAGCTTTCCCTCTCTTCCCACTCCTTTTTCTCCTAACTTTTGATGGTCGTCCAAGGAAAGATAGCGCAAAGGGGGTCTTAAAAGAAGGATGGAGAAAGAGAGGGACTGAGATACAGCGCAAGGGAAAAAGCAACGTGGAGGAGACGAGAGACAGAGCAGAGAGGAGGGTGCAAACACTGAATCGATGGCAGCAGAGCAGACGAATGATATGTTTCGTGCCATGACTTTTCCGGTGCACGAGAAAGAGAGAGAGAGGGGCTGTGTCATACAGTTTCATGGATATGGGTCGTTTGACTTTGACCACCGGGCGAGCATCGTTACGTATAAAGATTGCACAGTGACGAAGCCGTGCTGACCACGAGGAATGGAGCGTCCCATCGCATGCAGCCCGTCCGATCAACATCAACGACGTGGGAAAGCTGAGCCCGATTCTTAAAGCTGAACCACGTCATCATTCGTGTATGCCTCGTACTATATACGATTGTGTACGACAGAGAGTATAAACTGGCAAGTCCAAAGAAGAATTTACCGTAGACAGAGAAGCAACAGAAAAGAACACCACCAGACATTCACCTGTAGAAATATATCTCACGACAAGCACAGACGGAGAGTGACGAGAATCAAACACCTGCAGTCAAGATTACAAAACCAGCAAAATGGTCCCAAAGTTGTTTGACATTGGGAGAAGCAACAAAATCTATGTAGGAAAGTAACTTGGATGGCAATGACACAAATGGCAGACTTAATCCATACAGTCAAACTCCTAATAAACCAGAGTAAATGATGAGGTTACACCACATCTGAAAGAAAAAGGAAAAAGATCACACAAGCTACAATATTTACATTTTCACCACATATTAACAGAGCTTATTGTGAATGGTGCGGTTTAAGGGGAGAAAACCTACAGCAAGCATTTGCTTCTCTAAACTGCACAGGTTCTAGAAACTACCATACATCACCTCATTCATTCAGGAGGAGGTACAGTTAAATCACAGGTATGTTTCAACCAGTAACTTATTGGAAAGATAGGTTTTTCCCAAACAGCTAAGTCACTAATCATATATACCGATATTGTGAAAGAGACATCCGAGTTACACAGGGAATAACACACCGAAGGACCCAAATTTCTAATATCAGACCCACTTGCCACCCATAATGTGTGGAATCCCTGGTTTGGAATTACCAACATCAACTTTGGAATTACCATCATCAACTTGGCTTGCAGAATCACCACCGAGACCTGCATTGCTAACAAGCATTGCTACAAGACTCCCACCATGCACTCTACCTTCTGGAAGAGAAGCCATCATAGAATTAAGAGGGTTTGTAGGATGAATATATTCTGTCTGATGAATCCCGCTCCAGCCAAAGGTCATATTCTTTCGATTTTCTATCTCCAAGAACCTATCGGGATCAACAATCTCTTTCATCTTCTCAGGTTTGCTGGGTATCTGATGCTCGGAATTCACAGTGACCAGTTGATGCCCACCATGGACACAGTGATCTTCCACCAGTGCAGTGTGTGCAGCACAGAGGCCGAGCTTCCCCCTAGCAAATCGGTCACAAGGGGCGCCATCAGTACCAATGTTGGACCCAGGTTGGCCCCACGTACAGCGGTTACCTCCCCCATGTGCCTTGCAGAAATCAGTGCTACCCTGAGCGCTCTTTCCACAACCCTCAGTCTTGCATCTCTTACCACCACCATGACGTACACAGAAATCTGTCTTTCCTCTGGCACTTTTGGTGCAATTCGGCACAGCACACCTTTTCCCACCACCGTGAGCTACACAGAACTGGGTACCACCATGCACGCTCTTTGTACAACCACCTTGAAATGCACAGCGCTTCCCTCCACCATGTGCTTTGCAGAAGGGTGTGCATCCTTCAGCCCCTTTCGTGCAACCCAAGTATGTGCACCTCTTACCTCCACCATGTGCCTTGCAGAAATTTGTGCTGCCCTGTGCACCCTTCGTACATTCAGGATATTTGCAACGCCGTCCACCCCCATGGGCGATGCATAAGCCAGAATGACCTTCTGCACTCTTGGTGCAATTCTCTCTTTGGCATCTCTTGCCACCACCATGTCTTATACAAAGACCAGATTTTCCTCTTGATGCTTTAGTGCAGCCTTCGTGGCTGCATCTACGGCCACCACCATGAGCAATGCAGCAGTCGGTGCGGCCTTCAGCACTCTTGGTGCAGCCAAGGTACTGGCATCGCTTGCCACCCCCATGGGCTTTGCAAAAGATGGTTCTGCCCTCAGCTCCTTTGTGACAGCCATCTTTCTGGCACCTCCGACCACCACCATGGGCTATGCATAGCCCAGAAGCACCCCTGGCTCCTTTTGCACATCCTGGAAACTGACAATTTTTTATGTTACTATTGCGTTGTTGTGTTTGAGTAACCCCGGAAGCGGCAACTGAATTTTTCAGCATTTGAGTCATGGTTGAAGAAGAGCAATCTTGCTGTTCAAGACAAAATTTGGCATAATTCATTCCATCAGGGAAAAAACTACTAGTTTTATCAATGCTATTTATATATGGCAATAATTTATTCCCATTCTTCCAACGAGATGATGTAGATCCTTCATCAAGTGCTGACATCTGACTAGCAGTTATTGGGTTGTCCAAGATATAATCATGATGAACTGAGACTGGAGTTACACCAGTAATAACTGATTCAGATGGGCCTATGGATAAACTTAACTGAACGTCAAAGTTAGGCTCAATATTCATCATCTTTGAAACAGCAAGAGCAGGTTTCTTTGTGCTGTCTGTATTTTCACTACCAAGGTAAAGATCAAAATTTAATCCAAGATCCATGGAGGACCCGTCGTCGGTTTCCTTGACTGAAGACATGGTGCAAGCTGTTGCAGAGCTCTTCTTGCTGCTATCTGAAGAACTTGATGGTCGGCCTAAATCTAGGGCTAAGGAAGCCTTTCCCATACCACTTCCATCAAAATCACACCACTTCCTCTTTATCCCTTTTGAATTTAGAAAATCCAGACAGGCTGAACCAGGAGAGCCAATCCGCAATGTGGTATCAGTCTGATTTTGAGCCAAAATCCTAAAAGCATTTCTGGATGGGACATTCAAACTATATCCAAAAAGCCCAAGCCTATCATCCATAACAGCTATTGGCAGAAAAGATCACAATCTCAACAAAATCTTGACAGGAAAAAACAAGTTGCCTGACTTCCGGGGCTGATTATGTTTAAGAATCAAAACAAGTGTTCATGGTTTCTGAGTCATTGCAACCTCCGCTAACAAATCCTGATGTATCACGACGATCCATCTACTAAAAAAATTGACTAGTTGTTTATGTACTTAGCAGTCGCTGAAGCTTGGCATCAGATCATGATATTCAGAAAACTGGTACCATCAAGGATGATCAAAGCAGTCAAATTTTCCTGTCGAACAAACTAATTAGAACATGACTCGCTAAAATTAGGGGAATCATCTAATTAGTTTCTGCACAAAACCAGCTACAAGAGTAAATATACGACAGAAAAATTCACCAGCAAATCTCATTAATTCCCAAGAAAAAGCACAAAAAGAAGAAAAGAAAATACCCCTACGAAAGGATAATAGACCAGGAAGTCAAATATCCTAAAAAAAACATCCAGCAAAGCTGATTCCAAAAACTTAACAAGTGCATAAACATTCCATCTCAGGGAAAAAGTGCTCCTTCAAATTGGAAGTTACATAGTAAGAACCACAAAAAACTAAAGATTCATTATGTAGTAGTTTACAAGGTTGAACACCATACTTGCTAGTTTAAATTGGTAGCTGATGCAAGAGCTTAAAGAAAGAGTGTGTGTACATCAGCAAATTTCTATCTACTATAATAAAGTGATACATAAAATGAAGTAATATGACGTCTTTCTATCTGCTATCTTAGGTTGAAGAGATGCAAGAGATTTAAAAAAGTGACAACCATAGCAAACAAACTGGAATCAAAGAATCAATCAGCAACTCATCAAGAAATTTTTATAATGCCACGTATCCCAGCTACACCTGATGTATACATAAATGTAACAGCTATTTAAGTGCTAGATCAAATTTTAAATCCAAGAAGGCACCAAAGGACTGGTCAAAAGGGAATACAAGCTAAGTGCCTAGTGTGATGTGCATCAGACTCTATAAAAGGCAGGATTACAGGACCAAAATGTTTCTGATTGGTTACCGGGAGCTACATATAGCTACATAACTATGCATGTATGTGTACAAAATTAAATTGGAACACCTACTTCAAATAAATCTCTCTGACCATATGTTTTGATAATTTCTTACATCATGTAACCTTTTGCTTAAAGACAGGTTAAATTGAAACGCAGAGGAAAAAAGGAAGGAAGTTTCATTATCTTACCAAAATTTCAGACAACCATCATATATTAGAGAGTAGATACAGGGCATTCAATTTGTACTATATCAGGAAGTTCGTAGTTTTTCCTCCCACAGTTTGTGCTGGTTTAGATTAACTAAACTAACTAATCAAATTTGTGTCATGTGGTTGTCAAATCACACAGGCTTTTATTTCAATCCTTTCTTTCTCTATCTTCTCCATGTGTCCCTTTTTTCTTTCTTCTTCTCTATCATTTATACTACCGAGAATCAATTCAGTTATGTGATCGTCTAACAAATAACTTGATTATTCTGGTGGTCTTGTATTCTTATAGAAGCAAGTCCATTATACTCTTTCCTGTCGACAAGAAAGACGAGCCTTATGAAGCAGAAATATAGGAAGGGAAACCAAAATGGCACAACACAATACACCAATATGCCAAATCTTGAATAGTAGGTGATGATAAGGCACAAACATCATATGAAATATTTAAAAAATATAAAAATGTCAAAGCTCGAGATTTGCTTAATAGGGTCAGAATATCGAGTTACACAGCCTACTAAATAATAACCAATAATTAACTAGCATCCCTAAGCTATTCGTTATGAAGAAAATAATTTCATTAACATAGTATTTCACGAATGTAGATGACCCCAAGTCATTGGGACATAAGTGCAGATTCTTGTCATCGTAGATTAAATTGGCAAAATCTTACTAGAAATAAATGCCATTGTGTTAGCTTCATTAATCACAATCTAATGCTAAATGCCACAAAAGAACAGATCTAATGAAACATGCAACTTGTATATAATTAATTCATGCAAACAAAGGTCTCTCAAGGTATCTACAACAAACAGAGTCAAAAGGCTTCACTAATTGTTCAAATATCACACATTTTAAAGAAATGTTCGATATGTATCCAGAAGAATCTTACAAGTATTATGTTTCATTTGTACCCAAATAAAACAAACAATTCAAATTTCCATGTTTCCTAAGGCAACCACTGCATAAGGCAACAGTGCTTCCTTAATCTGCAGTATAGCAAAGGAATTTTCTGAGACAGTGAGACAACAGTCCTTTGCCACATCAAAGCAGACGGCAACTATCCGTAACAAGAATTATATGGTCCATGTAGAAGCACCTATTAAAAAGTAAGCCTATCCACATTATATGGGTTTATTTAAGTCTATTTTAATTGTTAACCTATTGACACTACAAAGTATATATGGTTTGATTCTCTTTGTCTCCTGTTCTTTAGGGTAATACAGTTCTCTTGTAGAATAATATATTGGCTTCTAAAAAAGTTGGTCACATTCTTATTTCTCTATAATAATGTTGTAAATTTAACACACACAGAAATTATGAAAGTCCTAGAGAGACTTCCCATTCTTCAGCTTTACAGTAGTCTCTGTGATACATTCCCATGCATAATGCCTTGAACTTGTTACTGACTAAGCCTATCCTCTTTACATTCTCAATGCTTCTAAGAGAATCTTGTCATTCTTCCATCTCTCCGTCCTGTTCCTTTCTCCTTTTTAATCATCTATTCCTCTTTGTGTTACTTCCTTAAACTATGCTAGACTTGGATTGTTGAAAACTGCAAGTTCTTCAACTCTGCAGGCTGCTGAGTTGCTTTTACTCGAATATTGGGCTATATAAATAAGAAAGCTGCTATTTGACAAATATAAGGAAAAAAAGATGAATGGAACAAAACACAAACAAACTGCCATTTGACAGTAATGAAGAAGCAGGTTTGGGCAGTCCTTACGTGTTTTCGACATGATATTAGCAAATAAATAAAAAAATAAAATTCTAACCTAAGAAACCAACGTTTCCTGAATAGCTTGAGTTTGATCTCATGTCAAACTCTTAAAAAACAGAAAATCTTGCTCAAAGATCTGAACTGTCCAAAGTAAACTCGTACCATCCCAATCAATACAAACCAATCAATACAATTGGATAAAATCAAACAAAATAACAATTTAAACACACAATCTAAACACACGAAACTTGCTTTCCAATTGGGAGATGCTAGAAGTACAATGAAAATGATCACATGTTCTACAATGACAAGATAATATATCACCGAGATCATTAAAAACATTATGGTAAGATAAATCCTTTAAGAAATTTAATTTATATAATCGAATACTCACAATATGCACAAAAAATAAAGAAAAAGGTTTCTTAATAAAATCAACAAGTAGATACTAGATTAAAGCTGCTCAAATACTTGAAACATACTTAATCATAGATAAAGAACCTGATACATATATGCTAAACAAATTCAAGATAACTATGAATCAGCCAGAAGAGGATCTCATAGTAACAAAGTCTAAACAACAACATAAAAGTCAAACTGACAAGATTAAGCATGCATGGATCTTGATTAAAAACTAGCAACCTCTCAAGTTGCAATCAGCTTGAGAAAGTAAACGAACCTCGAAGACTTGAGGAAATGATAAGCAACAGATAAACCCAGACCTCGAGGGAATACAGACAGGCGACGACGGGAGAATCTATCTGAGGCAGATAAAAGTAAGAAAAATAAGCAAAACAAGTCTGATACTTCAAGCTTGTTCACCATAACACAATATAACTAACAGCCAATAATCTAACAAGATCTACAAACTCATCTGGATAACATTCAGATTTAGTGATACCAACTTTAAGAAGATCTCGGTATATCACTACTTCCCTTCACTTACCGGGCACGGAAATACACGGAGAAAAATCCACAACGTCCAACAATGAACAGAAGCCGAAGACTTTCTTCTAAATCCAAAACCACAATAAAAACACAAGAACAAATAACCACAAAACTAATAAACAATTGTCTTCTCTATAGAATCGAAGCCTTCCGACCAACAGTATCACCGATATAGCACAAAATCCACATCCATCAGAGGCATGGAACGAGAAAATTACATCAAAACACCAAATTTCTCAGAACCGAGTGCGAAACGGAAAGGAAGAAAACAAAGATCTAGGACTCGGCTATAAATAACCAGAAGTCCGAGACACAAACATTAAGCGACAAAATGAAATGGAAAGGCACCCAACATCGAATCGAGGATACCAAAGAACAAGGAATCGAAGATCCCCAGGGGCCTGAGATCCCAAGCAAAGCGGTAGAAGCTAGGGTTTTCTTCGTTTCGTTTGCTTTCTTTTCCCTGTCCCCTTTCTCCGTCAGCTTCTCTCTCGGTCTTGCGGACGACAGCGGAAACCACAAACCACACACCGAAGAGAATCGAAGACGCGACGCGGATTGGGTTAAAGGGTCGATTTTTGTTTCGCATTTATACCCCTTATAATATTTGTATTACCGAACATATTTGTCAAAGTTGAGGTTTGCATTTGCATATATTTCCCTGCAGGTGCAGTATGATAAAAATACTCCAGCTTTTCTTTATGACGTCATAATTATCTCTTGTGCTTTTCGGTGGTTTGTAATTACCTCTTCATAAAACGAAACAGTAACTTTGTGCATATTTTATTATTTATATATAGCCGTCTGCTGGAGCACGATAAGGAGGGCGGCGCACGATAAGGTCATTTCCCAGTGTCAGATTCAACGGACGCGGCGGGACCCATTTTAAATTTTTTCTACTCCTTCTTGACTGTACCCAAAATTACTCGCATGGTTATTGGTAATAATGACGCGACGAGAGCTTTTTGCTGGAGGTAAACTTGGGTTGATATCAATAAATTAAAATGAAAAGTCCAATATTAATTCAATTTACTGTTGATGAAGAAACGATCATTGGGCTGTGGGATGGTGGATTCCACCGTATCTACCACCCACCGTTTATGGATTCCTTGGGAGATTCTTCTGTCCACTATTTCATGACTCACTGCTCTCGCAACTTGCTACAACATCTTTTCCTCTATTCTATTCTATTGAGATCATAATCTTATTACCATCAAGTTTTTCTTTCTTCCATTGTTTACTACTTTTGTTGTTGGTCTGACTCAGGTACTTGTGAGTGATTCAAGCATCTCTCACTATTTTTCTGGGAAGAAGTGGGGTTAAGTGACCTTTTGTTTCTCTCTCTAGTGTTGACGAGGATCTCCATTCATAAAGGTTGAAACCCAGCAAGCAATGAGAGCTGTAAAGTTGGAACACTCCTGCAGATTTCTTTTTTGGTTCCCATCAGATTTCAGGGAATTGTACTGTATGTTCTTCGCCTCATCTCCACTAGTGTGGATTCAGCCATCTCCCCAACCGTGTTAGAGACAGAACGAAGAGAATAAAACAAAAGTTTGCACCATTAGCAAGTGGGCAGTGCAGGGAATTAGATTCTAATTTGGAGGTGGGCATTGGCACAACACTCACTCTGCTCAGCAGATCATGTTGAATCGGAATCAGCAGGTCTTCTTAAAAGAAATAATAATTTTAACCAGTTCAGCCATTTCAGAGCAGATGTGGCCTTTATTGGTTTATGCAAATCAGAGTTTTATGTGCATATTTGTTTTTGGTGAAGAAAATTTTTGATGATGCATCAGTCTTCTGTTACATGAAGGAAAAACCTTTCCAAATAAACAATAATCACATCCTCTTCATGCTTTAGGTGCTTATCAAATCTGGAATTTAGATATCTAAGTTTCAGTCCTCTTCATGTTATCTTGTGCTTGAGTAGATAAGCATCCATCTTTAATGTTTAAACTTGTGAAGTGTCAGTAGCTTCACAACACACAACAAATCTACAATACTTGACTACAAACAAATCTTCAGATCAAATAAAGGTTCAGATTAGGTAATGCATCTGCGCTTACCAAATGACTGTTGTTTGTCAATGGTTCACTCGTTTTCTTGGTTGCATGACCCTTAAAAGATGCAAATAAAAGAAAATTCATGGTGTCTACAGAGGACCTGAATGGTTTTATAGACCAGTGGTAGACTGGAGATGGAAACCAAAACTGAAATTTCTTGGTGAAACATGTGTGCAGAATCAAGAGATAAAATAAGTTTCTGGATCATGTTATTTTGGTGAAATTCACTGACATTAATTGATGAATTGCACAGCTAGTCAACTATTTTGTTTGGTCTCCTGCAAGCTTGTTCTTCATTGCCCCAAAAGTCCAAGCTAGTTTTTTTATGTGCTGCCTGTGACAGAGCTCTGTTCTGATGTCATTGCTCTTGCTAAATCCTGAGTGTTCTCCAAGAAACAACCCTTTAGCTATGATCTTTTGTCAGTAACAGGAAAGAACCTATGACTTCCTCATGTATAATTAGATTAATGATGAGTACTGTTCTCCCTACTTTGTCCCCCACCTAATCATGATCTAATATGCAAGATGCAATCATTATAAAATGCATCTTGCCATTACCTAATTGATCCTGACAAACAACTGAGTATGAACCTGTTCACCAAGTGTGTGGCAATTCACTTCACTAAAATCCACAGATGAAGAAAAGAGGAGCAGGCAAGCAACATCCAACAACCAAGTTTATTGTTTAGTGAAAAGAGTGATTCAGATTCAGAATTGACCTTTGGATTAATCCGACTTCCTTTTCTTCCACATCAGAAACACACATGCATGGAATCCATTCACACTTCACATCCTCCCTCTCTCCTGTGTTTTGACTGCCAGAAAGTTGTATGCATAAAATTAAAGAAAGATCAAGATGAGCATCTACAGATGGAAGAAGCTTAATTAGCTCATCTTCACTGCAGGCTCTGGAAGTCTTTTTAATCTAGTCTCTCTTCTCTATCATGTTCTCTGCTGTGCAAAGGATGCTTTGATCTATCGATTCAGCTTAAGGTGAACACATGTCAACCTAGCGACTGACCAATCTAAGCAAGCTCTTCTACATGAATCTGCTGCGTGGATAGATAATTGTCCTGATATTATTCTTTCATTATTATCATGTACTTTGAAAGAATTGGAGCTGACTGATGCAGGCCATGGCCTTTTTCTTGGGAACCCCCAAAATGAAAAGGAGAGTTGGTATGGATCTGATGAATCTTGAGCAAAGATTCGTTGGTCCCATTGAGAGTAAGTCCAGCGAGTCCTCACCTGTCCTATAATAAAGCAGGGTGATTTAGGTAATCCATCATGGCAAGAAAACAAGGAAAGAATCACGAGATGATGAAAGCATACTACTAGTTGGAATTCAATGCTAGTTTGCCAATAACATGTGATGTGAGCAATGAAGGATCCCTTGCAAGTGCAAATTGACTATGGTTTTCTACTGACTGCATCATAGAAAAAACAAGCAATGGAGTTTCTTGGACACTTATTTTGCATTGGTTCTGACTCATTTCTTAATTGGTTAGAGAGTCAATATTCCGAAATTGGGTTAATTCATTGGAACATCTGTGCAAGAAGTTGTCCATTGCTTCATAGAATTGTCTAACAAGATCACTTCATTCTCTGCTAGCATTTTCATAGGAAATTTACCGATAGTTATAATGCAACCATCACACAAGACCTATGTCATCCTACTTCCGCCTACTTGTATAAAGAATCATAATAGAAAAATATGAACTTTCTTCTTCTTGTTTATTATGATAAGAAAGAGAAACACAAACTCCTTTATCTTTCTTTATAACAAGGAGAATAATTCTAAACTCTTTTATTCTCCTTTATGAGAAAATAAAATAATCATGAACTTTCTTCCCCTTATTCGAATATATAAAAATATATTATAAATAAAAAATAAAAAAAATATTTGAAAAGAACTATTCTAACTCATATTTCAGGTTCAAATTACTAACTTGAGGGTCATGAGTCAAGAAACCCCACCTAATCTTGATCTTTATATAAGAGATACATCGAGAGTACAATACTTTTGAAGTATAATATTTTCACCTCAAAGTCAGATCCATCTCCGAGCTATCTCAGATACATATTTTTACTTTGGAGTCATCAGACAGTCTTATATGCATGGGTCTGATTGATTAAAATCCGAATAATATTTGTTTATTATATGTAAACACAGTCATGCTCACGTAGCATGGTTTGTAACATGGAAATCAAGTTGAAGGCCCGTCTGCTACAAAATGGGCCGCCTTCCGATCCATCTAGAATAATAACAGCTCATCCGTCGGAAGGGAAGCGGGAAAGGTCGAGAAGCGAGGCGAAGCTCGTCCGGTCAGCGTCAAGAAGCCTCTCGAGCGTTCGATGAGTTCCTCGCCATTGCCCCTTTAAAAGGGAAGACGATGGCGTGCGTTATCTCACAGGAACATCGAGAAGCTCTCCACAAGCGACTGAGGTTTCAGTAGAGGGAAAGGAAAGAAAGGGTTGGCGGATCGTTTCGCGTCGATAGCTGGGTCATTTGGTTCGTGGGATCGCCCGGAAGGTTCGTCTAGATATCATCTCTTTCTCCCCCTCTGGTCACTCTTTCTTTTCCCTTGCTCATGTAGGATTCTTGGTCAAAGAATTTCGCTGTTGTAGCTTGGAATCTTGGTTGATTGTCGTGATATTGCGGTACCCTGATGCCGAATTTGATCATGTGTTATGGAGATTTTGTAGTACGGGTACCGCAGTAGGGTTATGTTTGAGTTACTTTTATTCGTCTTGATCTGGATTGCTGGATTGGTTCTTAAAATGAATCAAATTTATTCGGCAACGGAAGTAGGAGAGGGGATGCTGCTCTATCGCGGGGATTAAGTAGAGATTATCTGCCTCAGATGTTTGCGTTTCCGCTCCTTTTCAATCATTAGTTGGCAGCAATAGCACATGGTTTAAGATAGTACAGGCATCGCACTTGTTCCTCAATAGTAGCGATAATATGAAGTGATCTGTGTCGCTTGCATATAGATGTCTCTTCGATGAAGGAAAATGGTCATCTTGTTGGTTTCCATGTTATTTTGCATCTGCCCTAAAAGCTTAAATATTTAGCTGGACTGATAATCTCGAACATTGTGGATCTCTTTATCATCAGGGCAAAGGTTCAACAAATTCTGGACATCCATATTTTAGGAGTTTGAAAATTATACTACTACCATTTCTAATTTTAGTAACTCGTTCGACTTCCAGTCGTTCGAATCATGCCTACATGGACCAATCGATTTCCCAAGTCTTTAGCTTAGGATGTTTGTTGAGTTGGCCATTGTATCTTCTTTGAGGATTAAGGTGGCAAAGATTTTCCTGTTAGCTAGTCGATTTGCTGCAATCTTTGTTTTTTCCCCTTTCATTTGGTCGGAAAAGATATTAAAAGAAAATCCTGTTGTAAGTCCCTTTCATTTAATTGTTCGCCTTTTTTTTTTTTTCTCTTCCTTTTGAGTTGTTTGGAAAATAAGGGGAAAAGAGATAAAAAGAAATCATCGAACTACATCTTATTATTGGGTTTGAGATCATCCTATCTGTCGTGGTGCAAACATAGGCTGCTTAGGTGATACATTTTCATTTTCCTTTTCCTTTTCCTTTTACTTGAATAGAAGTGTCCTCCAAGGAAACCAGGGGATAGGAGATGAAGAAAAGAGTTTAGCAAAATATGTGTAATTTGTGTTTAGCAGCTCGTATTATTTGTTTTTTCATTTGCCTTGAAGTAGATTCTAAAGTTGGTTTTTTGGCAGCTACAAAAATATGCTTCTATCTCCATCATAAATCCCTATTAAAAGAGCAACAGTCATTTGATTAAGTGATATACGGCTGTAGATAATATTAGTGCTAATACTGAAATGCCTCCTGCAAAACGTTAGAATTTCTTATTATCCATATTCTGGCTATCTGGTAAGGAATGTCTGATTTAATTGGTTATCAGAAGTTCTAAAGTCGATTATTTTGTGAGACATGGTTTATATATCGCCTGCCTTAACTAATGGTCTACACCTGGAATAATCGTAAGATGTTCTGGTTTCTTGTTGGTCAAGCATGCAAGGCATATATATATATATACACACACACAGTAATGAATTATCATTTATCTAATTTTTTATGTCTTTCCATTGCAATTTTTTTCCCTGCACATTAGCATGTCTTGTAGTTTCTTGTTTCAGGTTTTCTTGTTAAACTTTGGAACTAAGAGATTTTATTGGGTGTTCTTTGTTTAGTTTCTTCTTTGATGTAATTTCACATAGAGCTATGCTTTTTTTTCCTAATAAAATTGTACATTTTTTGCAGGATTTATTTACGGGTAATACGATCTCTCAAGTTTCCAAGACTTGTGAAGTGAACAATTACAACTTTGAACCTTTCTCAAAGGTTAAACCAATAACAAGATCTCAAGAATGGTTCCCCCTTATGGATACATGGAGTCGTACCCTCAAAACAGAGACCACATTCCTTGTCCTTATCACCACTATCCGAGCTGGGAAGCTGTTTCTCCTCGAACAAGAGTAGAC
Organism: Musa acuminata AAA Group; assembly: GCF_036884655.1. Classification (NCBI taxonomy): domain Eukaryota; kingdom Viridiplantae; phylum Streptophyta; class Magnoliopsida; order Zingiberales; family Musaceae; genus Musa; species Musa acuminata. Next base: position 27,266,194 of record NC_088347.1, on the reverse strand, counting down.
ACAGCGAGACCTTTCTCATCCTTTGGACCATGGACTTCCAATGGTAGCATAGCCCACCCAAGTCCAACGGAAGCTAATGGTTGTTGCAGCCATGTCTATCCTCCTGGCTACTATTATTTTAGGCCTCCGTGTCCATATACTCCACCACCTCCTCAAGCATATTATCATGCCCCCTACCCCCCTTATTATAGTTCTTACCCTTCTTTTGTGATTCCTCCTCCACATTATTCAGCTGATCAAAATCCATATGATTATGATCGTCCCAGAGCTTCTTGTTGTGGATGCCCTGATCACTCATGCAACAAGGGAGGTAACAATAGTGTGAAGATTGAGGAACAGAAGATCGAGAAAGATCAGGACAATGAATCCTCAAGTCTAATTCAACAGCCAAATTACCCTTACCCAGTAGTATGCATCCCTCCCAGCTATTTGAAGAACAAAATGACTAATAAGAGCTCTGAATCATCTCCTCGGTGGAATGGATGGATTCCTATGGACATCAATGGACTCGATGGTGTGAAGCAAGATGAAGATGGGAAAAAGAGTCTGCAGTATGATGAGAGGAGAAATCAGTTCCCCTGGCCAATAATCTGGATGCCTGGTGATCAGAAATCAGAAGATAAAGATTTGAAGGAGATAAATTCGAATCCGGAAGTTAAAGAAACACCATCCTCAAAAATTAAACTTATTCCATTAAAACTTCTGGAGGATGAGCACATATCACCAGGCGACAAAGAGGACCGGCGTAAAACTCTTGGACAGCCAGAAGCAGTGACTGAAAGAGAAAGCAGAACTAAGATCATTCCTGTTAAGCATATAGAAGAGGACAACCAAAAGAGGCCTAACATGGATGAGAAGCGCAAAGATATGGAGAAGGAGAAATCTCATAGCATACCTGAAAAACAGGAGGAAAATGGGGCTAAGAAATCAATTAGCAAACTATTGCCACCGACCAAGACATCAAAGTTGCCTCCTGTATGTTTGAGAGTGGATCCATTGCCGAGGAAGAAGCCCACAAATGGCACATCAAGGTCGCCTAGTCCACCGGGCCTCAAGGACAAGGAGAAAACAGAAAGAGAGCAGCCAATTTTAAAAGATAAGAAGGAAGAAATATCTAAAAAAGAGGTCCGGGTAGTAGAAGCTGCTGATAAATTGTCAAATGAAGCAGAGAATCCAAAAACGGAAAGTCAGGAGATGATGACAACTACTGTAAAGGAAGAATCTGCTAAGATTGGGGAAAATCAACAGCCAGACAAAGGAACAGGACTTGAGGCTATGGAGGTCAAAACAGTAGAGGTATTGAAGAATGGGAAAGAAGTTGAGGAGGATGAACAAGTGCCAACTGATAAAGCAACACATGAACTTGATGAGGGGAAGAGGTGCATGGAGAACTCAGAAAACATAATTAATGAACAAAGGAAGGAAAGGAAAATTTTGTCACAATCAGATGCAGCAACTCTTATTCAATCTGCTTATAGAGGATTCGAGGTGAGAAGATGGCGACCTCTTGAGAAGTTAAGGAAAATTCATCAAATTCGTCAACAGACCGAGGCTGTGAAGAAGCAAATTCAGATGTTTGAAGCCTCCTCCAAGGAACAGGATTTGAAACACAAGGTTGCAATAAGTGAGGCCATAATGAATCTTCTGTTGCAGCTGGATACCATTCAGGTATGTGTTCACTTATCTATATAAAAAAAATGCCTTATTTGCAATGACTTGATATTTTTGAGAATATTTTTTGTTGCTTACGAAATTGATTTATCCATTGATCTGCATGTTTTTGTTTCCTTTTGAAGGATTCACATGGTGTGGATTATTATTCGAGTGACTTGAAACTGTGAACATGTCTTCTTTTCCATATTTGATCTTCAAATTAGTTAGTGCTGACTTTTTTGTATTTAATTTTGGTTTGATCTGTCATGAACCCTACAGGGATTGCATCCGAGCATGAAAGACATGAGGAAATATGTCGCCAGGGAGCTAATCAGTCTGCAAGATAAGCTTGATTCTCTAGGGGATCATGAAAAAATGGAAGTTGAACAACAACTTTATTCTGATTGTGGAGCTATCTCTTCTACAGACTCTTTTGTAACAACCAATTTGGAGCCTGAACATATGTCATCACAGTCAGAGAAAACATTTGTGGAGGGGAAAGAAGAAGCAGCTATTAAATGGCAGACAGATGATGCGGTAATAACTGAATCTCCAGATTCTGTAGCTGGAACCGGTGACTTAAAATCATTGAATGTGGATATGGGTTCTACTACTGAAGAACATCAAGATATAGCTCCTCTGGAAGAACAACTTAGTTCTGCTCTGAGGGAGGCAGTGGAATCGCATGTTACAGAGGAAGAACAATCCTCTGGATTGGAAGGTGCAACAGAGACTTTAGCATCTATTTCCCAAGTCGAGGCACCTTCTGCCTCTGTAGATGAGGTGTGGAAGCTCGAGACAGACGAGTATGTAGAATGTCAAGGAATTAACTCCCTTGTTGAGCATGTGAGAGATGAGCTACCCGATGCTGAAGCTGGAAATGACGAGACGGGTGATGTAAAATTGGAGAAACCATCTGTGCCATCGGTGAAGGGAGAAGATATCGAACTGGCAGCTGAAGAATCAAACCATTCTTTAAAGGCAATTAACCCGGAACAGGTGCAGCTTGTAGAAGCCACTGCTGGGGTCAAGGAAGGTGATTTTGATGTCAAGGGAACTATTTTGCCAGGCGATGAAGTTGATACCATGAGAGAGGATCTCCAAGTGCCCGACCAAAAAAGTTGTGACCTTGTTGAGAAGATGGTTGGAAACACGGATGTAGTTCCATGCTCTGAACAACCCTTCCTTGGCACTTGTGCCATCGACAATGGAAATGCCGGATACACGGTGGGGAACATAGAAAAAAGGGCAGAAGATGCAGATAGCATAGTGACCCACCTTCCAGATGCAACTTACAACCAATGTCATTCACCAGGAGATTTTGAGGTTGGCAAGGAAAATGGTGTGAATCCAATGCTGTTGCCTGATGGCACAAATATCATCAAAGATGAATGCTTCTCTTCAGTTGAAACATCCGAACCAAAGATTGACAAAGTCCATTCATTGGTAGGGGCTCTTGAGCCCGTCAGTATGAGTCCACGGCAACTGCCCGATGCTGTGAATATCAACAAAGATGAACGTGTCTCTGCAGATGAACCATTTGAAGCAAATGTCAATGATGCAGCCGATGGAAATCCAAGCAAGGAGGAGAAAAAACTAGTGGAAGAGAATGAGAAGCTAAGAGAAATGCTAGAGACACTGCTGAAGGCAGGGCAAGCACAGCTGGGAGTCATTGCAGATCTTAATGGCAGAGTCAAGGACTTGGAGAAAAAACTGTCACAAAAGAGAAGGTGCAAGGTGAAGAGCTCCAAACCAAGAAGGCCCTCTCCCCGTAAGGTTGCATCGTGAGACGTGCTACCATGGAGGTGAGATTCTAAATTCATCCTCACACTCTCTTTTGTGTGTGTATGATAAGAAAGTAAAAACAATGTTTGTGTAAAACACATTGGGCTCTATTATGCTTTTTTATGTATCAATGTTAAGAACAAATAAATAGAGAATCCGTATGAAGTGTTGTGCTCTACATAGCACATACTCTTTTCCTCTCTGTTTCTCTGTTGATGTCGATGAATTCTCTTCTGGATTCTTTTGTTATGATCTTTCTCACTTATATTCTCATTAAATTTAGGTGCTCTAGTCGTAAGATTACCTGATTCTGAGTTCTCAGTGGGCATTCACCATAGATCCTAAGAGAACACGAAGATCCAAAAGCTTAGAATGGCCTCTTCCCATCTTTGTAGAAGCCATGAACTGCTCGGCCACCCGAGTAGCATAATTATTCATATGCTTATCATTGTTTGTGTCGAGACGAAAGGAGATGATATTTGCTTCACATCATTTCATGATGTGCGGTGGATAATATTCTGAGCGGCGTTCAAATCCACAAGAGCATGACACACTTACCATAAAAGAGATGACTCCCACTGAGCAACTATGCAACCAAGTGGGAGAAGAGCTCGAGACGGGAGATGCCGTCGGCTATGCCGATTGCTCCCTCCACGCACAATGCCCTGTCTCGCTCGCCGAATCGCAATCCATGGAGCACCATGTTAGTTTGGCAAGTCCCATAGTCCCACATCGGGAAAATCAGACTTGTTGTCTCGTCTTGGAACTATAAATAAGGGCCTGAGCTTTGATGTTAAGTACCACAGACACCACGAGAAGTACCATAGACACCACAAGAAGTACAGCAGGCATCACAAGAAAACCTGCTTATGGTTTGAAGTCTTCTTGTTTAGGAAGCTGAAGGTGTTTTATGGCCTAGGAACATTTCCTAAGGCATTTGTAAGTGTCCCTCTTTTATAGTAGTAATTTGCTCCTCTTTCTTCCGTGGATGTAGGTCAAAGTCAATTGACCGAACCACGTATATCTGGTGTTCTGGTGTTTTATTTGTTCTTGTCGCTTTATTCTTTCCGCTTTATTATCTTGTTGTGTTGCCAAAATTATCCTTTGGTAAATATCCTGGGGCTAGCTCTAACAAACTGGTATCAGAGCCTGGTTCTGGGATCTTTTGGCAACAATGACAATATCAAAGATCGTTGTCGAGAAATTCGATAGAAATGTCAACTTCGGCATGTGGCAACTCAAGATGGAGGCCATTCTGGTTCAAGACGGAATTGATTTGGCACTTCAGGGTGCTGAGAACATTCCAGATGGTACGTCAAAAGAAGATCTTGCGGGTATGGATAAGAAGGCCCGATCCAGCATCATTCTAAATCTCTCTGATGAGGTTTTACGGGAGGTAGCTACGGAGACTACGGCTAAGAGCATGTGGGACAAACTTAAAGCCTTGTACATGAAGAGGACAGTGGAGAATCGTCTCTACTTGAAGCAGAGTCTGTATATGCTTCGGATGGTTGAAGGTACATCTATACTCTCGCATCTTGATAAGTTTGATTCTTTGGTTATGGATTTGGAGAATATAGATGCAAAAATTGATGATGAGGATAAGGCTTTGTTGCTCTTGTGTTCTCTTCCCCAATCTTTTAAGCATTTCCGTGATACTTTGATTTATGGAAAAGAAACAGTTTCGTATCAGGAAATTAAATCTGCACTAAAATCTAAGGAGCAAATAGACAGAGATATCACTGGGGAAAGTAAAGGAAATCAGGCTGAGGGTCTGGTTGTCAGGGATAAAATGGATAAAAGAGAATTTGACAGTAGTAGATCTAAATCTAGATCTAAATCCAGACATAGAAATTTGGAATGCAGATATTGTCATAAAATGGGGCACATTAAATCTGATTGCTTTAAATTGAAAAATAAATTAAAGCAAAAGGAAAAATTTGTTGAGAAAACTATTGAATCCGCCGAAGCTAGTGTAGCTTCTGATGAGAATTTTGGAAATATTTTCTTTGCTACTGATGACAGGACAAAGTCTAAAAATGAATGGATTTTAGATTCAGGTTGTTCTTATCACATGTGTCCCAATAGGGATTTGTTTTCCACATACGAATCTTGTAATGGTGGAATTGTTTTGATGGGCAATAATGCCGCATGTGATGTTGTTGGTAGAGGAACAATCCGAATTAAAATGCATGATGGTATTGTGAGGACGCTCACTAATGTTAGACATGTTCCTGATTTGAAAAAGAATCTCATCTCTTTAGGCACCCTAGAGGCCCTTGGGTGTAAATACACAGCTGAAGGTGGAGTTATGAAAGTTTCTAGAAGTGCCCTTATTGTTATGAAAGCTTGTAGGTCTGGTAGCTTGTATATTCTGCAGGGAACTACTGTCACAGGTTCAGTTGCAGTTTCGTCATCATCATTGTCTGATTCTGACATCACCAAATTATGGCATATACGTCATATGAGAAATATTCGACCACCACAAAGGTATGCAAATTTGGTTGCATATGCTTTGTCTGTTGCAGAAGAAACAAGTGAAGTTGGTGAGCCTACTTCCTATTCAGATGCAGTTTCTTGTGATAATTCCGCTAAGTGGTTGATTGCTGAGGGGAAAGTCCTTGTTCAGAGAATTCATACGAAGGACGATTCAGCTGATATGTTTACGAAGCCTCTTCCGGTTTACAAGTTCAAGCAGTGCTTGGACTTGGTTGGTGTTCATTGTTGGTGATTGCCCGTTGGGGCTTTTGTGAAGAAGGTGGAGCAAGTTTTGTTGGGACATGCCAAGGTGGAGATTTGTTAGTTTGGCAAGTCCCATAGTCCCACATCGGGAAAATCAGACTTGTTGTCTCGTCTTGGAACTATAAATAAGGGCCTGAGCTTTGATGTTAAGTACCACAGACACCACGAGAAGTACCATAGACACCACAAGAAGTACAGCAGGCATCACAAGAAAACCTGCTTATGGTTTGAAGTCTTCTTGTTTAGGAAGCTGAAGGTGTTTTATGGCCTAGGAACATTTCCTAAGGCATTTGTAAGTGTCCCTCTTTTATAGTAGTAATTTGCTCCTCTTTCTTCCGTGGATGTAGGTCAAAGTCAATTGACCGAACCACGTATATCTGGTGTTCTGGTGTTTTATTTGTTCTTGTCGCTTTATTCTTTCCGCTTTATTATCTTGTTGTGTTACCAAAATTATCCTTTGGTAAATATCCTGGGGCTAGCTCTAACACACCACACAGAAAACCCTGCTCTTCCTTTCCCCTTTCGGACTGGAACCGATGCTTAGTCCAACACGCAATTCGACGTCGTTTCCTTTCTCTGAAGGAGTAACCAAGGTTTCTTTAAGTCGTCCTTCCACGGAAAGTGGCATGGGGAAGCAAACTCAAAGAGTACATCCCATGCCGCCATTCATTTTCCTCGATCTGAATCCCCTCGAAGTCTTCCATCATCGACGCTTTGTGTGCCCACCAACGCCAAGTTCGAAATCCCATTAGAAGAATCGGATGGCCATCTTCCGAAGCAGGTGATGGATGTGTTGGCTTCAGTTGGTTGATAACTCAAGCTTTTTGGTGTTGCAGTGGAAGCAGATATGGAAATGCAACATCGAGTTCTTCTGGACCTCAGTTTGTTCTTGCTTTTTGGTCGCCACATCGTCACAGGCGCTTTCAGAAACAAATCCATATCTGCGATTGTGATTGTGATTGTGATTGTGATCGTGATCGAGATTGATGAGGACTGAGGTCTCCCACTCGAGTCATGGGGTTTGACATTACTCACCTTGTCAACCTTGCTATGATTCTCCTTCGTTCCCCCCTACAATTAGACCTTCATTCTGATGTACACTTTGTCCATGTTGGGGGGGAGCTTGCCATTCTTTTCTGGTTGCAACCACCCACTCTACTTGGGATGAGAGACAAGCTGCTTATGTTCATGCGCAGTATGTGCCACTATAAATAGCTTTCTTTATGGCTTTTCCAGTGCTTGGACAAACACATTTTGCTGCGACTGCTGGAAGTCATTGCTGCAATGATATTGCAGTCTGATGTGCACTTGGATGTTGCAGTCTATCTCATACCTATGACTTTGTTAACTGTGAGACATGAAGAACGAGTCGAGAGGCAACAGGTGCAATCTTAGTGGTGTTTCCACTACTCACAAGTTCTCTGTCGTACGGTGTCCATGTCTTTTTGGAGGTCAGAACCACTTAAAAGGCATGTTTAATCCACCACCAAATCAAATCAGTGGTAGCAGAGTTGTCATCTCTGTTGTACACTCCAATAGGCAAGCATCATGTGATTCCAATGGCAGTAGTGATGCATACGCACAACAACAATTGCATATCGATGAACATGACAACTTCAATTTGCCTATGAGACCATGGAGGTTTAAACAAACATTCAGCAAAACTCTGTTAGCCAGCCAAGTGGATTTCTTTTCTACTTGATAGGGGTAAAAGTGGTGATATGACACGCCATGACAGCATCCCCTTAAGCGACACGATCCCCGAGGCTCGTCATATCCTGCAACAGCTCGGCCTTCCACGTAGCCCCAGTGGCAATGTCAGACGCCACCAAAAGTACAGTCCTGCCCTACAGACAACTACGTTAGGTAACATCCAACCTCATCTATAAATACCCCTGAGTCCTGAGCAGAGGAGGGGGACACACACACTCAACACACGGAGGTTTCTCTTCCTCCAAAACCCTCTCCACATCATCGCTAACTTGATCGTCGGAGGGGTCGGGCCGAGCCCCCGGCCCGACCTGTGTGCAGGAACGAAGGCGAGGTGGTCTCTTCCTGGCGCTGCTGCTGAGCTGCCGACCCGATCTACCACCCCGAACGACCAATCCCGACCGCAGGGAGACCCCGAGGGACGTCGCCCGAGATCCCTGACACCCGGACCCTAGGACCGAGCCGCGTCGACCCCGAAGCCACGACTTAAAAAGTTACTTACTGTAACACTACTGATACATGGAGTGTGCTAAAAATGACACACAGGGTGGGGTTATCCTGACTCTGATATCCATGTTAAACCATCATCTGCTCTTGTTGAGTGATTTATTTGGATGGTTGAGCAATGGTTTTATGTCAACATGTGACAGATCTAATCATACTGATACATCCAAATCCAGTGCTTTCTTTCTTTCTTTCTACTCGAGTCACCTTAGCTTTCAACTGCCTACAGTTGTTTGGATCACCAACTGCAGCTCCTACTCGATCAATAATTGTTGATTTAGGTAGCATTGTACCGAGACTAATAATTAAAAGGAGTCATCCAAACTCATCATATTATGTTTCTGGGAGTACAGTGTGAAGAGCCTTATATTATCATCACATAAGCAGTGGAATCATTGACATCTCACATATATGCATTTCATAATATGCATATGAAGGAAAAAAAAATATAATTATTATTAGTCACTAAGGAAAGAGGAGGATAACTCATGCCAAAACATGAAGAAAAGAGCATGATCATATGCCTTCATGGACCATGCCACAAAAGACAACCAGCTAATGAGAACAAACACAGCAATGTTGTGGCATGAGGTTAAAGAAAGGGTGGCCATGGTGCCTCAACCATGGAAAGAAAATAAAGGCAAAAGAGCACCCAATCCAACATTGGGACCGGCCATCCTTCTCCCCTCTATAAACGTAGGTGATGGTGGCATAAAAAAGAGTCTCATGTCTCATCACTCTTTGTGCTTATGGGGGAAAAAAAAAAAAGGGAAAATCCTGTGGTCTTTCATGTTCTGTACATCATTTCTACCAAAAAGATGATAAAAACAAGCAGTGGGAGGTTGCAAGGAGGAATTCTTAGCACATGAGATGTGAAGGAACCATCATTTCCTTGAATGAGTCCAAACAAGCTTATGCTTCAATCCAAAATAGGTGTGGGTGTGTATATATATATATAGTTGTGTGTTTGGTGACAGCCACAGGACATTGATACAGACACCCCTACACGCCTCTTCCTCCCACCATCCTGCCCACCATAGCCGGCCACCTCGCTGTTACATCTGCAGCCACTTCCTGTTTCATCTGTTCCTTGTATGTTTGTCTCCTTCCATCCGTCCTAATCTCTTGTGAGGCGTGGTGCTCATTGGTGTTCTGTCCTTGCCCAGGTTTGGCAGAGCAGATTGAGAAGTACTCTTTATCTTGATTCTAGGGGGGGTGGGGAGAGAGCAGAAAAGAATGAAAGATTAAGAGACGGCTGGATTTTTAAGTGCTTTTCTTGCTCCGTTTCTAATCATCAAGACGAACAGCAAGAAAATGTCACATTTTTCTCGGTTTTTTCGATTGCCTTTGAGATGTTTTCGTTTGATTTTTGGACAACCGGGGAGGTGTTACCGGTGTTCGACGATTTGATAATGTGAATGCCTTTGGCTCGTTGCGGCTGCAGTTTGTCTTGTTCGAATAATTGCCGCAGTCCTCTGAGACGAGCAGAGTTTGGTGGTTTTCGCTTACACGCCACCTTTCGCTTGTCATGCTATCGTCCAATCTTTTTCCGGCTTTCGGCTTCCTCCTGATTGCGTTTTATGGTTTTGGTGTCGATACCATGTGCTTGTGATCTCAACCTCGGTTCTTCTGCTCTCTTATTCGCTTCACCGGTTTCCTCGGTTCATTCGTGCAGGTCCATCCTCTTGATCTTGTTGTGTGTGCCGTCTCATCTTCCTCATGGCGGGTGAGACATCATGGGAGGAGTCTTACCCTGTCGCCTACTTCCAGAGTGAGGTTGCGGGCCTTAAGCCGACCTCCGAAGACAGCGATGACCAAGATGAAGATGCGTTGATCTCATTGGACGCCGTTCTGCCCGATGACCTCTTGGAGAAGGTCTTGTCCTTCTTGCCCATCGCGAGCATCGTCAGAGCGAGCTCAGTCTGCAGGCGGTGGTACGAAGCTGTGCATTCCGGGAGGTGCTCGTGGACCAAGATGTCGCCCCAGAAGCCATGGTACTTCATGTTCACCTGCAGCGACGACGCCGTCGCCGGCTACGCCTACGACCCGAGCCTCCGGAAATGGTACGGCTTCGACTTCCCCTGCATCGAGAGGAGCAACTGGTCGACCTCCTCCTCCTGCGGGTTGGTCTGCTTGATGGACGGCGAGAACAGGAGCCGCGTCTTCGTCTGCAACCCGATCACGCGGGACTGGAAGAGGCTGCACGACGCCCCCGGGGGGAAGGCCCCCGATTACAGCGCGCTCGCCATGTCGGTCGACCGGAGAACCCACGGCTACACGGTCGCCGTCGCCAAGTGCAAGCAGGTGCCTCAGGACTATTACCAGTGGCAATTCTCCATCCACGTCTACGAGTCGAAGACCAGAGCGTGGCTCACCCCCTTCGCCGAAGTCTTGGTGGGCTGGCGGGGCGGAGACGAGTGCGTGATCTGCAATGGCGTCCTGTATTACTTGATCTACTCCACCGGCGTGCTCAGGAACGTCGAGCCGCGCCATTGCCTGGTGATGTACGACCTCTCGGCGCGGCCTGCCCGAACGTCCCTAATGCGGACGGCGATCCCTGTGCCATGCTCTCTGACCTGCGGCAGGCTGATGAACCTCAGAGACAGGCTAATCATGGTCGGCGGGATCGGGAAGCCCGACCGACCGGGCATCATCAAGGGCATCGGCATCTGGGAGCTTCAGAGGAGGAGGGAATGGCGGGAGGTGGCTCGAATGCCGCACAAGTTCTTCCAGGGGTTCGGCGAATTCGACGACGTCTTCGCGAGCAGCGGCGCGGACGAACTCATCTACATACAGAGCTTTGGATCCCCTGCTCTGCTGACCTTCGACACGACCCAGAAGCTGTGGAGGTGGTCGACGAAAAGCCCCGTGACGAAGAGGTTTCCTCTGCAGCTCTTCACTGGCTTCAGCTTCGAGCCGAGGCTCGAGGTCGCTTCCTGATTTCTGCTGCTCATTGCTTTCTTTGCCTTTCCGTCTACAACTCGAAGCAATCATGCCATAGTTTTTGTTTCACGTGTCTAAGAGAATTACATGGAATGTTTATATGATGGACAAGAACATTCTTGCAATGATCATGGAGATTCTACAGAGTGTTAACCTTGTTTTGTTCAGCTTGTACAGTATAGTTTATTTTGGACTTTAATGATCTATCCATGGAACAGAGTGATCCAACAAAGATTTGCTTGTCTTCTGTCTTCTATCTCATGGCTTGGCTTCTCGGTATTGAGCCCAAGCTTTCAGTTTAGCTCCATTTTCTGGCTTTGTAGTACTTCACTGACTTTGCTATTGCAAATCTTGTTTAAAACTTGAAAATGCTATTGATTTCTGCTGGAGATGACAACATTCGAGATCGTTTGGGGAAGAGCATCAGGCTACGTATTCCAAGGATATGATCTGGTACATCATGTGCTGGAAGTGCAGCTTAAGCTCATTCAAAGGAGATGTTTTGTCTTCTTGAAGAACAGCTTGTTCAACATGGAATGTTTCCTGGAATACTGAAGACCAACCAGACGAGTGAAGAGCTCCCTGTGGATCAAAGTAAATCCAAATATAATGAATGTGGTGGTCTGTCAGCCCTACCAAAAAAAAAAATTTCTAACCAATCACATGAAAAACATGACCAAATTGAAAGTAGAGATTTCAAGATTAAGTCTGCAATCTCTTCTCTTTTCTTTGGTTCATATCACTTGATTTGACTTTGAAAACCTTGAATTGCTGCTGTTTCTTGTATAACCATCAGCATTTCCCTCAGCTTATCTAATCCATGATTTAATGGTGCCTACTAGTAATTCAAGCTGACACAAGCAAGCAGGACAACAATTTGCTCGATCATGTAGGAAGATAGGATAAGAACTCGTTGGTTTGTTTCTTCTACATGCATCATCATGGAGAACCAAGTAAATGCTCTTGATTAATGCTGAACTGCCTTGGTGGAATTGCAATCCTTGTCTGCGCTTGAAATATTTCGGATGTTGATTAATATGCTGAATGATGCAAATAGCATGAGTTTTCCACTTCAAAAACCCCCAAGGTTTAGGTCTGTATTAATGAGAAACCAGATTCTTTTCTTGCCCAACCCAAAAGCTTTGATGTTGTGAGCAGGAACAGACAAGCTGCAGATCACCATGTGCACAACGGATGGGAGGAGGAGGAGGAGGAGGTGCATGAGAATAGCTGAGTGAAGAAGAACCATGCTTATGACCACCACCTTATCATGCTTTGTGGTGGTGGAATTGTGTGGCTGGGGGCCTCTTCACAGCTCTCCCCAGTGCAGGTCAGGGGATGTCAGGTGGTGGCTCAGACCTGAGCGCTGGCCCTGCCACCTTCACTCACACCCCAACTGTGCCATTACCAGCCAGCCATTAAAAGGAGAGAAGCAGGGTTGTACTGCTAGTTCTGAGCGGTGATGGAGCTGCCTCCCTGCACTGGCAGAGCAATCTAGCTCAAGTATTCCAAACCTAAAAGAAAAGAAAGGAAAAGGCTTTCCAAGTGGTTGGTGGCGTTACTCGTACAAGTACCCATGGAGTCAAGGCCAATCATGAATCACATGTGATGCATCCAATGTATCTTCTTCTTATGGGTCAGTGGATTTTGTCTTTGGCTGTCCATTTTGACACTGCTTCATGTATGGTCCAAAACATCCCTGTGAAGCAGGACAAGTGAGAGGAGAGATGGTGCACTGTTACGAGACTCATCTCGGGTGGGCATGCCAACGTAAGAAGCTTCATCAAATCCCACACACACCAAAAGAAAAAGCTTCCTCCAATCAACAAACGAAACCTATCAAGAGGAAAGTATTGTAGTACATAGATTCTTCAAGGGGTGTTTTGATTATTTAATGGTGCATGGGTTGTGTGGCATCTTTACATCCCCACTCATTTCAGTTGCTCCCTATTATAATAAATGATCATAGTATAATGTTCCATTCCAAACAATGATAGTTATAAAGTTTGTCTTCATTTTATAGTTTTATTATTTTAGAACTCATAGAAATCATAATATAGTGGTAAGTAAATTTGGTACATCACCATCATATCAAATATATATATATTTTTTTTATTTTTTATAATTCAATCTCTGACTTTTCAATTGACATTAGATTAATGTGATTTTATTATACCTTTTTATTTAAATTAGGTAACACTAATTATAATTAGTGGTGGCTAATTTTTATTTTTTTGATTAATGTGATATATTTAGATGAATGATGTTAATATCTAAAGGGATAAGTAAATTAAATTTTATTTTTTACAACAAAAAAATTTAAGATCATTTAAGTTATTTTAAAATTTTCTAACAAATATTTTCTTATTTGTTTGAATATTATTGAGCAATAAATAATGTAATGTGGGAATACTTCATCTTCCTCGATTGGATGTGTGAGAAATCCGAGAAACCCGGAGTGTTCTTATACCCAGTGGGTCGATCGCCTCATTGGCTCCCGTGGCCGTCGCGTAGCCCCAGAATCCCTCCACCGATTCCACCTTGTTCCCAGCCGACGACGGAACGTCGATCTCGACTCGCGTCCACCCTTCCAGTGACCCCTCTAGGTGGCCGTCCTCCTCTCGTTAGGTCGCCGCACCGTAGTCATCGGTACGTCGTCGTCACATCCCTTTCCCATCTTCGACGCGCTGCTTTTTCATTCATTTCTTGGATTTCACGTCGGTCTCGCCCTTCCAAAATCGAGTGCTGGCGTACTGGTAAATATTGGCCTTTTCGTCTCTGATTTTACCATGCTCGTGGGATTTACGTGGGTGCGTAAACCCTAGGCCGTGCTGCGTCCGTGCCTCCTCGAGCCCTCTTACCGTCAGAAAGGCGTCATCTTTGAGTGGGACGTAATTTGGATCGGTTGATTTGATGGGCGAGGGCTCTGGCATTAAATAATTACAGCTGTGGTGCAGCTGTTGCGGGCAAAGGTTCGGGGGAAGGAGCAGTTCAGTGCTGAAAAGAACCCTGGCTTTTGGCATTGGTTCTGACCTGCTGTTGAATTATTCTCTCTTCTTCTTTTCTTTGTTCTCCCGATAGTTTATTTATTGTTCCTCTCAGTACTCGTCAGGCTTTAGGCAGAATCGTAGCTTTTGATGGCTAGATGTTCCCATTTATTGCCTGTTGAATCATAAATGTACGCTCTGTCTCCAAGGTCGACAATTGCAACAGGACACCGTTCAGAACAAAGCAATAAAAATTTGCCATGACCCAATTACTGTGCTGTTGCTTCTAGGTAGAAGCTGCGAGCGAGTTCAATAACTAGTTGCTTGTAGTCATGGTGATTGTTCTACTTTTAAGTGATGGAAAAGATACAGCACAGAATAGACTGCAGGGGCTTCTTTTCCTGGCTATGGCACTCCTTTAAACCAAATGTTCCTTCAACGTCTTTCTGATGGAAGGACTGTTAACTAACTTCCCTGGGTTTGCTCGGTTTTGCAGCTAGCAGACTACAAGTTGAAATTGATTGTGACAAGCAATTACTCATTCTGTTTCTTAATAGATATTGGCTTGTTTCTCTTTGATAGATCGATATTAGACAGGGAACAATTTACAGGTGCACAGGGCACCCTTTGTTCTTAGCTTTAGTGCGTGGCAAGGGAGGAAACCATATTGAATATTGGAGAATGGGGACCTTAGTGTGGGATTTGTTGTATAAGATGTGCCTAAGAGAATGAAAAGGAAATGTGTGTGATCATGCATGTCCCTGCAATCAGAATAACAGCCACGATCTTGTAAGTTGCAAAAGAAAGCCTTCATTGGTGGAAGAATCATGCAACAGTAGCAGGTTGCATTATGTTATCATGATAGTGGCAAATCAAGGATTACTTTCTTGGTCCCTGGTCATAGTGCCGGTTAAACCAAGGTTTCTGGGGGCTCGTCTGTTTACTCCGCATAAACATGTCCTTCTTTTTCCACCCTTTCTAATATCCTTTTATTATTTGTCTTCTAGGCTTTTGCATATTGAGATGGCCTTTGGGCCCAATATGGTTTCCCTCAACTTGATCCTTGTAAAATCATAGCCTGTGGCAATGTGGTGTGAACTTTACCATTTGAGTAGTTTAATTTTCTGCCAGGAGTGCAGATTGGCTGTTGTTCTCCAATTCACATCTTCCCTGCACTTCCTAATTCCTGCCCATGAAAATGCTGAAGCAATACTTTTCTGGAGAGCTTATACCGTGAAACAGCCACTTTGTTTTTCTTTTTTTGCATAGGATAATGTCTCAGATCTTTTTGTGCATATAGGTTTAAAATTCATCTTTTGTTGTATTCTATAGTATTATCCACATCAAGAACATGTCAGATTGGATTCTTGTTTGACAACTTTTTTTTTCTTTTGAAGTATTCTGAGCACCATGCAAATTATTCAATAAAGTCCCTTGATTAGGGCTTAAGTTAGGAACTTAAGAACAACATTAGTGTCAAAACAGACCATTTTGGTTTTATTCTGTCATCATTAAGACAAACTTATAGGCCAATGGATACTGTATACAACCAATAGATAATGGAATTAAATCTATTGGAACTGCTCATGGTTACCCTGAAATTGTCAAGAAGATGTTTCCACCTGTTAGAGAGAGGACCATTTCTTAGATACCATACTAGTGAGAGCTTAATCTCGGTACCTGTACCATTCATCACTTTTCTTGTTGTTCTACACTGTGATTGGCAAAACCTGGAGGTAAATGTTGCTGTTGAAATGGCAGTGCTTGCAGTTGACTAGCATCATTTTTTTACCACTCAACAATTTATTTATGTATTTTGGGATAACAAAAGTCATTCATTAATTCTGAGTATGCTTAAGCATATCAAATCTCTGGGTAGCAAATTCCATAGGCTATTTGGCTAATTTTCACTGTGATCACAATTTTTTTCCCAGAAACTGATACTGATGCCAAATATTTTGGAAAAACAACATTACTACCAAATGATTCACTAAGAGATTCACTTTTCCTCTCCTGAGTGACCTTAAGGATCTATCACTTATGATGAAGGGTGATAAGATCATTTAGTCTCATATTGATTGAGGGGCATGGGAATCAAGGATTTATAAGTCCGTCTTATTTTTTTTATTATCAAAGATGTCTTGCGTTAGTATGAATAATATACAAATTTAAGCTGGAATTGTGTTCAACTGATGCTCTTTTTAAGCTGTCGGCAGAGATCCTGTTGTGTTGGGATGCTTTTACACGTGAATATGTTGTCCACCAGAAATTGTATGTTTCTTATGCTTCTTATGACAATGATCGCATTGGCTGCCGGAGTCATAGCGGATCGGAACCTGGTTTAAACGGGTCAGATCGACATGAGCGCATGAAAAGCTCGATCCATTGACATCCATATCGTATGGACTGCTAATTATGTGGGGGCTGTCGTGCGACACTGGACCTTCGTTCCAGTCCTGCAGATCGGGACGCAGGCAACGGGTTTGTTGCCAAGAAAGAGACGAGTCATTCCTGTCCACCCAGCAGACACTGACTCGGTTGTCCGCAACCCTCGAGTCGTTGCTGTGATTCGATTCGCAACCCGGCTGACACGGAACCTCCTTCACTGAACGCTGGTTGATGTTGTGTCTCGATTTGTTGGTGGTGAAGTCAGGTTAAATGTCGACGCTTGAAGTCTGTACCACCCCCAACTCTGTGGGAACCACGATGACGCAGGCAATAGCTTCTACGCTGCATTAAAATTCACGAGCATGAGAACTAACGTGCCGAAGCGTAATCATGACACGTAAAACGTCTCGCTACGGTTGACCCGACCCACAACCCCAATTGAACCGGTGAAATTGGGCAACGGTTCGATGATATTAAACTATTTTTAATATGTAAATTATTATTATTTTGTTTTAATGTCCGTACGGTGAAGAGAGTAAAAAACATTAGCTTGTAAAATACAAGGGAGCAGCACCTCGTATTCCGGAATCTAAGCCCTAGTATTCCTTTCCCGTGACCGCGAGAGAGCGAAGAAAAGGGTCGAATCTTACAGTCCCCATGGAGAACAGGCTGTTACACCGAAATTAGCAGTGACTGCAGTCGGAGGTTCCACTAGGAAGAAGAGGGGGAGCTCAAAAAGAGAGCAAGAGGAGCATGGGGGAGGGCACCTCGGGGCGAAGAAAAAGGTCTACTCTTTTTTAAAGGGAAGGGTGGAAGAGAGATTTAAGGGGGATTGATGGAAGGGGACAAAGCAGCAGCAGCTGCAGCAATTGATGAGGGTGAAGGGGATGGCGCTGGAAAAGAGGCGCCTTTGGGCGTGAAGTTGAGGAGAGCCATCTCCGCGAACAGGAGGGGCGGCCTTTGCACTCCGGTGCCGTCCTGGAAGCTGGAGGAGCCCGGACTGTCCGACCCCGACAAGGCCCAGCCGCACCGGCGGTCGGTCTCCGCTCGCAAGCTTGGCGCTGGCCTCTGGGAGATTCAGGACGTCCTGACGATGTCCGCGGCCGGCCGGCGAGGCGCCAGGATCCGCCGCCACCGTCGGGATGGGAAGGCGCTCGAGGACAGTATCGGTCCGTCGCATATACTCGGGCACGAAGATTTGGTAAGCTTTGAGTTCTTCAGGTTTTGGCTGGCGGATTTCTTCGCTTTATATTCTTGGAACTATTTCGTTTCGCCGGGATCCAATCTCTCCCTTTTATCATTCCATAGGACGTATGATTTTTCTTGTGCAAGGTGCAATTTCTTGATCAACTTGCCTTCTTGGAATGAGGTTTTCCATTGTTGTTTTGATTGTCGTAGATTTTCCTGTGGTTGTCCTCTTGCAGCTTTTGTCAAAGTTTATTACTTGGATTTTTGGCTAATGACAATCTGGTATTCCGGTAATGTCTTATAAAGAGTATTATCTCGTGACAGATGAAAATGTATGGGTTGGAACTAATGGGCTTCTCCTAGACATGCTTTTAATTCGTAATAAGAAGTGAAACTCTTTTGTTGATACTGATGAATATTGATTGGTGATTATAATCTACGTCCAAGTAGAGGTACAAATTGGATGTGTGTAGGCAACATGTTGCAGCTAGAAGACAAGGAAAGATAAGGATTAGTCATCTGTTTGTTTCTGTTATTTATAGGCTAAACAATAGGATGTGAGAAGGAATTCATGATTCATTTATATGAAACTTTAGTTGCTGTGTAAAAAACTATATAGATGGCAATGAAAGAAAGATCCCTACAAGAAACACGAGCTTAAGCAGAACAAAGTAATCTTTCATGCAATTCCGCATTTGTGTCTCTGCTGGTCCTGTCAAATAATAGTGAAAAGAGTATATATTTTCCTCATGCAAGTTGAAAGGCCTACAGTACAATCATGGGACTTATAGTCTCCTTGTTAAAGCAATAATGAATCTGCTATGTCAGGAAAAATTTATGTAGTGGTGACTTTTTCAAGTTATATGATGGTCAGGGTAATTAGGTTCAATTTTGGATGACACGAGCAGCTTTTGAATTTACCAATACCTTAACAGGGATTTAACATTTATTTGAGTTCTAGATTTTTTTTTTTGATTGACATTTAAGGAAGTTTTTATTTTGAATTAGTGTTTAGGGTTCTTCAGTATACTGCAAATAGTGTAAACATGACATTTCTTGTAGATATTTTGAATCAGTGGTAGGGTTCTTCGGTATATAGCAACTAGTGGAAACATGACATATTACGTAGATATGTGTGGGTTTTGATTGTTCAATCCTAAACTTGTCTCCTTTTTATGGTCAACATAAATTTTGCTAGAAGTCAAAATACCAGGGGTTTTTTGTTTGCATGTTTTGGACTGTGTATTGATGCTAAGGTGATGGTTGTAAAATTAAAAGATACCAGTAAAGACTACTAGAAAACGTCGTAAAATGAAATGATAACCGGCAAATACTAGAAATTTCTTGTGCCATAAAAATTTCATCTTACCATGATGTCATAGGTTTTATAAATTCTTTTGAACAAGCAACTAGCAATCACCGTAATAGTGAAAAGGAAGAAATAAGTTCGATTAAACAAAAGTTTGGCTACTGCAGTTCCTTCTTAAGCAGTGTTGCATGGTGTTTGTGACAAGGAGATAAAGAGGAGTTTGTTCACACGTGAATGAGGCTCTTGGAAATGTGGAGTTTGGGGAGGGTCAATGCAACAGTCAAAGAGAAACTTTAATAAATTATCTGTGATGCTTATTAGGACGAATATAAAATATTAGAAAACTACATCTTGGAAACTAAAACAAGTTCCTAATTCTGGTATCATCATATTTGCTGATATTTCAAATTTATATGCAAGAGTTTGGTAAGTGGCTATACTATGGATTTGTACTCAGCACATGGATATGTATCTAATTTGATATGAGGAAGGATCCGAGAATATGTGTTGCATTGTTCATAATAATACCTTTTCTTAAGAACCATGGGGAAACCTATAAATCTTGAAGAGTTGTATAGTCAGGACTTACCTTGGATGGATGCCAAGTTTTAACAAAACCAAAATGGTGAGTTGCATTAATCTAAATAAGCTGTAATTTATTTGGCAAATTTTATTTTTTGAAATGTCAAACCATGTACATGATGTCCTAAAAAGTACTGGTTTTCCCCTTTATTACCTCTTATATAGGCATCTCCAGATTTTATGCATAACTTCCCAACTAATTTTTTATGGTGAAGTGCTTGGGAACTATGGACAGCAGGTATATATGCTATCCATATACTGGTGGGATGATCGCTCAAATGTTTCATGTGTTTTTTTTTCCAAAAGATGTGTTTGTTTCTAAAGCACTGGCATCTTATGTTGTACTTTACCTTTTTTGTGTTTCACATAATTTGTGAGTGCATGTTCTCAAGTTTTACTTTGCAATTAATCTGTCATGGAACCTTTACTCCAAAATCTATCATCATCATCATCGAGATGGCAACTATTTGTCAGTTGGTTATATATTTTTTACTTTTCCAAGCTCATTTAGGCTTTGCACATTTTATCTGAAGCGACTTGTTTGTGTAAGTTTGTCTGATTTCTTATGTCAGCTTCAGAGTGTAGGCAGTTTGAGGAGGCATGTTGAAGCTTCATCGATCAAGCATCAGCATTTGAATGAAGGGAACAGTCATAATTTGCAACCTGTTTCTCCTGCAAGTTATACGAGTTCATATAAGGTAATGTTTGTTTTGTCTTTATAGCTTGTTTGCTTAACTCCATGGGGGCTTTTTTTCGCGAGTTTTCATTGCTTGAAACTATCTTCAGTTAATTGAATAGTTAAAGGATTCATCTTGGTGAATGAGGCAAGCCATAATTTGTACACAATGGAATTCTCAATACAAACACTGATCTGTCAGCTTTTAAATGTATATGAATTACTAAATGTTCTTTATTCCAATAAGAATCTTTGTTCTGGCAGTTTAGTCAATGTTCTTTGTTGGGAGAGTACGGTTTCATTGTTGTTGTACTACTATTAACTTTCTTGTTCTTTGGCCATGTCACTGGCAGATTGCTCCATTTAACCTAGCCATCACTCATAGCAGTGCTATTGATCTCAAGGATAAGTTTGGAGATGCAGGATATGGTTTGAGAACATCAACAGAACTCTTGAAAGTATTGAATCACATTTGGAGCCTTGAAGAACACAATGAGTCCAATGCGACATTGGTGAAAGCACTGAAGGGGGAGTTGGAACATGCAAGAGCACGAATTCAGGAGCTGATGCAAGAGCAGCATGCATATCGTGGTGAAATGGATCATTTAATGAAGCAAGTTACTGAGGATAAAATAATTAGGAAGGAGAAAGAGCAACAGCGGATCAAAGCTGTAGTGCAGTCAATAAGGGATGAGCTTGAAGATGAGAGACGGCTAAGAAAACGCTCTGAAAGTCTGCATAGAAAACTAGGTAAAGAATTGTCTGAAGCAAAAGCAGCATTTATGAAGGCTGCAAGAGAACTAGAAAATGTGAGAAAAACAAATGGCCTTCTGGAGGATCTCTGCGATGAGTTTGCTAAGGGAATCAGGGATTATGAACATGAAGTGAGGCAGTTGAAGCAAAGGCCTGTAAAAGTTTGCGATCACAAAGTTGACCGGTTGGTGCTTCATATTTCAGAGGCATGGCTGGATGAGAGGGAGCAGATGAATATCGCTGAAGCTCGAGGAGATATTGCTAATAAAACCATGGTCGCTGATAGATTACGAAGTGAAATTGAAGCCTTCATTCAAGCTAGTAGGTCATCTGTCTCTAATAATGGTTATCTGTATGAGAACCATGAAAAGAGAGAGATCAATTTGCGGCGGCAGTCACTTGAGTCTGTCCACTTAAATGGTGCTGCTAGTGCACCGCAAGATGCTGATGATGATGATGATTCTGTTGCAAGTGATTTGCACTGCTTTGAACTAAATATGGGTGCAAGTAACACTGTCAGCATTGATCAGCAACAGCGGAATGGTCATAATGTTGTAGAAAAGTTTGATTCTTCCAGAACCAAAAGGTCTACTTTCTCAGTCGAAGAGAGGGGATCTTCTGAAAAGAGCAAGAATCAGATTTCATCTAGCTTGCATTTGAAGTGCAGGGAAGAAAAGGATGAAACTAAGTCATGTGGAAGCCAAATGCAGCTGTCAAACAGAACACAAGGAAAGCATCCGGACAGCAATCCTGAATCTGAAGGAAGAGTAGCTGATCATATCAGAATTAATAAACCTCAAGTTTTTAGTCACTTCCATGCGCTTGAAGTTTCACAGGACATGAAAATGAAGTGGGATAATGGGCGTGGTCTAGACCACCTGATTGCTAATTCTGTGAACAATGTTGCAGAAAATTCCGAGTGTAGTAAAGTTGATCATAATATATCTCATGGAGACGAGCACCATAGTCATTCCTCGTCGAAGGATCATTTTCTTGTAGCAAGTGAGGGCATTGCTTCAGGACATTTCCGAAACACAAGTTCAAATCTAAATTGTATTGAGCAACACAAGTCTCCGGATGTTGATATATCTCGATCCTCGTCAAAATTAGCAGAAGGTGGCAAAGAGAATACATTGAAGGCGAGATTGCTTGAAGCAAGGTTAGAGGGACAGCAAGCTCGTCTGAAAGCATCAGACAATGAAAAGAAGCAAGTGATGCCGATACGCAGGTACTTTGGAGAGTGAAGGATGCAGACTGGTTTGTCTCTCACTAAACCATCCATTCCTCTATAAATTTTGTATTTCACTCAGATGTTCATGTGCGCTAGTTATGGCCTATGTAATGAATATCTTGATTGTTCATAGTAATGCTTGAAAGTTTTTTTTTGTACCTTTTACCAACGACTTGTTTTCTTTTTAAACCACAACATAATCATGCATTATATTGTTCATAGTAATTTTGTTTGAAGAGGATGGTTTGAAATCTCTTTTATGATAACTATCAATTTCAAAACTTTAGCTCCTGCTATGCTTAACAATCTGTAAACTTGAGAATTTATCTGAGTAAAAACCCATTAAAAGGGTATATTTGATTCTTGCCTTGTCGACATGGCTATTGTAAAATGGTGTGTTTCATGTTATAGCTTTCAGTGGGTTTCCGTGATTGAAGCATATCAATACGTAACTTGTAGCATACTTAAAAGAGTGTGATCAGCCATTTGGCATGATAAAGAGAAGCTGCATTTGCTTTGAAGGAAACACCCTAATTCAGAACGAGTGTGATAAATTCGCAAATCACCAACTGCAGGGACCCACTGATTAGGTTCACGGTGGGCCTCACATGGTCGGGTATGTCTGAGGGACTCGCGTGTTATGAGGAAGTCCTTTGCAAAGAAACTCTTCGCCGGACGTGAAACTTGGCACGCGCGTAATCGTTCGAATTGTAGCCCCCACGGACACCCGGTTGAGGCTTTTACGCTGGACCCACCCGGATTGCGATTGAGTGAAGTGGACCCACTTGCAGGTTCAAGGAGTTGTACAATCAGCAACAGGTAGATCCGGGATGGGTAGGAACGTGCTGCTTTATTCTTTTCAACGTTTGAAGCGCTTCGTTTCCCTCCGGCAACGTTTGAAGATTTTATAGGCATTTAGGTTTAGGGTTTTCGGGTGAGAGGCGTTCATGGAGCGGAGGAAAAAGGGGACGAAAGAGCCTCTGCCTCGCTGGCGGTGATTGAGAACAGTATCTCCTTCCCTTTCCTTTTTTTGTTAAAAGGATTAGAATTTTTAGATTAAAAGCTAATAATAGCCTGTTCTTCATCAATAGTATCCTTCACTTGAGAGCTGAATCGACCATCAAGCGGTCTTCCCGCGTGTCATTGCAGTCAACCATCGCTTAGTCTTTTGACTGTTCAACTAACAATATGTGGCCCGTCGATGTCAATGTGAATAAATTAACTGTCAATGTGAATATATATATATATATATATCATTTTGGACACATTTCAATCCCATAACCTTTTTTATTTCCAAATTTCATTGAAATATTAAATTTTAATTTTATTTGAAATTTTATTACAATTTTAATCTTATTTAAATTGGGAGAGATGGATGAGTGGAGTAAAGTGCGGAGAGTCGGAATCCCTTTCTCTCTGCTCGCTCTGATTAGTTGAAACTTCTGATCTCAAAGGAAATGAATCTATGGAATAGATAAAGGCTGAAGAAATATGTATGATAAAGATTTGTTTCAATTGATTGGTCGGTCAAAAAAAGGCCAGGAAACATATTAGAGAGAGATCATAAAACCAATTAGCAACAAAGCATTAAGTTCGTGTTCAGGGAGGATGAGATCTATTTGGTGGCCAAATTACCTCTGTAAAGTGTAAACAACTCATTTTTCTTTCTGCATAAGGAGATACAGAGATATCGCGACAGAATCCGACTATTCATATTTAGGAAAGTGAAACACTCAGACACAATTGGTACCGAGCACCGAAGACATGTGAAGCCATGAGGTTTCTCATTTAGCAGCCTCGAAATCGACCATCATTTACGCGTATTAAGATCCTTGTGAAGACATGAGGTTTCTCATTTAGTAACTCTTCGAGTTCACAAAGCAATCACACCAACGAGACAAAATATTACATCTTGATATATCCAGTAGAAGAAGCTGTGAGTCACGAAGGGATTCGGATTCTTCAGTGCGAGTCCGTGAGTTGGATGGTTGCATTTGCAGCATGTGACCAGTACTCCTTGACGAGCGACCCGAAGAGCGATCCCTCTCTTTCCATCAGTTTCATGGGTTCATCATACTCCTCCAATTTTCCTGAACCGACAGAAACAGGTGTTTATCAACACTCTTGTAAGCTGCTCTGCCATCTCTACGCTGTTCTTCGTGATAACAGCAGTTGGGGTTGTATGAGCAAATGCAGAAAGGACTCACCATCACTGATAGCAAGCACCATGTTGCAGTCCATCACAGTCGGGATGCGATGAGCAACCGTGATGACTGTGCAATCTGCAAACTCGGTTCTTATGGTCTTCTGAAGAATGGCATCGGTGGCATTGTCGATGGATGCTGTGGCTTCATCGAGCACTAGTATGCGACTCCTCCTTAGAAGTGCACGTCCCAGGCAAAACAATTGTCTTTGCCCCATGCTCCAATTCGATCCATCTTCAACCACTGCAGTGCAAGTAGTCTCAAGCAAAATTAGTTAGTATCACTGTTCTATCACACAAAGAAAGAGACATCACATAGTGTTGCTGTGTCTTGCCTAGTGAATCCAAGCCCTTCTGTTTCTCTTGAACAGCTTCCTGTAGCTGGCACTTGTCGAGAACCTTTAGGATTGTGAAGAAGATGGACTCAATCGACAATGTTTTCTCATAACCAGAATAAATTTTTGGTTCTCACTGAGTAATTAATATTTTAGATATGATAGTATAGATCGAAAACCACTATATATACCTCCCAGATCTGCTGATCCGTATACTGTCCCAAAGGATCCAAATTGTATCTGACAGAACCATGAAAGAGGGTTGGATCCTGAGGGATGATTCCGAGACGTGACCTCAGATCGTGTAGCCCAATCGTGGCGATATCAAGAGCGTCAATGGTGATTCTTCCTCCTGCAGGCTCAACGAGACGAAACAATGCACCTATCAGAGTTGTCTTACCACTTCCCGTCCTTCCAACTATCCCAATCTTGTTGCCCCCTTCGAACGTACAGCTGATTCCGCGGAGTACAAGGGGTGCCTCAGGCCTGTATCTGATCTGTTTGTGGAGGAGATTTAAGGGAACATTAATCTTACTCCATTCAAAATTAGAATCGAAGTAAATATTCCGAGAAAAAGGTGTGCTTTGTTGAAGTTTACCTTCAAATCACGAAGTTCTACTCTACCAATAGCGGGCCAATCGGATGGCGGCCGATTGCCTCGAACGATTTCTGGGGCCTCACTGCTGACATGCATGTATTGATTCAGCCTTTCTACTGATATGATGTGATTTGCTAGAGTGCACTGGTTTTGGATTGAGAAGACCAGCGACATGTTCAAAGAAAGACCATAAGACAGTGCCATTCCAACAAAACCTGTGCCAGAATTGAGGAATTAAACAACAGTTCATTTGGGTCCACTTACATCTATCTATCTATCTGCTCTCTAAAACGAAGAATTGATACCTCGCACAGATGTACATGCTTACATGCAAATGTTAGTTTCATCATGTGTGTGCTTTTCATAGTTCTAAGTATGATCCCTCTAAGAACAAAGACAACTGTATTGCTTGGTCGCACAGGATTGAACAGTGTTAAAGATGAATGTTTCAGAGGGAATCCATAGGGAAATTGATGAAGTTAACTTAATTTTCACTTGATCAGATGTAACAGTTTCCATTATTGCTAAAAGAATTTGATCTACTAAATTCTTGTATTTGCTGATCAGGAATATATAAATCATGATTTCACCACATATAGCAATGCACGACGAAGCAGTGAAAGACGATTTGTATTTGAGTGCTTACCGGAGCTAAAAGTTCCTGGAGGAAGCAAAGCCATGATGAGTGCCGATGAAGAAACAATGGCAGCACTCATAGTCTCTAATCGTTGAATCAACCACTCACTGGCAGCAAAATTATGGAAGAAGGGACTCGCATTTTTGTCGATGAGCTCCAAACTTTTGGAAAAGAATCGATCTTCCTCCTCAAAAGCCCTTATTGTTGTTGCTCCAGATATGGACTCAGCCAGATGATTCGCCACCAGAGACTTTGTGGTTCCATTTATGCGCATCAACTCCTTTGCAGAAACCAAGTAGTACCTCTGCAGATCCAACGTACAACACAAGCATCGGTTACTTGGTCAAGATAGCAGCAGATAACACCCAAGAATCAGAAAACACAGTTGTGGAGATCACCTGCAATCGAATGGTGAGGTAGACCATCGGTATGGAAACAAATAAAACTGGCCATGTCACAAAAGCGAGTACTGCAAGATTGCTATATGCATTCAGTGTAGCGCTGACGCTGAAGATGAAGCTAAATGGAACATCGAGATCAACCAGACTCAAGTCGGATGAAACCTGAGAGAGAAATATTAGCTCGATAAACGTGTGAATTTTCTTCATAATTAAAGGCTCCATATTACTACAGAAAGGAAGTTGAGTTTGATTCGGACACGCTTACCCGACTTAGAATCCTTCCAATGGGCGTGGAGTCGAAAAATGACATTGGAGCACGGAACAGCGAGTTCATGAGCTCGGAGAACAATGACTTGGAAGACTGGATACCGAGAACCACTACAAAAATGGATCTACTTAGCAAGAAGAGGACGGTGCTGAACCCAATTGACAAGTACACCACGATTAGTAGAAACATGCTGACTTGAGGATCTTGAACCTTGGCAGCCATCCATGAATTCTGCGAGATCTGGCCAGCTACAAAGATCAAATGAGAAAGAGCTGATATCGAGGCATACAGGTACCCCTTGTTCTGGCCCAGATACTGTTTGTAAGGCTTAAGACCCGTATCACCACTTTCTTTCTCCTCCTTCTTTATCAGTTGATCTAGTCCTGATGGTTTCACCATTTCTTGTTTCTTGCTACTGTTGATCTCTCTTGCAGATGTCTTGCTTTGTCTCTGCGAACCAACACCTTCGAGTCTTCCGGGACCGACCGTGTCCTTGTGTGCACTAACAAGGTCTTCAAATGCTTTGCTAGAAGCCAATAGCTCGTTGTAAGGAGCAGCACTACGAACTTCCCCGTCCGACATCAACTGCCACAGGTAAACAGAGTATAAATAATGTTTAGCAAAGAGACATGACGGTGATGAATGCATAACACAATAAACTACGGAAGTTGTATGGCAGATAATTCAAAGACTAACCAAAATTGAGTCAAAAACTGGAAGGAAATCGACTTGGTGAGTGACCAGAAGAACTGTTTTCTCTGCCAGAGCACCCATAACATATTCCTTCAAGAAGAGAAAAAACAGCACTAAACTTTCAGATCAAACAGGGAAATATATATCATTGACATGAGGTATTTAATGTAGAAGCCATTACATTAAATAGACTGGTAGCTGTGTGGGCATCAACAGCACTAAAAGGATCATCCAAGAGGTATATGTCAGCATCTTGATAGAGTGCACGGGCAAGTTGAATGCGCTGCTTCTGACCACCACTGAGATTGACACCTCTTTCTCCTATTTCAGTGAGATCTCCAAATGGCAGCATTTCGATATCCTTTACCAGAGAGCACTTTTCTAGTGTCTTCTGGTATTTTTGCTGATCCATAGCTGATCCGAACAGAATGTTGTCTTGTATGCTTCCTGTTTGTATCCATGCTGTTTGAGAAACATATGCAATTTTTCCTGAAACTTGAATCTGTTCATCCAAGATGAAAAAGAAGAGAAGAAGCAAAACCAGTTATAAATCACAAACAGCCAAAGAAAGAACAAGAATTAGGATTGCAGTAGACGAGCAATGATGCAATAGTATGATTCAGTATTGACAAAAATTGAGTAGGATGAACAAGAACGTACCATTCCCTCTGTCTTTGGGATCTCTCTCAAAATAGCAGCCAAGAGAGTTGACTTTCCTGAGCCAACTTCACCGCAAATTGCTACCTTCTCCTTAGCCTTAACCACCAAGTTAATACCCCTAAGCGTTGGCTTCATCGTGTTCTCCTCCCAAGAAAAGCTTCCAGCCTCGATCGCAACTGGGTGCTCGACGTTGGCCTGGGAAAAGTTTCTTAGTTGGTTGCTTTGTAGCTCAGGTGCATCCAGAAACTTGAGTATTCGCGCAAAGGCAACCTTAGCTTGAATCACAACACCAATCACATCAGGTATTTGTCTCACTGGGTCTTGGACGAGACGCAACGTCGCCACAAAGGTGAAGACATTGCTAGGATTAAGAGGAATGTGAAGAAAATAGCATGTGGAAAACGCAGCCGCTGACACGAGTACAGGGGACGACCAAAAGAGGAAGCTATTGTATGCTCTCCGAAGCTGAAATGCCGACAGCCACTTGCATTCGGTTTCCCTCAGGCCTTCGATCACCTTCTTGAAGTGTGTTTCCCAAGCATACAGCTTCAACACCTTCATGTTCACCAAGGCTTCTGATACAGCCTTCAGCCTGATATCCTGAGCTTCCATTAGCCTCGTCTGAAACTTATGTTGTAGCTTTGCCAGGGGAGCATTGCAAAGCACGGTGAGGACAATCACAACCATCGCCGAAATCGTTGCAAGGCCTACTGCATGGTAGAGAATTACCAATGCAATGCAGAGTTGGAGGCTTGTAGTCCACGTTTGATGAAACCAAAATGGGAACTCCCCAATCCTATAGGCATCCACTGTAACATAGTTCATTATCTCCCCGGAGGAATGATCCAATTTAGCCGAGTTTGACAGCTTCAACTGCTTCTGATAAATAGCCGCTGATAACAAAGACCGCACTTGCAGTCCTATCCTTCTGGTGCGAAAGTACCACTGTCTTTGGGACAATGACTCTAAACATTTGGCCAAGAACATTCCAAAGGCCAGCACATAACCTTCGTGCTTGAAGACCTCGTTCCCTAATGACACCTTGATGAAGGCATTGAGAAGCAGTGGACCAGCCGATAGTGTCAGTATCTTAAGCAATGCGAAAAACCCAGACATTAAGATCTCCTTCTGAAAGCAAGAAACTATAGCCCACAATATCGAGGGCGAACTGGTTTGTCGCCTCTCCTTCTGTCTATTTAGCTGCTCCAGAAACAGCAAGTAACAAGTCTCAGCTCGATCTACCTTTCCAAGCTGAGGGATATCCTTTTCCTCCAGGGGCCTTTGATACCCCTTCTTCATCAAAGGGTTCATCCACCAGAATGACATCCTACTAAAGAATCCAGCTTTTGCGAAAGGAGTCACAGATTCATCTGAATTTTCTTCGCTGGGGTTGGATTCACCTTTGAAAGGTTCGTACAGAGATCCGTCAGCTGCTTCGTAATCATCTGCCTGGTTAGACCCACTAAAGGTGCAAAGTAGCAGCAGAACAGCTCCTGGTAAGGATAAGATATCCACACAAATCAGAAAAGATGCTTTTTTCTCTGCGAGGACCACTAGAACGGAAGAAAAGCATACAAATCCAGTGGAGAATGAAGCAGCGAGAGACCAGATCCTAATGAATGTGTGTCCAAATCGTGTGCGCCTGACGCTAACAATCAAAACGACGAGCACCGAACAAAAGCCCTGCGACAAAACAAGTAGCCACTGATGTGCAGGGTGCACACCATCCATGCCAGTCCTTAGATTGCCGACCAGCATCCACAATCCGTGGCCCAAATAGACCAACCCCAGCAAAGAGTTGAACACAGCAGCGGTTATTCGTAACGAAGAAGACAGACCGAAGAGCGGTCGAGCGTCGACTGATCTGCTTGAGACTTTGCAGACAAAGTTGAGCAGGAACGCGATGATGAGGATCGCATCGACAAAACTGACGAACATGTGGTTCATGCATGAAGAAGAGTAGAATAGTTCGCCAAATCCGAAAGAACCGCCATCTTGATCGGCAGAATCAGAATCACCACAGAAGGCCATCCAAGCATCTAGCCAAGAGAAAGAACTCAGTGGAGCAGAAAAATGCAAGAATTGATGCGAGAGTACAGGTCCGCGGACTTTACCTTCAAGAGCAACCATGGCGTGTGAAGTCTGTCAGTCTTCTTGCTTCTTGGATCAATTATTGATTCTTATACAACCAAAATCTTGGAGTCTCCCCCACCTTGTCAGATACGTCGCAAGGTAGAGACCTTGCACCAAACATGGACGAACTCTACGTTCTCGAAATCATATGCACCAGTCGCATCAAGAGCAACAAAAGTGTATGATCCCAGAACAGCGGTAGCACAGCACGGAGCGGGCCTTCACAAGCATCACAAAAAGAAATCAAAACCGGAAATCACAGCAGGCAATCATGAACGCACGATCGAGGCAACTCCTCAGAATGCGACAATTCTCAAGACCAGAACATAGTGACAAAATAAGAGACATCTTATCAAAAGAAAAGGCGAACGAAAACAAATCAGCCGGTGGCAACCGTGAATCGGTCACCGTGAAGGAAAGCGGCTCGCAGGATCTGTCAACGAACAATGATGGATCTTTAAAGGCCGGTTGTAGTCGGACCACGCTTTCTGCCGTGGGATTGCCGTCACCTCTGACGTCTCGTGGACAGAAGGACCAAGATTTAACATGGTAAGGAACGAGGGCCGTCCCATCATCGCGGATCGAAGAAAGCAAATCCAGAAAGTAAACCTGTTTCTTCTTCGTAGTCGGAGGCGAAGGACGGATTGGTTACGTCTCTGTGCGATGCCGTTGCTTTAAAGAAGACTGGTTATCCGATGGCAAGAAAGAGCCCGGCGTCTCTCCGGTTTGCAGGGGAGATCGGGACCTTCGGTGGTGTGTGTGTGTGTATGTGTGTGTGTGGCTGGAAGAAGAGGAGGAAACGAATGTGACGACTTCCCCTTATTTTTCTCTTATAAAGGTTTTTTTTTTATATCTATCTATCTCTTTTTTTATTACTGTTTTAGGTTTTTGTAAATGTTATACATAATAAGACAATACGGCAGCGTTTTGTTTCGTTTGTTGCTCTGTCGATTTGGGTTACGTGTAGGGGGTACACGTGGCGGGTTCCCTCTGGGGGAGACATGTGGGTCCGGCTATTTCGGGGAAAGTCCAATGGTCCTAATGGCTTCCCATGCATGCAGAATCTGAATCGATTTATAATAATCAGGTGAGATTACTATAATAAAATTAGATTAATAATAATTAATGGATCGATTATCTCATCGAATCGATCTCTAATAACGATTGGACGAGGATGTTAAGTGGGTAATAATACCTTAAGTTAGTTCTATAATAAAAATAAACTAAAACCCTCTAAAGCATTCAAATTTTATTATATTTACGGATAATAAATATCGATAAATTTTGAATATTGACAGGGGAATTTTTTTTATTTTTTATTAAATATAAACATTCTCATATCTTTAAAAAAAGAAAGTAATGATGTCGCTAAGTAGTTGTTGAATCTCGTATTTTGATGATGAAACTAATTGATATGTATTTATGTTTTAATCTATATTTTGAGTGACGTAGGATGCTTCGATCACGATGAGACAATTAAAGCAAGAAAAATCATATTGAGCCGGAGGAACATGTCAAAAGATTGGACGTCGGACCGGTGGATCGGTCGACGTATCAACAGAAGGATATTGCGCCAAGGATATCGGAGTTGCAGAGTCAACTGACCGATCGGGCAATAGGCCGCAAGAGAGGATGATGCGTCGAAGAATCAGACGAAGCATCGATGGACCAATGACATGCCGGACAACTTGATTAATGCTTAGTATTAATTGTCTAGATCGAAGTGTGTTTTTACATGTGCAAGATTAACTACGAGAGCAATGCATGAAACAAACTGAAGTCCCGGAGTCAAGGACGCGACATCGTTGGGAGTTCGAGAGTTCGTCGGAAGTCCGGACGTTCGTCGGAAGTTCTGGCGAAACCAGCCGAGAAGTCGCCGTGCTTGCCAAGAAGCTCGTCGAAACTCGCTAAGAAGATCGTCGTGAAGTCTAGGAGCTTGCCAGGAGTCCGCCGAAACATTACCGAGAGATCGTCGAAAGTTCGTCGGAAGCTCGTTGGAAGAACCAAGACTTACGGACATGTTTAGCTTAGAATATGTTTTTGGAATCGTCGTTAACACGTAATTAGGCTTGGATTTGGGCCAACCCAATTAAGGGCCAGCTAGGCTCATGTAAGAACTGTGTTGGGCCCAATAAGAAGCCCAAACAGTGCCCCAAGAATTCTCACCGTCGTGGCACAATCTTCGAGGCTGCATCAAGCGGTGGTACTGCCAGTCTGGGCGATTATATCGTCCCTAGCAAGGTGTCATGCGGTGGTATCGCCCAACACTAGCCCCCAAGCGATGGTACCGCGAGACTTGGGCGGTACCACAATTCCCCCAGGATGGGAAAGTTTTAGGCTCCAAGTTTGAATCAACTTGAAGCCTATAAATACATCTCTCATCCCTGGTTAAAGAATACAAGCACAAAGAGTTTAAAAAGAAAGAAACACTGCTAAAATCTTGTGTGATCTCCTCTCCCTCTTTTAAGTGTTGACTAGTTTGAGAGAGGAGTAAGTGAGTGCTTCTAAGGGTTGTCTTCTAAACCCGGTAAAATTCTAAACCCAGTAAAAGGAGAAGAGAGGTGTATAAGGTGATCGGTCTTCGCCTATTGAAGGAAGGCATCTAGTGGACGTCGATGATCTCGTCGGAGGAGTTCGCCGAAAGTGGATGTAGGTCACGTTGACCGAACCACTCTAAAACTACTGTATTTTTTGGTTTGCATTTTATTCTTGTCATTTACATACTGCAAACTACTTTACTTAGTCACTACGCTTTTATACGCTTCCAAGTTATTAAGCTTCCGAAATCGATTTACGTCGGAAATAGTTTTATCGCAATGAAGTTTTTAAACCGACGATATTTTACCGTTGCACTAATTCACCCCCCCCCCCCCCCCCTCTTAGTGCCGACCCCCATCATAACAGTAGCTTCCTAATCTATTCATTTGGTTTTCATTTTATAATCTCCTGTTAATTACCTTTTCACTTGATAGAAAAAGCATTTGTAAGGTTTAGAAGTTCAAAATAAATTAAAATATGATATTTATGTATTCTCTTCCACCAAAAACATTTGTTTTTTTAATAATAAAAATAAAATAAAATAATTAGCGGCGATGACAATTGCGTGTTGGATGATTTGGACGTGAAAGAAATCGATTGAAAGATTGTTCTCTTCCCGGCATTGAATGATGAAATCGAGGCCATATGTATGTATTATTAATACATGCATAGATCCTACGTTAGTGGTGGATTGAATTGTCATGAAAACGAATCTTGATTGTGATGTATTATTCTATACGGATCCAATTGCGTTATATTCATAATATAACTGTTTGAAAAGTTCCTATGGTTAATTGAATCGTAATTGAAGTATTTTCTTGGATGCCTTTACAACCCCACACTTCTCACCACGCATGAAGAATACGATTAAAATGTTTTGGCTAATGTTGTAATGTTACGTGTGTGTCTTAAAATACTGTGGTGGAGATTGTGACATTCGAAATTATTGAATGTGAAGGATTTGATGGTCCCACCATTCGAGTAAGAGTGGATGCATCGATCACTTAGCCACATGTACAAAGTCTATTGACTCAAAGTTGCCATTTTGGATCACGAGATTTTAATTGTCATCTCGTTTAGTGGATCAAAGTCTTATCATTTGCATGCGAGGCTCCATTTTATATATATATATAAAGGACCTTGTAGTGCTTCATGTCCCCTATTGTGTGACTCATGCTAATCATTAGTATATCTAGTGCTTCATGTCTCGTATGGAGGTAGAATATTGCATCAAAACCCACAAACTTTAGGATAGGGACTGTTTGTTATATGCATACTTAGATGTATCGAGACATCCAATTTATTAGTGTATTATTGTATAAGTGAGAAATTTAAGTGCATGCATGAAAAGTCATTTAATATAATTAATAATAATAATCTTAAAAAAAGATAGATATGAAATGTTAGCCAGTGGTAATCATTTAATCATTGCATGACATTGTTGAATGATTCATGAGCATGGAAGATTTTGAAAGCTTGAGTTGTAGATGAGATTATCAAATCAGAAGGACTAAAAGCTTGAGTTGCTCAGCAATTTTTCCGTAAAGCACTGATTTCAACCTAATGGAAGGTGACAAAGCTTTGGTTTAAGTAAAGATCTAAATAGGACATTATAGATTATATAGGGAGATGGTTTTCTACTCTTAGGAGAAGTCACACTACCTCAATAGGAAGTTGTTATATAGGGAGATAGCTATGCTGTCTCCCTATATAACATAATTGTCTTTTAAGAGGGCAACTATTCATCACCTCAATTATTACATAGGTAGGTAGTTGAGCCACCGCCACCGAAGAAACAACTATGCCACGTTAATCTCACCTCGACAAACAATTGTGCCACTCCAATAATTGTCCTAACTATCTTAATCACTTACAATTAGCTTTCTCGACCTCCATCCTTTTGCATGATTCAAATGATGTTAATAGTACCATTTTGACTCACTCTAGTGTAACCACAAATCAAACTTTTTTGCAAAAAAATAATAATAGAGATTCTTTTGATTTCTGTTTATGACATGGTAAAAAGAAAGTCACTTTTATCTCTCTAGAATTTTAGTCGAGTGTGCCAATTGCATTCTTTCTTTTTATAGCGAGCTACGTCAAAAGTTTGCATGGCATAAGTTTCACTACTTTAGTCATATTGTCTTGTTTGTTATCTAATAGATAATTAGTTTCTGTAAATTATTGTCAAACCAATCACTCGATCAGACGTTAATGTGTCATTTCATCCATTTCGAAAATATAGCCTATTCGAGATGATAAAAAATACTTATTCTAAGTTTCAATAATAAAAACATAATTGTATTGAAAAAATCTAGAAATCAAGAATAATCAAACACAAAGTTAAGCAATAATCTTCAAATTTTATGTGGTTTGATAATTCTTGTCTAGTTCGAGTAGAAAAATTATTTTTTTATTATATTAGTTCGAGTAGAAAATTTTTTAGATTAAGTATGATTAAAATTGAATATATAAAATTTAATCTTAGTGATTATAGAAATACACAATAGAATATAATTAAATTAGAATGATAAAAAGCTTCTTTAAATAAAAGTTTTAAGTATCCAGAATTTGTTATTCAACGAGATGAAAAGATCGATGAAGATATTATTTATGGAGTAAAAACTAGATGGTTAATATGGTGATAGACATCAGAAACCTTGTGTGATCATCGAATACTTTTAAGATCATAGGAAAAAATTTATAATACAGTTATGAGACCAATAATAATTTATGAATTTAAGTGTTTGACGATTAAGAAAAAAATATTAAAAAATTATGTTATTGAGATCAAAATGTTAGATGGATGCATAAAGTTACTAGAAATAGAAAAAGAAATACTTTTATTTGTGAACAACTAAGTATCGTTTCGAGAAAAGATAAAAAAAAAATATTTAAGATAATATGAGCATTTATTGAAGGGATTTCCGGATGAGATAATCATAAGAGGTAAAATAATTAATATTAAAAAAGACATAAAAGACCTTAATAGATACTATAAATAAGGATTCAGAGCACTTTAAACTTAACTAAACATATAAATTTTTAGAAAAATCAATGACAACAAAAGATGCATATAATCAATTCTAAATAATTAAGACTTATAATTTTATTATTATTGTTGTTGCTATAAGATTTCTTCTCAACGATATGAATCCCCAACTTTGTGTTGACTTCATGAGCTAGCATTACAAGCCAAAATCAAATCTTGATATTTTGGTGTTTCCTTTTTGTACACGAACATTTGTAAAATAATTTAAATCCTTTTAGAACTCCAAACGATACATGTGAAGCGTAACTTTGTCTGTTGACTTGGAAGTGTAAGTTGGCGTACATCACATCGAGTAGAAAATTTGGACACTGTGATGGTAACAGCTCACTAAGGCGAGGCGTAGTCCGGTCGAAAGAAAACATAAGGTCCCAAAGACACCACTCTCGCTCATCCAACAGTGATAGGGGAGGGGCCTTTTGTTCCGATTCGAAGTGTCATGTCAACCTCACCCAATCTTCTTAAGATGGCCACTGAGACAGATTCTGATTGGGACATCCAAATAATTCAGTTTTGATTCATAGGTTGGGAAAATCAAAATCGTCGATTTCGTAAGTTTAAATTATTTGATATATATATATATATATATATGAGGTAAAAGTCCAATAATAATTCAATGCTATGACATATCCAATGATTCTTTTCCTACCGATGGTTTTGATATCAATTATCATATTTTTTTATTGAGATAATTAATTCATTAACTTAATCTACTTTCAATGTCAACTAGATCAAGATATCACAATCTCTACCTTGTATAAGAGTGAGTACCAGAGAAAAGCTTGAACTTTAGTAGGAGGTAGGCTTAAACACAAATGGGGAAGGAATACCTTAATTGGGCCTCCATAATTTGATTGCTTATAACAAAAAAATGGCAGTCAGTGAGAGTGACAGTGACAGTGACAGTGACAGTGAAGACACCATGCACTCGTCATCTCCATTAAAGATTGGAAGGAAACGATTAAGTTCTAAATTGTAAAAGAAACAATCAAATCATCCATAGGGTATGTATGTTCAATTAAACTTTGTACTTTGTCATCAGCCATCATCTTCTTTAAATTTATGCTCATATCATTTATTGTAGAGTCACCTTCAAGCTCATACCACTTCAAAGAAGACACTGTATGCCACTATAAAAACTAAGTAACTTATCGTCACTCTTAGACCTGATAAGCTCTGATTTCTTGTTTGCACCTTCTTAAACACAAAAGCTAATTGCTGCTTAACCTATTGGCTGGAGATCACAAAGCTTGGAAAGAGGGAAGGGAGGATGAAAGATGGAACCTCCGAGTACAGCCCCGGTTACTAGTTTGTTTGCAGCTTCTGTGGCATGAATCCCATCCCAGCTCACGTAGTTTTGTGGATCTCCACAAGCAGTTGCAGTCACCTTGATGCCATTTATCACCTTGCTGTTTCCACAGAAAACCTGTGGGTCGAAGTTATAAGCACCACCTCCATGTCCGCAGCAAGCTTTGGTTCCGTAGACGAGTCCTGTATTTGTCACTAGTTAGGTCATGATCGGGAATGATGAATGAAGAATAGTGCCAATAAATTTGCATGGAGAAGGCAAAACTTAGATTCACGCGAAGCAAATTAGAGAGCTGGAATGCGGAGTCTAGATGGACAGATGATCGAGTTCTTCCCAAGCCAAAGTCAACGATGGACTATGTTCCTGCTTGCACAGTATTGAAGGGTGTGGGAATGACGGAAGTCTGCTAATCGTCATGTTGCTCGGAGAATTATGATCGAGTCGAGGCCAATAGTGTTTCCGGAGAGGTTATTACCGTGGTTTTTGGGATGTCGAAAGAGCTCGAGCTTGACAGAGTGAGTATCTACATATGTGATGGTGGCATCCGGAAGCATGTCTCTCATGTGTTGGAGAGTGTCATTCAACAGATTGTTGTAGTCGACGACGGCATTGTTGTAGGAAATCATGCAGCCGTATGAGTCTAAATCCGAAGTGTTATGAGGAAGCTCTGTCAGAAAAGCTGGGTAACATCCAACGGGGGCGAGATTGAACACCATGAACGTCCGCCCTCCGATGTCATGGATCTCCTGCATAACACAGAAATGGCGAGTGAATCCGCTTCCTGCGGAACACAGATGACAGCAGCTTCCTGTTTCACCTTTATGGTCCAGGCAATCTGAGATGCGACCTGAGGAAGATACTGCTTGACTGCTCCGATGCCGAGAGATCCCAGTTCGGAGGTGAAGTCGTTCTGGCCGATGTCGAAGGTGTAGAGCGATTGACCGAAGACATTGCCAGGAGGAAGATGTTCTGAATCATGAACATGATCGATCTTAGAAGCTTTCCATGGCATGGTTAATTTTAGATCATTCAGTACTGTAAATCGTTTTCATGTTCACCAACAGGCTAAAATATTTGCTCCTCTGTCTGCATCATTCGACGACTAAAGAAACCATGAAACACACATGTAGAATGAGTGGCATTTTACCAGTTCCCTTCAGCGCAAGAACTCTGGTTCTGAGATCTTTCATTTGGTTGAGCTGAATCCCCAAGGAGAACGGGCTGATTCCGGTGACGAAGAGGGAGGTGTTGGGCAGCCGTACCGTCGAGGCCAACGTCGCGAAGTTGGCGCCGTGCCGGAAGTCCGAGCCGATGGACTGCAGGTAGGGGCTGAGGAACGGCAATCCGAGTGCCTGAGCTGCGCATTTCCAAGAAGCAGAGCCATCTTTCACCACCAAGCAAGAAAGAGAAACCATCGAAGCATGGTCAGTACCTAAGAAATCGATGATGAGCCTGCCGTCGGAAGCGCGGCCGGACGGTCTTTTAAAGTAGGTCATGCCGAAGGGGCCGGTCTGCGCCGGGAACGCCGCCCAGAAGCCGCCGGTGTCGGAGTTGGAGTCCCCGAAGTTGAAGATCGCCGGGAACACGCATCTGGCTTCGCTGGCGGGGCCGGAACAGACGAAGAACAGCAGGGTAAAGAACAAGAACGGCAATGGGGATACCTGCCGGCTTCCGGCAGGAGAAACGAGCGAGGGAGTGTTCCTACGCGCCATGGTGGGGGCAAAGAGGGAGGTGGTGAGAGAGGAGGGCGGGTTTTACGAGTCAGTGAGAAGTGTCGGCGGATCATTGCCTGTACACTGACTTCGATGGAGGGATGTAAGGCATCGCAGCTGGGCAGACAAGGTAATTGGGCCGCGGAGATGGAAAGAGAGAACATGGCGAGCGATGGAGGGGTCATCGAGGGAATCAGACAAGATTTGACAGCTGGTGGAGGCGTCACGGAGGGATCATCATCCTGCGGCTGGATTCGGTGTCGTGAGCCAGAAAGATCCAACGCCGGGGACGGTAAAGATGGTGATTCCACGGAAAACGGGAAAGACCAGAGGATTCAATGCGCTTCTCTTTAATGTCGATTATGTTTCATTAATTTACGTATATATTTTAGGTCGAATCTTTCCCCACACACACACACAAAAAAAAACCTTCACTTTTTGACTTTTTTGACAAGTATTTTTTTTTATTTATAGAAATTTTTAACTGTATTTCATTTTAAGTTTGCTATTGGAAATCTCATTTTACTATTGGTAATCCCTTAAAAAAATTTATTATTTACACTATCTCAATTACCAATTTGATTCTTTTATTTTTCACAAACCTTAATGACACTTGTTGCTCATAGCTCGCTGATCCTGATGATGCTCTCTCACATGGCTCATGATTAAAATAATAATAATAATAATAATAATAATAATAATAATAATAATAATAATAATAATAATATAATCAGAGTATTTACGTTCGTTCGGTATCATTTGATGTTGTAGATGTCGTGATTAGGAGAAAAGAGGAAAAATAATAAGAACATTTACATCTGTTTGTAGAGAGATATATTAAGAATATTAATAATTTTAAAAATGAGATGTGAATAGCAAAAGAAACTTGCTATTGGCAACCTTTTTTTTATTTTTTTTTTGCTATTGATGACCTCCTTGTTATTGCTAACCCATAAATAAATAATAATAAAATATTTATATTATTTATAATCTCTCAATTACCAGTAATCCTCAATTACAAATCTCCTCCTCCATCTCCTCTCGTTGTTCGACACTACTTATCGTTTTGATACGATATATCATCCGTCACCGGAAAGAGAATAAGACAAAAAAAAAAAAGTTGCCAATATAAATCTCCATACTAAAAAAGGGTTGCTAATAGATTTTTTTTTTCTTATACTTGGCATACCCTTAATTTGGTAGCCAACTACCTACCTTTTTTTTTCTTTACCTCTTTTCCTATAGGCCGATACATAAGATGAATTGTCTTAATTATAATATTTTTACACTATATTTTAGTATTTTATATAATAATATAATATTTCTAGTAATACCATGAAAATATAAAAATATTATAACTAGATTGGTTTATCTTATAGATCTATCCATAAGAAAAGAAAGAAAAAAAGATAAACGACTAGAGGTATTCTAGGTATTATAATATATATAATTATATATATATATATTCTCTCTCTCTCTCTCTCTCTATATATATATATATATATATATATATATA
The DNA here is from genome assembly GCF_036884655.1 of Musa acuminata AAA Group. NCBI lineage: Eukaryota > Viridiplantae > Streptophyta > Magnoliopsida > Zingiberales > Musaceae > Musa > Musa acuminata. The sequence continues at coordinate 27,225,691 of NC_088347.1, read as the reverse complement.
TTCTCTCTAAGTTAAGGTAATCGATGTGCAAAAATAAAGGTGTTATTAACTATCCCATAGATCAAAGATGCTCCAAAGAAGATTGTGTGACGAAATCCCCCTACGACACTCAAGTCAAAATTCTCTTGAGATTGGAGAACGAAAGCTCGATAAAAGCTTTTGAAAGAAGAATAAGAAAGTGGCCGAGTAGAATCTGAAGAATCAAATTTTGTTTCTCAAAAAGAGAGTTTTGGCAGTCAAATAGTTATGAGCTTATATGTACGACCTGAAAGTCTAGTAGTACTTTCGTATATCGAATAACAAAAACAATCTTATGATCATGTATTTGTTGTAACAAAAACAAGCTATTATTTTTCAGTTTGGGTTTTCTTCACATTTATACCGTCACAATTCTAAAATCTCAATAATTTCCCCTTGAAAGTAATCAAATTTTGATTATTAATTAAAAACATTTTTTTTACCCTGAGCTTGTAAACTTTTTTGAGTGATTAATAAGCTCTTTACCTAAATTTTGATTATTAATTAAAAATATTTTTGTGAGGATTCATAAGCTCTCTTATGCACAAAGATTAATGTTTTTCCGATGTGATCACTTCCCGATATTGGTTTCGATAAAGAGACTACTCGACCTCGATAATCATGTTTGTATTTATATTTTATAGTTAGATCTTTACCTAACCACTTACGGTCAATGAAATATTTCTTATAATATGAATTATTCAAAATATTTTTTTTCTAATTCTCTTTATGTGATGCATTTGTCAATAAGATTTTTTTTATCATTTTCTGTACTTAAAGATGAATATTTTTCGTGATAATATTATATTTTTCTATCGAAACATAAGACAATTTATTTAGAGTATGTAACACTAGTCCAAAATGATTCAACTAAACTTCAATAATATGGTCATTGTGATATGCTATTGATTTTATTATCATGTCTAATAATGATCATTTGTCATAATAATAGTCATTTATCACATCATAATAAGTTATAAATATTTAAATTAATAATTATAAATTTAAGATGAATTCTTGAAAAAACTTTTTATTTTTAAAATTTTTTTGCTTAGCATCTTTATTTTAAAAAATTATGAAACAACGCTCTTAACAATGTGAAAGGATCACTTTGCCCATTCTTTTGCCAAATTCACCATCACCCATAACCAACAAAATAGCCTCCGTTGACCCTACTAATCGAGCCATTGCACGCTTTGCCTACAACCGTCGCATGAGGTAGCAACAATGAAGGTGTGCGCCTCTCTTTCGTCCCCTACGTCCAACAATGAGGGTGCACAATCGTCTTTTTTTTATCCTTACGATTAATGGTGCACCCCCTTTCTTCTTCTCCTACGATCAATGACGAATATTATGGGCAAGTGAAAAAGATAAGCCTACGAACGATGTTGCGATAAGCTATCCTCGTATGAGAGGACTACGTAAGAACGACTATTCAAGGAGAAGAGAGTGGCTAGCCGGACAGATGCTTGGAAAACAAATTGGTAAAGTAAAAATTCTATTTGAGAAATCATCCATAAATTTATGTATTTTTGAAAAAATATTTAGGGTGTGTTATAATTTTTTTCGAAGAACACAGTCGTCAAAGAGAATTTATATGATTGATCCACTTGACTTTACTCGCATAGATAAGAAAAAAAACTAAGGATAAATACAACATTAATGCACACATACGCCATACCCGCCCGTTCTTATCTCTATCCACAGGCGTGACGTTGACGTTTTCTATGCTTCCATGCCGACAGCCAGCGCCTCGTGTCATTTTCTACCGCAACTCGGTTGTACAAAATAACAAGTGTCGGTCCCACCGCATAAGTAACCCTACCAGATGCTTCGTGGGAGCTTATCTTAAAGGCACCACGGCAACCTCCCCTCTCCCTAGTTCTAGATAGATCTGTCTCAGGAGAGTGCTCCCGTGGTTGAGAGATGGATTCTGTGGCACAGGAGGTGGCCGAGGATAGAGCGGCGGGAAGAGGTCAGCAGCAGGAACGTGAGCGCGGGAAGGAGAGTTCGAGGAGCGCGTCGTCGAGCCGGTGGCAGAGGAGCGGTCGGGGCGAGAGCGAGGTGATACCGGAGTGGAAGCTCAAGTGCCTGTGCGCGGAGCGCGGCGTGCCGGTGATCATGAGCGGAAGCTTGAACATAGGAGGCTGCTTCTGATGGCCATCGGCTTGAAGATGGCCGGACTTGTGATGTTGTTATGCTGTTTCCTGTGTGATATTTGTGTACGCTCCTCTCTCTCTCGTGAATTAGTCACGAGATATGACCGTGTAAACTTTTCCCTTCTGATGTGGGAGAACTCGTGTCGTCTTTGTGCGTGGAACAAAGTTGTGGTAGTTGGTGCCGCTTAACTTGCGTGCGATACGGTGGCCTGATTGGAATTATCCGACCCCCGCGAAGCTCTTAAAGATGTCATCTCCTGCAATTATAGAAGGTTCAATCACCAGTGAACCGATCAATACATCAACATATATAGTGCCCATAATCACTCAAGTACCGAGTTCATGAACGTCAAGTTCAATGTACAAATGTCTAATTTTCACATAATATTTATTATAACGAGTGAAAAATAAGCCTTGAGAATTTGATCGTTCAACTATTAAACAGTATATCTCCTGATAGCTACACCATTAAACAAATAGAAAATCACTCGCCAGAAATAATTAAAACAAAATAAGTACAAAATCCTCTGCTTGTTATAATCAAAAGCACAACGCATCTAGCAAATCAATAACATACATGGCGGCAAACTTGTTTCATAGCAAACCAGCATCTTTCAGAGCAGACTCAAAATCTTCCTCACTCCTCCAGTTAGGAATCTGTGGTACAGGGAGGTGTCATCCGGTTTCTTAAGATATTTCTACATAATATGGTGCATATGGAGGAGAATAAATTAGGCGGACATTACCTCCGGAATATGATGCTGGAAATGACGCTCGATTTTCTCCATGACTGACCTGTCCCTATCAGTGCACAAGAAGTTGAAGACAGCACCTATCGCCAGATTAATCAGTAGAACACCACAAGGTTAAGTTTCGCAACTTGCACAATAACAGATTGCATCCTATCAAATGAATCTAAACCATCACGAAAAGAAATGTCGCATGACTCAGCAACAAAAAAAGAAAGATGTGGAGCATACATGTAAGGTATAACATATATCAAACGACACGGCAAGACCAGTATTATAACAACTAAGGATTTCCCATTATTTTGTTCATCCAGGCTTAAAATATCGCCCTGGTATGTGACTAAATCTAAGTAGTTAAAAGGCATTAAACCCTTGCCCTATTATTGCAACCTAGAGAACGTGATAGATAAGAAATGATCTTTCAGCATAATATTCACAACGGTGAAGAAGGGAGTATCAATGCAACCAAATAGCAAAATGACCTATAACGGTGGTGCTTACTAAGGCCAAATCAAGAATTTACAAAATGATTAAGTTCTCATTTAATAAATTACTTAAGAGACAAGTGACAAAAGAAAAGAATTGTAAAACTGTAAGCAACAAAAATCTGTGATGTCCCAACAAAAAGGTGAAACTAAGTAGTAGGCAAATATTTATACAACTAAAATTACATAATCTTTTATCTTTCTACATTATAACAAAATAATACAGTAATAAAATAGATAAGCCACATTGAATCATATGTATATGCAGGTCACACTTGCTTATGTTGATTACATAAATAGCTACATACACCAGACGTGCAGTAACACTACGAATATACATTGCATAAGCAGGGTCATAGACACATGCAAATGCAGCTGTAATTCACCCTTTTAGAACAATGGATTTAAATGTAGTTATTATAACTGAAGAAATCATCGATTGAGGATGTGACATATTATCCAAAGCATCGATAAAAATTACCTTTGCTACCAAAGCGGCCAGTTCTACCAACTCTATGTAGATATAGTTCACAATCTGGTTCTGATGGATTGTCATGCTTTATAGGAAGATCATAGTTGATAACCAAATTAACCTTCAACGGAACAAGAAAAGCATAAGAATTATTGATTTCAAAGATCTATCTCTAAATAAATAAATTTAAAATCTATCTTGTAGATAAATAAATTTAATACCTGTCTTTGATCAAAACCTCGAGCAAGGAGATCAGTTGTAATGAGGACTTTGGTTAATCCATCTTTAAATTCTTTTATAATTTGGTCTCTGTCTTCTTGCTTGAGAGCACCTTGAACTGATGTACACTCATAGCCCTCTTCAGTCAACGATTGGTGTAACATGCGAGCACTATTTCTTGTACGGACAAATATTATAGTCTGTCCTACTTTTTGTCCAAATTCAAAAATTTTGTCCTTTATTACTTCTACTTTGGAAAGTTCATCTGGACATTGGACCTTATATTGCTTTACTTTTTCCAACGTGAGTTCCTCTTTCTTCACAAATATTTGATTTCCATCTTTGATTACCCTTGATACAAATGCCTTGACAGATTCATTGAATGTAGCAGAAAAAAGAAGCACCTAACAACAAAAATCAAGAAAAAGAGCAATAAGTTCAACCTCATCTATTTCAATTAGGAACAGCAATTTACAGTAACATAAGACAGAATATGACAGAGACGAAATGAAAGAAAATTTGAAATATCCCAAGGATTACAGTATATGACCTCCATAGCATTTATTAAGCTACATATGATTCTTGTGGCTAAAGCAAACCAAGCAAGTCAGTAACTTGAGTAGTTTGGTAGGCTTCGCATGTATTGTTGATGATTACACAAGTGAATACATAAAGTACAAGAAAATCAACCACAAGGCTCAATAAGAAATTCTACTAACTACAAGGTTAGTAGAGATTGTATCAATCACAAGGTTAAATAAGAAATTGTAAATATAAACTAGAAAACTCACTATAACAAACACAAAAGTAAGCAGTAACAATGGGAAATATAGTTAGAATAACATCTTATGCACAACACAACATGTTCACTCTTAAACAAGAACAGAATGATAACAATGATTCAGCAGGAGGCTTAATGATTGTGCAAAAAGCTAACTCTGATTAGTGGAACTAAGAGTTCATTGAATGTTTGCAATTAGATACGTCATGAACACATGGTTAAGCATTTTAGTGTGAATGACTGCACACAGTTGTTCTATGTGCTTCATGGAGCCAGGGACGACCAACAAAGAATAATACCAGATTTTTCTACCACTTTCCATTAACTGTTTATTGATTAAACAAATTCCTAGCTTGCAAGCTGTTATCTGTTTTACTTCACCCGGAAATTATCAGGAGATCTAATTTTCCAATAATTCCCAGGTAAATCTTGAATGGACGCTGTAAGTTAATGAAAAAAAAATCCTATCTAGAAAATTCTGAAATGGCACCTTTATTCCTGAGGATCTCCACTATGAAGACAGTCTCACGGTCAATTTACTTTCTGCTAAGTACTTCAAGGTTTGAACTTTGAATATATTGGGAAATTTGCAAAGTGGTGTTTACAAACTAGGATCTGGGGGAGAAAGTCTCACATGAAGATATACCATCTAGTCTTAATACATGGGAAATGAATATATAGCAAATCTTAACATTATATCAATTGTCTCAGGAGATCTCCTCAGTCCTCAATACCAAGAACATCAGTAAAATTGGCAAATGAAAAGAATCGGTATCAAAAAATAAGAACTACAAGCTGCATTTGCACAGGAACAGGTAACCAAAGCAAGTATCTAGCTTCAAAATTAAATATCTAGCTCAGGTTTGAAGCTCAAGGTTGCCTACCATTCTAGAATTATGCATCTATGTTCAGTTGAGAGGAAAGAGAAGAGAAAGGTTGAAGATAAAGGAAAGTTAATTGTACAAAGGTCATTTTATATCCAAAACAGAGATGGTAAGCATCAACAATTATATTACAATTTGAAAAATCGAATGCAGAATTAAAAGGATATAGAAAAATGTAATAAACCACAAACAGAAGAGAAATAAAGTGTAAGGTACAACAAAATTTACTACCAACAACCTATGAAATTAATTCAAAAATTAGAGAAGGATATCTAAAAGCATATTATAGTGGATATGCATGAATGTACAATTAGAAAGAAAGTAAGGCTAGAGTTTATACAATCATAGGCTAGGTTCAACAAAGACAGAAAAACAAATTAACATGTATGGAAACCTATTGAAGAAAGGGAACCATTGATGTTCTAGGAATCAGGAAGGAGAAATGTTGCCACCCCAAGTTCAAGATTATAAGGCAGGTGTAATTCGGTCCGAGACAAGACCAGATTGGTGCAAGAAACCAAATCTTGTAACCTCTACATTGCTTCAGCAATCCATTGTGGCCAACTTGAGAAACTAGATTCAAAGAAGAAAAGAACTATGAAATTGCTTCAAAATATTTATGTTGCATCAACTTTTAAATTAAGGGGGCATACATTAAAAGTTTTTATTTTGAGGTTAGGGCTCTACTGTTGTGAAATTACTTCTCAATATTTATGTATGGCTAAGCTAGGATGCACATGCTCCTCAGGTCCCCTTTCCTTTCTACTTAACCACGCAAGCCCTGTCATTTAACAACATTGAGCTACATATTAGCTACCCACAAACAACTTCCTTGTTTGGATTTCCTAACAAGGACTTGGAAGAACAAAAATGGTAAGGCTTAACGTTCAGCATAGTTGTACCAGATACCCAACCCTATGATCTTAAGTACATGTATGGTTTGCTGTTCTCATGCAACTCCAAGCAAGGTGCAACCATTCACCTGTTACGGGAGGAAGACATACAAGTACTGCATAAATATATGACACCATGATACATAGTTATTATCTTGTTGATGATATATTCTGTCAGACAAGAACCTTGCTGCTGTTGGTTACTTCCAAATCCGGGTAACTAGATATGGGCCAGTAACTAGATATGTCTTAGTTTGTAAACTATTTGCAATGTGATCTGGAGAAATTCCTGCATAAACAAACTCAGAAGAAAAAAAAACAGTATCATGCTGAACTTAGAAACCTAAACATGAAATCTAACTGCATCATAAAAAACCAAACCTGGCAACCACCACTGCTTCTTTGAATCTCTTTCATGATCCTTTCAGAATCATCCCTAAAGCCATCCTGTACCAAAAAAAAAAAAGATAGACAACCAAACAAAATAATCCAAGAAAGATGACTACAAAGATAGAAGTAAACAAACGACATGAAACCAAAGTTTATCAAAATAAATTCCTGAGAAACATCAACAGATCATCTTGAAGACAGACAAATGAGTTTATTAGGAAAATAATAATAATTCCTCATTAAAATATTTATCAATACCTTCAGGTACTAGTCAATTCCAATAATTAGGACTGAAATTGATCACATGATTCAGGATCAGATCAAATAGTGTGGCTAATTTGTTTTCTTTCTTCATTGTTTTTCTTTTGAAAAGATTTAATATCAATTAGGATCAACTAGTGATTGGCCAGGATCGACCAAGTTTCATAGGATTGAGTCAAATGCCTTCAAGATAAACAGAAATTCAGGTTCAAAGATATTGTATAGCATGCACAACAAAGGTAAATTGTACTGTCATAGAAAACCACTAATGATTGTCCTGTTGGGGAGGCATTACAAAACTATTATTGAAGAAGTAACTTATCTCTACTTGAGATTTTTAAAATATGGTATGAAGTGCTACCTCGGCTAGCATATGATCTGCCTCATCAAAAACAAGTATCTTCACGTCCCTTGTGCTCAATTTTTTTGCTGAAGTCCACTTCTTAATGGTTCCCGGAGTGCCAATCACTACTTGCTCAGTTACTGGTGGACGTTTATTTATTGGAATATAATTAGCAGAATCAGATGGAATAGCACACATTGAAGTTATGCCAGTATACTTTCCCATCTTCAGAAGGACCGCATGATTCTGCATCATCCATATGAATAGTTACAACCTGCTATTCCAAATGCTGCGTACTTAAACAGGAATGAATTTACCTGCTGAGCCAACTCTCTGGTAGGGCAGATGCAGATGGCTTGTGGTATCTTCCTCTTTGGATCGACTCGACTCAACATTCCAAGCACAAAACATGTGGTCTTCCCTGAGCCATTGTGAGCTTGAGCTACCAAATCTTTATACGGAGGCGTAAGAATCATAGGTAGAGTAATAGCCTGTATTTTGCTAGGCTTACTAAAACCCATCTCAACATACAACCCTTTGATAAGCTCATCCGACAATTTCAAGTCTTCGAACGTCACAGCAGAAGTGTAGACAGTATCACCGGATGTAACCTATTCAATTTATAAATCATTATTTCACGAAAGGCTAACCCAGTCACACGATTTCCCCTCGATACTGACAAGATCCATCCGATATAAAGCATCAAACCCAGTCGGAATAAAACAGCTCAAAAACCCTAACATCGGACTATTCTATATCGAGAACAATAATACGAAGCCTTACCGCTTTAATTTCCGAATCGTCGGGATCATCCAGCAGACGTTCACCGCTGTCCTTCCCGTCGGAGATGGAGAGCGACTCGATCTTCTTCAACTCCGAGGGTTGGGCTTCGTCGGCGGCCTGCGAAGGCGGCGCGGCGGCTTCCTTCTCTTCGTCCGACTCTTCGTCGGCCCATGACCGCTTTTCCTCCGTCTTTGCCGGCGGCGCAGCGTTCTCCGCCATGGAATGGATCGGAGGAAGAGAGATACCGAGGCGAGGAGATCTCGATAGACAACGACGCGAAAATGACGACGGACGCCTACAAAACCAAATTTGCGATGTCTCGGCTTAAATCTAACGCGAAAAGGGCCGCCGGCCGTTCACTGCATTATTTCCATTTTTTTTCTCACCCAATTTTCTCGGTACCCGACTGTCTTCCTGCATTGATGGAAAGGCAACGTTGGCCCACCAGTTCGTGGACCCTTGATTACCTCCAATCACAAGGCAAGTAACTATTGGCCAAAATTGGACTTCCATCAGATGCACCGCAGGGACTCGAACACCGATTCACCGGGACCTCTCGAAGACAAACATGCTTTATTGGCAGAAGAAAAGAACGTTGTTGCCCAACACGATTATTCTTCGTTACTTGATGCTTCATCGTATTTAATTTTTAGTTGCTATTACTTTTTAATATATAAGATGCCTCATTTAAATCATTTGTTCGTTTTTCATCTCATGTCATTATCGTCAAATTGTCCAATTTACTGAATATTTCTCAAAACTAGCCCATATGACCTTTAAATTCTTATGAAAAATATACAGGTAATTCTTTATAATTTTGTTGCTAGTCAAACAGTGTTGGGGAATACTATGCCATCGTTGAGGTGTAAGCTCGGCTTGGTCCTCTCTCGGATGCGTAAAGTTATCCACGTGGATGCTTAAGCGGAGGAAATCGATGTCGAGTCAAGTCGTCGGATCTAAGTTTCGTCTCCCAAGTGAGGTCTTTTCCTGAGTTGTTTGCTTCTTCGTCATCGAATTCCTGCACAAAAGGTCAAGATAAGGATTTTCTGACTCGACCCTTCCGAAGCTTAAATCAGAGTTGAGTGGAGTTAAGAGAAGTTTCCTTTTTTTCTCCCCTTCCCTTGGTGTTGGTCAAGGGGTCGACATTTTATACCTATGAACAGGAGTCGATCGTATATGATATGTTAATGACAATCGACTCCATGAGCGATAGCTTTCGTGTGAACGTCGATCGACCAACATGTATTAGTGCCGTGCGACGCAATTCGAAGCTTTCTGGAGTGGCTTTGTGACATGCGACACCATCTTATATGGCATCGGAGGAGAGGCGATCATCCCATTAGCATTGGGGTTTCTCTTTGGCGTTGATGTGGTTGCTGATCGTTGTTTCGTGGGTGATACCAAAATATGTCATATATCTCGTCTTATTCGTATATCTAAAACACATTTATTTTGGTCATCTTATTATTAATGATCCGTATCATCTAGCGCGATTAAGAACCGGTTCGCGATGAAGCCGTGGTCGCTTCGAAGGAACAATTTCTTGAGTTGATGTCACACGGCGTCTCTTTCCAGTCTCTTTTCTGCGCAGTATCTGCTGTGGTCCTCGTCATCTTCCACCTTCCTGCCATCCTCCAGTGCATCCCCGATAATTATTTGTTATTCTTTAAAAATCAATAGTTGTTTGGTTTTCCATGCGACTTTATGTTTTGTAGAATCCGAAAGAGGATTCATTCAATTTCACTAATTAATACTCTACTGCTGTTATCAATGATGATAGGATTGCCATACATATTCACATGTGTACAAAAAAAGAAAAGTTGTATCTATCTTTTTTTCTACTTCGTTTTATGGTGATGATGTTCTTTTTTTGGGAACGAGATCAGTATTTACATGAATGTTTTGTTAGAAGTACATAAATGGATAAATTTTTTTTTACTGTATTGTCTTCAAAGTGATATTGTTCTTCGATTTTGAATCATATGGAAACTCCAAAAATATTTGTCAACTATAATCTTGGAAGACTACTTCAAATTCCTAAAATTCAAGATCGATTGATACGGTTGCTACATGAACATCCGCACTATTTATCGTTATTTATACTAAGCTGTCTTAGTTTAATATATATATATATATATATATATATTTGTTTATGCTGGAAATAAATTTGAATAAACAGTATCAGCATTTCATAATTAATGAAATCTAAATTTCAAATGTTAAAACATAGTTATTTTTTTTGTTTTGTATTTTAATTGTAATTTTAAATTTATATTATATATATTTTTACAAATATTAAAATATAGTTACATTTTTTTTAAGAGTATGTACAAGGGTACAAACGTTATATGGTATACGTTAGAGCCTTCTGTGTTCCTTCTTGGGCTTTTAAATTACAGGAATAACCCCATCGGCAATAAAACCTCGGCTCCCGTTGAGGAACCATTTCTTTTCGGTGGCGTCGCTCGCCGCTGAGAACTCCTCGTCTGCCGGTCTTTTCTCGTTCTCTGCTTCACTCTCTGCCTCTGATCGTCTCCGCGGGCGATCCCTCGCGCCCTCCGCCTCGGATCGGCTCTTCCGACGCCCCGCCTCTCATGACCATGACGACTCCACCGCCTCTCGATGTACGTGCCACCACCACCTGAATTCATCGATTCCCAAACCTTCGGCTCAACTTTGCTCTTTACTCCTAATCCTTTTCGTTCCCTTGCTTATTTTCTTGATCCTTTTCTTGATATCGGTTTCGGCGAGTAGTTAGGGTTTGGGTTAGGTATATGGCTCGCGAGTCCGGTCGAATTGGATCCCTATTGCATCCCCGAATCTGACATCTAGGGTTTGATTTGGCTGCCGGGGAGCTGATTCTTTTCTTTTTTCCCTTCGACGTTTTTTCAGCAGGAGGAGGACGAGTTGTTGGTCCCACGCCCGGAGATCGCGGAAGGGCCCCAGCCAATGGAAGGTTAGCCTTGATCTTGGTTTTGTTCCTCTTAATAACAAGGATCTTGAATTGAGATTTTGTTGGATTGAGTCTGATTTATTCTTTCGTTCGTACATGATTCGTATATGGCTTTTTACTGCTGATATTATGTTAATATGTTATTCGGTAAGTGTTGTTTTCAGGGTTTTGATTTGTTTGTTTTACGTGCCGCACAGTTGCTCAGAGTGAAACTACTAGTACTGCTGAGAACCATCAGGTAGAGGAACCTTCGTCCTCCAGGTTTACATGGACAATCGAGAATTTCTCTAGGTTGAATACCAAGAAGCTCTACTCTGATATGTTTATAGTCGGTGGCTACCAGTGGTATGTAGATATCTTTTTCTGATTTCTGCTGCTTAGTTATGTATCTGGATTCTTAATTGAAGGCCACACATTTCTTCTTCCCTTTTTTCCTGTATTGATTGCGACAGGAGAGTGCTTATCTTTCCAAAAGGTAATAATGTTGATTATTTGTCGATGTACCTGGATGTTGCTGATTCAGCAAGCCTACCATATGGGTGGAGTAGGTTTGCACAGTTCAGTTTGGCTGTGGTCAATCAAATCCAAAGCAAGTATTCAATAAGGAAAGGTATATTAGAGGACTTGATGATTTTGTTCAGGGCTGCTTTCCAATTTATATTAAATTGCCTATTAGTTCTTCATGATAATTGGGAAATACTGAGGTTGGGTAACATCTCATGCTTACATAGTTAATTTTAAGTTCTCAAAGTGCATGCACGGGCATATATATTGGTCCCTTAAAAGGCCGGACAGGTGGTGCCTAGAAAATATGCATTAAAAAGATACAGATTCAATATTAAAATTAAGTACAGACATTTTCTTGACAATGTATTAATTCTGACATTAAAGTTTAGTCAAACATATAATGTTTCGTATGGAATCTAGCATAACTTTGTATGACACATTATATAAAATGGATCTTCTATCATCTGTTGATTCATTCTGGTCATCATTCTATTTATCTCTAAGACTAGCTAATTTTTTTGCCCACTATCCCTTGGGAAAGGTGTTCTGTTTGAAGATACCTTTTATAACCCTAAGGCTTGCTAAATCTTTTGCCTAATATCCCTTCGAAAGGTGTTTCATTTGAAGATACTTTTTAAGATACCGGTTGTGGCAAAGTAGAAACTAAATATATGCATAATCATTAATTAATGGCACACATCATGACAAAAAAACTTTCATATCAAGATGGTTTTAACAATTACTGTATGTTGTGCAACAATGTAAAACAGTTACTTTTTGCTTTTACTTTTTGATAAAAGAACATGGACATGTGACATTACTTAAATTGATGTGTCATTGTCCTATCATTATTTTCTGAATGAAGTTCTATTACTCTTTGGTAATAGCCATTTATAAGCAGGCCTTCTAGCTTGGCTCCACCTAGTCCCATGTTCCTTCAATAATGGTCATGTATAAGCAGGCTTCAGGGCATAGGTGGCTGCCTTGGTTCCATCTACATGCTTAAGTGCTGGAATTGTGGGAAACCTAAATGTACTAGGTGCTTAGGTGATTAGGCTAGCTGAAAGGCCTAGGTGGTGACTTGCGATATCACTGGATGATTTGATAAATAAAATATAATATTGTTTTGTACAGTAACATATATTTAATCATACACAATTTCTTCTTTCTTCATCACATGAGACTTTATCTGGGATAAGACCTCATCTTTAAGAGTTTTGTGATTGACTTTATGGTGGTTTGCTGCACTAGACTTGCGTTCTACATCCAGGGGATCGTTGTTGGCTATATTTTTGACATAACTAGCATAAGCTTTATATGGAAACATGTAGTGTCTCCTTTTACTTTGTTGATCCCCGTGACTACCCTGACTTGTTCCTTCTTATTCTGTGGGTCGCTCTTTTCTTTTTCTTTTATTTTTTGCGGTAAAGAGATTGAGTATTTTTCTAGGTTAGAGTAACTAAGCAGCCGGTTCCTTTTTTTTTCCTGTTGTTTTTGACCTTGTATCTTTTCAGTACTGCATTTCTGGGCATAATTTTTTTTCTGGTTGTAAAAACAATGTGAAAGATTGATTGATTGGCTGGCTTTAAACTCTCATTTAAAAGAGTTGTAAAAGGATTTGAAGTTAGCTCAATGTGAAGATCAAGAGGAATCAGTTAGAGTTGAAAAAAGGTCTAGTTAATTGTACTTAATAGTCTTATACAGAAAGAGCTGTGCACATGAAAAGTGAAAGCAAAGAGTTCTCTTTTTTCAGAGTGGTCCTTACCATCTTTCCTAAGTTACTCCCATCTAGTCAGTCAGTTTGGGATGTTAGCCGCACCATGGAAATTTCTTTAAATAGTACAAGAGTAAAGTGGCCATTTTACCTGAAAGCTGTTGTTTGTGTTTTTGATAGCAATCCATGTGGATGTGAATTTCCTGCTCGGAATTACACCATCAACTTTTGTTAAAAGTTAAATCAGGGGTTGGCAAAATTTAACTGTTCGTGCTTGACTAGTTAGGATAACGTTCTATGATTGAATTTAAGATGAAAAGCCATTTTCTTGGCGGCAACCTTATCCTCTTCTTGGCGGCAACTTTATGGCGGCAAAGGACAAAACAGGGGTGGGTTTACCAAATCAAAGAAACTAAGACAAATATGTGGATGCATATGAAAATAATTGCATATGAAAAGTTGTAAGGATCTGTCATTTGAATTTTCGAGGGTTGCATATGAAAATAATCGCAAAGATTGGATTATACTTGAAACTTGAAAGTCTAGATTGTGCACCAAAAGAAGTCGATGCATAATTTTATTTGTTGCTAAGAACATGGTTTAAGATGCAATCTATTCTGATCAGTTTAAAGCTTCATAGGCCGCTTAAAGATGAAGGAAACCGGGAATCTTCTTCATGTTAGCTTGGAAATGAGTTTTCACTCTCAGATCTATGATTGATTGGTGTTGGTGACACCTGTTTTGATGCATCAAAATTCTAGATTGGCTTAGTCTAGGATGTTGATTGGCTTTAGGTTCTGGGAGATCTCTGTCCTAGGCTGGTTTCAGTAACCCTGTGCTTAGTTTCAGTGAACAAGTCAGGTTTATTGAATCAAATTGATCTTCATAACCAATTCTTTTGCAATTTTTGGGAATGGATCGTGATCCCTTAAATCATCTTTAGAATTTGATTGCATTAGTTTTGGGATCAATCTTCTATTTTGTTGTATTTCTTGCAATTTTTTCCTCTTATTTTAATATTTAAAATGTGGCTTGCAATGATTTTAAAAGTTGTCTGTAATGTTTCCTACAGTTCATAGCCCTAATATTAATAGAAGTGAAAAGAAGGCTGTGCTGAGGAAATAACAGGTAATGTCATTCAGCTGCTTATTGACTTTTGAAGGTCATCCATGAAGCATGTTTGAAGTAGGAAAAGGATTTGATTGCGCTGATGTGGTTGGTGAACTGAAAGAAACCAGACGCACTTTCATTAGTACTCATAGTGAAAAGAGCATTTTTCAGGCCAACTAGCTTGTTTCTGTACTTGGTCTTCTTTCTGCCTCCTTTCTCTTATCTTCTTTATCTCAGAATGCTTAGAAGCAAAGTTTGTGGACCTGTTGACCTCCTTGGGCAGTTCTTCCATTTCTGTCTGCTGGCTGTTCCCAGGCCAGGTAGTCTGATGTTCAATTTTGGTTGATCTTTTTTAAGATACAAAAATTTTAATGCGAACCAGAATCATGAGAAACAAGTCAGTATTTGCAATAGCAGGTAAGGTTTGTTTGTGGTTTGGGCCATATGTTGGACTCCTTTTGTGTGGCTTAGGTTATTATATAATACGTCATCCAATACTTCTAACCTAAAATTATTTTCTGCAATTTGACTCAAATATGTTAATTAGTTTGATAAAATAAACACTGGAGTAGGTCGCCAAAGAGAAATTCAACCGGTATTTTTTGATATTTTGGAGGCAAGGGTTGTGTTTACATCCTTTGGGCTTTTCATATGTTTCAGGAAAGCAAATCAAGTTGCTGACTGTTTGGCAGGATATGTTATGCATTACCAAGTTACTGAGAAATGGACCATTACTTGTCTTGCGGTAGTAGATATTTGTCTCTGAGGATGTAGTAGTACTTGTTATTCTGACCCCAGAAAAAAGAAGAAAACTTGCCAGCAGATTATTAATTTCTCTCTATAAGTATCAGTTTAACTGATTGGATTAGCCCCTCCTTAAAATTGCAACTTGTGAACCATGAGTTAGCATTAACTTCAGTGAGATTTCCACACTTATTTTCTAGATGATGTAATTTGATTTGTGAGCTATGCTTTACATTCAAATCATACTTCAACTGTAATATGGATTAAGTTTGTGATTGATTCATCAAACTTTCTTGTTCCAGTTGATATCATTGTATGTGCAAATAGTTTCGGTGTCCTTATTTGCCTATATGCAGAGATAAAATTGTGTTTTAGCTGAATTTAAGTGATTAACATTTTTTTGGTTGCAGACACCCAACACCAATTTAACTCACGTGAAAGTGATTGGGGTTTCACATCGTTTATGCCTCTAAACGAAGTATATGACCCAAGCAGAGGATTTCTAGTAAATGATACCATAGTAGTTGAAGCTGATGTTGCTGTCCGCAGAGTCATTGATTATTGGTCTTATGACTCAAAAAAGGAGACAGGTTATGTTGGACTCAAGAATCAGGGGGCTACTTGTTACATGAATTCCCTTCTCCAGACTTTGTATCATATTCCTTATTTCAGGAAGGTGCGAAATTTTATGCTTTCTCTGTTTCACGGTCTATGTAATTCGTGACATTCTGTTTTGTTCTTTGATTTCCAGGCTGTGTACCATATGCCTACAACTGAGAATGATATGCCATCAGGAAGCATTCCATTGGCCCTGCAGAGTTTGTTTTATAAGCTCCAATACAGTGATGGCAGTGTTGCTACAAAAGATTTGACGAAATCTTTCGGCTGGGATACATATGATTCGTTTATGCAACATGATGTCCAAGAACTCAATAGGGTTCTTTGTGAGAAGTTGGAAGACAAGATGAAGGTAAGGTTGTTGCATCTAACAAGCTGCATCTTGATACTGGGAGATACTAACCAGTTATGATGCAATCACAGGGAACTGTTGTTGAGGGCACTATACAACAGTTATTCGAAGGTCATCACACGAATTACATAGAGTGCATTAATGTTGATTACAAATCCAGCAGAAAGGAGTCTTTTTATGGTAGGAAACTATAATAAGAACTGAACTGTTTTATGCTTTAAGCTGCACAATGTGCTCTGTATAGTTGACGGGAAACCACTTCTTTAGATCTTCAGCTTGATGTCAAAGGTTGTCATGATGTTTATGCTTCTTTTGATAAGTTCGTTGAAGTTGAGCGTCTTGAAGGAGATAACAAATATCATGCAGAACAGTATGGTCTACAGGTTAGTTACTTTGTCATCCTTGGATAAAATACTGGTTAGTTCTGAAACCATAGTTGTATTTCTTACAGCTTAAGTCGGAAACCTCTTGCTGTTTTGGAGTCATATTTAATGTAAGGGATTGTGCTTAGGTAGCAGAGATCCTTTACTGGGAAATGAAATATTCAAATTATTGAAGTTGGATTTTGTTTGAGGAAAGAAGTTGATCAATGGAAGATCATCATTATATAATATATATAAAGGCCAGCAACGGAAGAAAATTGGAAATGTAGAGGAAAATTTTATTTTTTCCATTTTTTTTACAAAAAAGATATGTAGAAACAGAAAAATAAATTGATAGAAACTTTTGTTTTATGTGCATGTTTTCTTGTGTTATCAAGAAAACTTTACCTTATTAAATTTGTATGTCCATCAATTTGTTCACAATATATAGCTGTTTGATATATTTCCCATTTTTAATGTATTTGTTTGTTTCTTTTCCTCTTTTTCTTTTTACTTAATATTAGGTAGAATGTAGTAGGTATAAATACTTGTACTATAGGTATAAATACTCGTACTACTTTCACTCGCTGTAGTGCAGCATTATTTGCCTGATTGAATGCAATTGCAGACTTTCTGTTTGTTTTTTTTCAAGTAACAGGTTGTATAAATTTCTACCTATACACACTGAGAAAGATTTGCTGACTGTTCCTACCTTAGTTTAAGCATGCCAGTCCATTCTGGAACTTTTTTATTAAATGGAGAAGAATCTGAAGTGCTAAAGAATTACATTAGGCATTACTAGCCTGTGCAGTTTAGGTGTATGGTTCATTCATCTTTTGTATCTTGTTTTTCTATAATAACGAGTATTCTACATTATCCTGTGATACAATATTTTTACAATGTTTTCTGGAATTTGGACTAGTAGCTTGTGTACATTTCAGGATGCCAAGAAGGGTGTTCTCTTTGCTGATTTCCCCCCTGTTTTGCAACTTCAACTCAAGCGTTTTGAATATGATTTCATGCGAGATACTATGATTAAGGTTGGTACAGTTGCAATGGCATGCTTATTTTCTGTTGGTGGCATTGACTTCATTCTGATTCCTCATTAGATCACATATTTCATGATTTTGATCTGGATAAGAGACTTGTTGCCAAAGTGAGAAGTTGGTATGAAAAGTAATGAACTAGTTGGTAGATTTTAGCTCTATTCTCATACATTAAATACTTACCATTCTCAATTTCATATTTTTTTGATGTTTATATCATTATATGTAAGTATAACTTAAACAATACAGAAATTTTGCATTGAGATACATGATGTTACAAAATTTTGCATTGAGGACTGCGAGAGATTAGAATGGTAAGGTTGCCCCCTTGCGACTTAAGTGATCAAGTTTAAGCACAAGGGTTTACTTTCAAGTCAATGAAATAACTTCTCTAATGTTGCGTACATTGATCCTTCTCGGATCTTACATTGGTGGAAGCCTTATCCATTTTATGTCCTTTTGTTTCTTGATGTTGAGGACTGGACCAATATGCATATCATAACTGAAATTAATAAATATGCTAAGACTTATCAAAAATATTTTTTTGATTGGATGGGAATGAACTGAAAAAGGGTTTATTCTATGATATCAAATCTAGAACCTTGATTCTTGCCAAAATTTGTGTTACCTTTTGATGCATGTAAGATTAAACCGTAGATCGTATTGATCAAGGTACTTCTTTCTAAATAAGAACACTGAAAATATAATTTTTGGAATTTGAAAAATGTGATGGGCAAATGACATAAATTTTGGAAACTATTCATTCCTCTTTTGTGATCAAACTTATTGAAGTGTGAAATTCATACCTTGAAGTAAAAGGAAGATAAAAATAACAGTCTTTGCACAGAGTGCATCTTTTCTAGAGGGAAGCTTGGCCTTGAGGTGATTTTCTAAAGGGAATCTTGGCCTTGAGGTGCAAAAAATACAGGGTGTTGCCTTCGGTGGCAACATGCTATGAGATGGTGGTTCGGTTCCACTTATGGGGTCAAATTAATATGTCCTAAGAGGAAATATTTGAATATGAATTTTTAGTTAGTGGGTTCTTAGATATGTTCTTTTCATGTTCAATGGACTCTACATTTAAATTCACCAATCCATTTAGGATGGTAACACGATTTCACCTAGATTTGTTACTTGAAATCTGGTTGCTTAAACAAGAGAAAGTCATAATTATAATTGTATCCAACTTAAGTTTTTTTATGCTGAAGCAAAGTTAGAGATTGCTGTACATTTATTGTTCCTGATTGTGCTTTAGTGGCTGTCCATTGACATTAGATTTGTTGGACCCCAAGTTAATTTTCTCTGGTCCACCATCATAGAACTTCTGCATTTTTTTTAGGTAGATCCTTCTTTTATGGAACGATGAGTACCATAAGTATATTATCTGAGCATCTGAAATGAAGCATTTACACTTTCTTTTAATTCCTAAGTTTTGTTTAATTGGTCGGAATAAAGTTTTATCGTGGATTAAGCATCTGCTAGTTTAATAGTTAGAGGGCTTTTGTAAGTCCTTGCTTGCTGGAGTGCTATTCATGTTTGACATGTTTGACTCAGTTAGAAGTCAAATGTGGATAAACACATTAATTTTTATTCTTTTCATCAAATTTACTAGAGTTTATTTTATTTGTGCTTTGGTTCATTTAACATCTGTTGTTTGTCAACCTTTTTACTGTGGCAACTGTCTTGCATAAAATTTATGCAGATAAATGACCGTTATGAGTTTCCAGTGCAATTAGACCTTGATCGAGAAAATGGCAAATATCTTTCTCCTGATGCAGACAGAAGGGTCCGCAACCTATACACAATTCACAGGTAATGATTATTGGTTGTTATATTATTTGTTTGTTTATCTTTTCTTAATTCGAAGTTACTCATCTTTCTCTTCCTTGTGTTCAGATTTTTTTCCGTTGTAAATGATATCAATATCACATTTATCTTCTGATTTCTACAATTTTAATCAACTGGGTTTTTTGTTATTGTTGGGTTGACTTCCTATGTTTTTACTATATATTGCCACAATTTGCTTTGTTTGTGAGAAGGTACTACAAGATTTACGAGGTGTTATGTGGTATTTAGTTGCATCCATGTTATAAAAGAGGAGTTGATATTAGCTATATTATATGTTCATGCTAAGGTTTTTAATTTCGTATCGTATCGGCTTTTTGAGCTTTGCTCAATACGGTATATTACGGGCGTATCGAGCGATACGCTAGGGTGTACCGCTCGGTTCGTGTGTGTGTGTGTATATATATAAATCAATATATAAAAATAATATTAAAAGGAGGCGTACGTTGCCTCGACGACGTCGCCTCCTTTTCTTCTCCTCGTCACGTCAGATGAGGAGAAGAACGTTGTCTTCTCATTTGCGGCGTTCGGCGAGGATGTCGAAGGCCGTAGACGTCTCCGGCCTTCGGCGTGACACGACGTGACGAGGAGAAGAACGCGGTCTTCTCCTCATCTACGGCATTCAACGAAGACGTCGAAGGCTGTAGGCGTCTTTTGCCTTCGACGCGACGCGACGCGACGCGACGAGGAGAAGAACGTGGTCTTCTCCTCATCTACGGCGTTCAGCGAAGATGTTGAAGGCCGCAGACGTCTCCGGCCTTCGGCGCGATGCGACACGATGAGGAGAAGAACGTGGTCTTCTCCTCATCCGTGGCGTTCGACGAAGACGTCGAAGGCCGCAGACGTCTTCGGCCTTAAGCGTGATGCGACGAGAAGAAGAACACAGTCTTCTCCTCATCTGCGGTGTTCGGCAAAGACATTGAAGGCCGCAAACGTCTCTGGCCTTCGGCAAAGAACGCGGCAAAGACCGCATGCATCTTCGGGCTTCGGCGAAGGACGCGGCGAAGAACTCGAGTCGTTGCCTCTCCATTACCTCCTGGATTGGGATCGTCAAGGGAGGGCGACGTCGGATCGGAAAGCGTCGAGGTTCTCCCGATTCTCTCTTTTCTTCGAGCGTCGTCTCCTAACGAACCTGTATGTACCGGCCGATACAGGCGGTATCATTCGAAATTAAAATTCTTGGTTCATACTAGGAACAGAAGCCAATATAAGCGCTAAAAAATGGCATAGCTGTACTTTGGAACTTTTGGTATGGTTTGGTGTGGCATTTCATAGAATTCCCTAAGTCAACATAGGTTAAAAAATGACTTAGCTTTAGTTTGGAACCTTTGGTATGGTTTTGGTATGTCATTTTCATATACCTCCCAAGTGCCATATGTTTTGACCTATGCTGACATGTGCCTATTGACATGACGATCCTTGTTGGTACTATGGATATAGTTCAATGTAATAGCATTTCTATGCATGTTTCTTTGAGTCAGTCAGTCTTATCATTTTGTAAATGAATGGTGTCTTTTATGGTATTTCTGTGAAAAACTTTGGTTTCCACTTGCAGGTTGAGCATATGTGCTTGGCATTGCTCTACATTGACATAACTAATTGTTGTTTCTTTATGTAAACCTAATAAAGCAACTTCTTTTTGTGCATCGATATTGATTGGATTCAAGTTGAGTTGTCTTAGACTATGGCTTTAGCAATAAGTTTTTTTTTTTTAATTGATGTGGTTGTTTTTTTTAATATTGTAGCTTTCTTTTGGTCAAATATGCAGTGTGCTTGTTCACAGTGGTGGAGTGCATGGTGGACACTACTATGCCTTTATCCGTCCAAATCTTTCTGACCAGTGGTATGCATTTACTTGATGGTTATGTTTTTCTATTTGTACCTGCTATTTTGAGGCAATAAATTGTCATAACTCGACTTGGTGGGATGATTGACATATTAAATAGGCCTAAACTACTAGATGAAAATACTTAAGCTGAAATTAGTAGTAATAGACCATTGAACTTTATAAACAAACTTAAACCTCCTCTGAATTGTAATGTAGGACTAAGATGGGTGGCAAAATCTCCCATCCTCAAGTTTGATGTCCTCGTCAAAATCCAAGTCATATTCAAAATCAAGCTAATATAGCACACACGAGACCTATCCCAATTCAGCACCATCCACAAGTGTCCTCTTTTACTTGGTGTCTCATGGTGTCCAATTTTGAGTACATTCTGATATCATTTGTCATGACCTGGTCCGATAGGATAAATCCATGATTGTCCTCCTGTACTTGGTCTCTCATGGTGTCCAATTTTGAGTGCATTTTGATATCATTTGTCTTGACCTGGTCCAATAAGATAACTGACCTGTTAACGTTATAAGCTTGTACCATTATTTCGAAATACTTGAGCCTAAATCAGTGGTTTGAAACCCATCCAATCCTATAAACCAACTTAAACCTCCTGGAGTGTCACCAAATCCTTTACAAAGTTCTTGATTTTATTTGTCATAATTTATATGCAGTTGTTGGCAAGCCATAGGTGTGTTCTTGACTGATATCTGGGCTTAAATGATCTTCTCAAGCTTCAAAAATCTTGCTACAATTTTGTTTTCTAGTTATATATCTCCACTTTTCAGCAATCTGCCAGTTTTCTGTTGCTGAACTTTTCGCATTATGTATCAAAACTTCCAGTTTATTTATTTTATTCTGCTCGTGTTTTTCATGTCTAAAATTGAGATTAGTTTAAATATAATCCGGTATTTATTTATTTCTAAGTGGGACTCTCCCTTGCATGCATTTCCTTGCTATATCATCTGTTCATCTGCTATCATGCTGATGTCAAGTGTTCATGGTGCTGTTAACCAAATTGGAATTTGTTTGGCAAATTTCTAAACTGAATCAGAATTAACTGAACTGGTTGACAGGTACAGTTTGTGTTGTTAACTCATTAATTGCTTCTTTTTTCATGAGATGGGAGGAAACCACTAGAAGGATAGTGCAGAGGATGGGTGTTGGTTCTGTGTCAAGAGAGTGTGTATATGTGTGTGTATGACAGAGATAAGTGAAAAGAGGCTGATGACAGCTGACACTGGCCTGTTTGATGATGGTGCCATAGTTATTGGCCATGCCATCATCCTTGTGATTGCCGACCTCAAGCTTTTTAAGAACCTCAACTTCCACCGGTCTGCTCTGGACTTGTCCTCATCCCCACCACTTCTTTTAAACTGACCTTTAGCTCAACACTCGTTGGAGCCTCAGTTGTCAGTGCAGGGTGCTGTCAAGGGCACTTGTGCAAATGGCACCTGCGCTGCTTCCTCAGGGTTCGGTGTGGCAGCTTTCCCAGGAAATAAACAGAAAAGCAGAAAATGGTGCAAGTTTTTGTATGGTTACAAATAGCAGCCATACCATGATTCAATGGCTGTAAAACAGAAAAAAGGTGCAAGGATTTGTATGCCCATGTGCAATAACACAGTTGGTCAATGTGTGATAGTCATTTTGATGCTAGATTATCTTATAAAATTTTTATTAATAATAGTAGATGTAACTGTGCTTTTTTGTCTCTCTTCCTCATTGTATACTCTCTCAATTCTTATTTATCTTTTAGTTCTTTATAACCTACATATGTGCTGGTTGGTGTTGGTAAATGAATAGACCTTCTTTCAGGTATAAGTTTGATGATGAGCGTGTGACAAAAGAAGATACAAAGAGGGCAATTGAGGAACAGTATGGTGGTGAGGAGGAGGTAATTTGTCACCAAAATGGTTTTTGAGAACTCCTTTTTGTTCTTTTCCTATTGTTCTCTTTAATGTTTTCTTTCTTCCCAAGTGCAGTTACCACAGATAAATCCCGGTTTCAATAATACTCCATTCAAGTTTACAAAGTATTCAAATGCTTACATGCTTGTATATATTCGTGAAAGTGACAAGGATAAAATAATGTGTAATGTAGATGAGAAGGATATTGCTGAGCACCTTAGGGTAAGACTGCTGCATTACTTTTGAATTCCAGTAGCTGCATGTAACATGTAATACTTGTTTTTCAGATAAGATTGAAGAGAGAACAAGAAGAAAAAGAACAAAAAAAGAAAGAGAAAGCTGAGGCTCACCTGTATACTATCATTAAGGTATGCTGGAACGTGCTTTGGTGATTTCCTCGTGTGCTTGTGTTCCTGGTGCCATCCATACTAAGCCTTTCCGAGTGCCTCTAGGTGGCCCAGGATAAGGACCTAATGGAACAGATAGGAAGGGATATTTATTTTGACCTGGTTGATCATGACAAAGTTCGCAGCTTTCGCATACAAAAGCAATTGCCTTTCAGTATTTTCAAGGTAATCTCTTTTAGGCGCCCACTTATCAAAGTTGATTCAGATCGATTATGGTAATTTATGGTAGTTTTCTTTTATATGTTGACTTTAGTATGGGTATTATTCTTATGTTTATTCACTATTAAATATAACTCTTGATATTTGATTGTTCATGGTACTCTGCAATTCGCGTCCTAATAAATGTGTAAACTGAACATTTGAAAAACTTGTTATGTTCATGCTTAATTATGGATTCTACAGTCAGCTTGCCTGCATGTCATTTGTTTACCCTTTATTATTCTTTCTTTATGACTTGGAGTTATGTTTAATACTTAAGTATGTTTGTTATAAACAGCAGCAACAAGAACAACAAAACTGTAAATCCCAATCATTTGAGGTCGGCTACATGAATCTTTTGCCATCATGGAGTTATGTTTGTTATAAACATAAACCAAAATATTTGTTTGTTGTGGTTAGAAGTTAACCTTTCACTTCACGAGATGTTCCACAATTTGCAATATTGTTGATAATATTGGGACACATGGGTTTCTTGTTGTTAAATTAGATGTCAGATGCAACAGGCATGCTTACAACCCTATTTCAATTGAAATGTTAATATGTACCAAATAGAATGCAGTAATGAGTTCAAGTAATGAGTATTCTCTAGGACCCTAATTTTAGGGCCTTGGTTTTGTTTAGTGTGATCTTTGTCATTAAACTCTTTAGATAAAGAAAGACAACTCATATATAATTGGTTATATTCCTCAGAGTGGTGTTTGGTAATTCAAAAACTCTTTATCTCAATTTCTTTTCATTTTGATGGCTCGAATGTAAGATTAAAATGTAAAATCTTGTTATGATCTAGCACAGGCCTTGGTATCATCTAAAACAATTATCTCATTGGTCTTTCCAAAATAAAAAACTATGCACATCAGCAATAATTCTTATTCCCAATGATGACCTATGTAAGTTATGGTGTTCTCCTCACTTTTCTGGATCATATGGCTGACTTTGTTTCTTGTTAATTCCTGAGGGTGATCAGATATGCACTTGAGCAAGTTCATTGTATGATGATATGTATAAATTACTGTTTGTATTTCTCTGTGGTAACTTATCCAACAACAATATGGCTTACAGGAGGAGGTGGCGAGAGAATTTGGTATACCAGTACACTTCCAACGATTTTGGTTGTGGGCTAAACGACAGAATCATACATACCGTCCAAACAGGCCTTTAAGTCCTCAAGAAGAAGCACAATCTGTAAGCAACTTATTACTGGCACAAAATTTCATTTGAATCATAGTAAGAAAATCATGTCATGCTACATTCTTATAAATATTCATGTCTCTTTATAATGTTACAATTTGTTTTGTTGGTTCTTTCTTTGTCTTTCGTTGTCTGTGTCCTGGCAAGGCCCCAAGAGTGGGGTTTTTCTGTAGTTGTGCTTATTTGGTCTATGGTCTGTTTGGTTTCAAGGAAAAGGTGAAGTGTTCTTTACCAGAAAGCTATTTCCATGTGAATAGATTGAAGTTGATTGTTTATTGCGAGAAGGAATCGAAAATTAATTATCTTTTTCTCTTCCATTTGGATCGAGGAAAATTTAGATGATATTCTCTTTAAATAAAAGCTGTTAGAATTTGGTGAAGTTTTCTTTTCTTGTACCAAAAAAATTCCAGTAAACAAAAGGTGACTTTTTTCTATAAGTCTGGAAAATTATTTTTTAGATATTTGTTCTATTTTCCTGTCAAACAAACATTGTAATATATTTTTTTTCCTGGTGTAGGCAATTTTTTGTTCGCCATACAACCACACACCCTTAGCTAAATAAGATTGTTTTTGAACTACTTATGGATTGTTCATGTGAAACTCATATTTCTCATTTGTTTGTATTTGCTATGCATTTTTGCGCGTTTCCTGTCATAGTTTCATACCTTGATCCATCTCTATCTTTTCTTTTGTACTAATTATTTTGTCTCTATATGTATGTGTCTTGCCTCTCTAAGCATCACTCCAAAATTTTTATTGTGTAGGTTGGGCAGTTGAGGGAGATATCTAATAAGGCACAGAATGCTGAACTTAAGCTACTCCTAGAAGTAGAGCTCGGACCGGTAACGACTAGTGCTTCTTTAGTGTATTCGCACTTTCCAATGACCAAACAAATAGTTTCTTCTATCTTATCTTCGTTTTCAGGACTTGCATCCTTCTCCCCCACCTGAAAAAACTAAGGAAGATATACTGCTTTTCTTCAAGCTTTATGACCCTGAAAAGGAGGAGCTTAGGTACTCATTTATTTATTCCCCTTCATCAAATTTGTACTATATAACGGTAATTTGATTTTGTACTTTTAATTGTTTTGTGAATTTAGATATCTTGGGAGGTTGTTTGTGAAGGGGCTTGGAAAGCCAGCAGATATACTTACTAAATTGAATGAGATGGCTGGTTTTTCACCAAATGAAGAAATTGAACTTTTCGAGGTTATCATACATTTGAGGAACTAATTATGTCATTATCTTTGTGTATTAATGAATCTTCTTTTACTATATACATTACTATTCATGTTTTTACTGCACCTATATTCCTAAACATTGTATTCATTAAAGTATTTTAAATTTGTCTCAACGATGTTCAGGAAATAAAATTTGAGCCAAATGTGATGTGTGAACGCATTGACAAGAGACTTCCCTTTCGTTCCAGCCAGGTTTGTCTGGTGCATGGATACCGTGATTGCAAAGTTCCTGTTTTATGTATTGGAATTTTTGAACTTGGTTTTTTTATTGCTTGTAGCTGGAGGATGGTGACATTATATGCTATCAGAAATCCCCTTCACTTGGCAATAATGAGCCAATCCGTTATCCTGATGTTCCATCTTTTTTGGAATATGTTCGTAATAGGCAGGTATATGTTGATCATCCTTTGGTATCTTGTAAACAACCAAACATGCATCCCATTTGTTTTCTTCTGTGTTTACATTTAACTTTGTTTGTTATGATCCCAATCAATTGTTGCTATGCATATCTAGTGATTTGGTGGAAGATTTGTATTATTCGAATAATTTATGGATTTGAGCTCTAATAGCTTATTTACATATCAATATCAGGATAAGCAATTAGCTATACAACTTAATTTTGCTTTTGGAGCAAAATGATTGGAAATTTTAAGAAAATGTAAGCTGAATTAAATAAAGATGTCTAAAATAAAAGTAGTGCATATGGGGTGTCATGGCTATCCAGTGCCCCTTCCAATTACATACTAGGGTATATATGCTTTATTAGTTATCCAGTTGTACTGATTCATACAAAGTATTTTAATTTCGGTACGGGCGATACGTATCAGTCCGCCAGTAGACCAGTACATGGACCGCCTGCTACCCGGCGATACCATCAATTAGGGCTGTGTCTGCCTCGTTACCGCTCAAATTCGATCCGTAATGATCGATTTCGACCATCGTTACCCATATCGGACAATATTAGTCGAGAGAGAAGGAAGAAGGAGAATAAAAGGGAGAACTTGGAGATTCGGCGTCGCTCTCCCTTGATGATCTCGATCCGTCGTCGTCCTCCCTCGTCGGACGCCGCAGATGAGATGTCACCTCCTCGTCTGAGGCGACGAGGCCTTGGTGTCGTCCACGACTTCTCGTCATCCGCACGGGGAGAAGAAGCCTCGATGTCACGAGGAGAAGAAAATGAGGTTTCTTCTCCCCACACGGGGAGAAGAAACGAGGCGATGTTGCCCCTTTTTTTTTAAAACTTTTTTATATTATATATATACCGAGCGGTATGTCAGAGTGTACTTCTCGGTACGCTCATACCGTACTGAATCGAGTTGAGCTTGATATTCCTGTACGGTACAAAATTGCGAACCTTGGTTCATACCAATCGGTAGTTACAATTAGACTAGAAAATGAGACACATACTAGATCATGTTGCGTGGTTTGGTTCGATGTAAGGTTTACCGCCTATTAACACTATCAAACCAGACTAGTTGTTGTTAAAGCCATGGGTGGCTGGCGGTAAGTCCACCACCTTATACTCAAATCAATCTTCTTATATTCTTTTTCATATGTCTTGCTTCTTTCTCCACTTCCCTTTCGTCGTCGCTCCATTGCCTTGAAATCATTGCTCCATAACCTTGCTGCCACCGTCCTGTGTTGTTGGTTCATTGCCTCAACCACCAATATGCCTCCTACATCTCTTCCTCATCCGTTCCTCTTCCTTCGTTTTTTGATCTCTCTCCGCTTATCGTCCTCTTCCTGCTTTCTCCGTTTTTTGGGTCCAGGCAGTACTGTCTTGTACTTGAGTGACATACAGTTGTACAAGGACCATAGGGGTTGTTACTCAGTTCGTACAAGGACCATAGGGGTCTGATTGCTGGCTGGTATCATCACTCGATCCGAATTATAAACCTTTGTACTAATTATTCGTAATGTCGGAAGAATTGATTAAAGTAGTTTAAATATATTCAAATGAGATCTATAATACATAGGACACAGTGTTGTGAGTTAATCCAGATGACTGATTACAAGCTGAGCAAGACTATAGAAGTGATGAAATAGGACTTTGATGCCTCTTGAGTTGACTATGCTAGTAAAACAATTGCAGGGAGGATTCAGGTAATAAAAGCCAAATAGTCAGGTACCATGGCTTCATGTAGCATAGGCTTATATTTTGGAAAAGGTAATAACTTCATCATCCAAAATGTTCTTTACGAGCAATCTTTAAGAAAGCCTTGTCAGTTTTCCTTTTATTTTGGTGTATATACTTGAAACCTGAGCAACCATCACCGTATTGTTTACTTTAATTGTATTGCTTGCATGCAGTCTGGTATCACATCAAGTTTGTTTTAATTTGATTCTTTCTGCTTTTGTTATTAATCATGTCATGGCACAGGTGGTTCATTTTCGATTGCTAGAGAAGCCAAAGGAAGATGATTTTTGCTTAGAGCTGTAAGTAACCTCTATATATTAGTTTGTTTTTCATTGGATTGTTGTGTACTTGATTTTGTCTTATATAAATCTGTTCTCTTTTTTTATCTGAAGGTCAAAACTTGATACCTACGATGATGTTGTAGAAAAGGTGGCACGCCAACTTAGCCTAAATGATCCATCAAAAATCCGGCTTACATCACATAACTGCTACTCTCAGCAGCCTAAACCTCAACCCATCAAATATAGGGGTGTGGATCATTTATCTGATATGCTTGTCCATTTCACACAGGTTCTACGTTTTACCTTTTCCCACTGGTCGCAATGTTTTTATTATTTTTTTCTTGTAAGTTCATGATTTATATGATCTATTTGAATCTAATAGATTTGTTTTTCACAGACATCTGATATATTATATTATGAAGTGCTGGATATACCATTGCCTGAATTGCAAGGTTTAAAAACTCTAAAAGTTGCATTTCATCATGCCACCAAGGATGAGGTCAACTTTTATTCCATGACTATTATTATATTCTTTAACATTTTCAACTTCGGAAACTATTTTAAACAAAATCTTCATGTTGGTTGCAATATTTAACCTTGTAAACTATTTGATAACATATACTAATTTTCCAGGTTGCAATTCATAGCATTAGACTACCAAAGAATAGTATTGTCGCTGATGTGATCAATGACCTAAAGGCAAAGGTGATGCAACTGTTGCACAATTTTATGGTTTTTTTCCTTATAAATAAGAACAAGATGCCTTTAACAGTATCAGTCATGCCAATGAATTACTTTTTTTAATATTATATTATTTCTAGTCCAGTCCTTTGGACAAGCTGCATGCTTGAAATAAATAACAGCTTACAAGTTCAGTTTGATGAATGTTTGGCTTCACCTACCTTTCTGTTTAAGCAGGTTGAGCTGTCCCACCCTAATGCTGAACTTCGATTACTAGAGGTCTTCTATCACAAGATTTACAAGGTATTGTATTGCCTATGAACAGACTATTCTGTTCTTATGCACTTGCTTCTGTGTACACAGAAACTTCTTTTTTCCCTTCTCTGAT
The DNA here is from genome assembly GCF_036884655.1 of Musa acuminata AAA Group. Lineage (NCBI taxonomy): Eukaryota > Viridiplantae > Streptophyta > Magnoliopsida > Zingiberales > Musaceae > Musa > Musa acuminata. The sequence continues at coordinate 27,195,721 of NC_088347.1, read as the reverse complement.
CAGTTGTTTGTTTCTTCAATCATCACTTGAGAATCTACTTAGCCTTTGAGCTAATTCTAGAAAGTTGGAATATTAGGAAATAATTTAGTTGGAGGATGATGTTTCTTTGTCTCATTTGAATTTTTGGATCTTGGAGTAGTTTTTGTAAACAGTTGAAACTTTTTGGGTTAGCTGCATATGTTAATGCTAGGTCAAATTGTTATACCATTATTAATTAAACTTCTGACTTTTCTAGCTTGATAACCACCTTTTACTTTTCCATTTCAGATATTCCCACCTAGTGAAAAAATAGAAAACATAAATGATCAGTATTGGACATTGCGTGCAGAGGAGGTAAGTTGTAAGTCACTATGAGTTTTTGTTCAATGAATCTTATTGTTGGTACATATTTTACTGATCAAATGGCATGTGAAGTCTTTGGCTGAATAAGCATTTTAATCCCAAGATGAATCTTCTTTTAATTATGATTTGTTTACTTTCATAAGTCAAGCTCATGAGAATATACATAACCATAAGTTATGACTTGTTTTAACAGATTCCAGAGGAAGAGAAAAACCTTGGCCCTCAAGATCGCTTAATTCATGTATATCATTTCATGAAAGATCCAAATCAGAATCAGATGGTGGGTAATCTTCAGCTTCTTCCCGCATTGATTCAGTTTAAGTTATGTTAAGAAAGCAAAGCAAGTTTAGGAGCATTTAAGTTGATTCTATGCATGATGGTTAGATATTTTCAAATTACATTAGCAAACTCTTCTTGTTTTCACTCAAAACACGTTGTTCAGTTTACTCCCTCTCTGCTTTTTTATTCCAATAATAATAGAGGTTTTCTGTTGTCATGAAGTTAGTGTTATTGACTCAACTTTGTACCAAACATGTATGTCATCAAACTGACAGTTCTGCTATTTGATTCAACAGCAAATTCAGAACTTTGGGGAACCTTTTCTTCTGGTTATTCATGAAGGTGAAACTTTAGCTGAAGTGAAAGTACGTATCCAAAAAAAACTTCAGATTCCGGACGATGACTTCTCTAAGGTAACTTCTCTTTCAAGTCTCTTAACTGCATGCATTCTCAGATTTCTCTCAAGAACATCTGCTTGTTTATTTGTTTCCCAAGATCACAAAGAGCTGAGTACCTCATTACTGCTTATGAGTCATGCTCACATATACCTCCTCACTGAAAAGATTTAAGCTTTCTCATTCTTTCGTTCCTTTTTCATTCAAGACAACAATGAAAGCGTGTGCTTCCCAGCAGCCTCTACTTTTTCCATTAATGCATTGACATGAATGATGCATGGAAAGGGAACTTGTTAATCTCCTAGGACTGCTTTACTTGACCATCAACACGAGTATAACACCTGCAACAAGCTGCCTGAGGTTTTTCATGGTTTTGAACTGAACTCAGGAGAACTTGGCTGAGCTAGGTTTTTGCATTGATTGTGTGCATCTTGCATACTGATAGTTTATATTACAATAGGTACTCTATGGGTGGGGCTTGAACTTGGTGATAACCAGCCCACATCTGACCTTGATTTATTCACAAGGTTCAAACCTGCGCAGAGACCAAAAGAAAATTCGGTTCCAATTCACTCGTGTCTTGACCAGCGCATCTTACTGGGTGCCTTGGCATAACCTGTGACTAGGTTATTTGAAGAGCAGATCCAGCTTATTATATTTTTTGTTACAGTAAGCTGCTAGCTGCTAAATCATTGTGTCAACAATGTTGTTAGGCTCTGTATGTCTATCAAAATTTTTTATTGGTGAAAAAGGAAATATTCTATTAGTTGAAGTGCCACAGAAAGGGATATAACTACTATAAAGAGCTGGCATATAGAATACTTTTTCAAGTTCTGTTAGGAAAAGTGATTTTTTGATGCCTATATATCCCACATGGTACAACATGTTGGTGGATGGGTCGGAGTTTTCAGCCCACTCAATAGTCTTCAAGCCAATGTTATTTAACTTGGGGGCATAGAGGTAGCTTTGTTTTCCTTGTGCATTGTCTATTTTGTATTTTGCAGCCATGTAATATAATTTGATCAACTTTAAACGTAGTCTTCCGATAAAATCTTATGCATATTGAGTGCTAAATATAAAAAATATTGCATCAGGTATGCAATTTGTGTTTATTATGAATTATTTACAAGTGCATAGAGTAACATGAGAACTTTTCAAATACTGCCATGCTTGTTATAGCAAATAAAAATAAAGCTGCACATTAGAGAGAAATGTTTCATGCATTGGGTCAGTGTAAAAAACTAACACCATGCCTACAGTAATTATTTTAGTATATGTTTATATTAGCTTTTCAAGTAGCCTCTGACGTTCTCCTGAAAGTTTACTTTGAATGTATTTGCTTATTCTGGGAAATTGTCAGCTATAAATCTAACAATTATCTATTAATACAGTGGAAGTTTGCATTCTTATCTATGGGTCGTCCAGATTACCTGCAAGATTCAGAAATTGTATCTAATCGATTTCAGGTTTACACCTTATACTTGCGACTCGTTCTTGTGACATTTTCATTAGCTGATTCAATAAAAATAACCATCTCACTTGTATGATCTTCGAATTGAATAGAGAAGAGATGTTTATGGAGCTTGGGAGCAGTACCTTGGATTAGAACATTCGGACACTGCTCCAAAAAGGGCTTACACAGCAAATCAGGTGAAGTATATTCTGTTATTTACGTGTTAATATTTAATACGAGCCATTATTATCTTGAAGTCTTTTTCTAACTTTGAGGAGTAGGTTTTTCATTTAGTTTGAGTCCTTATCACACAGCATGTAACTGGTCCATGCATGAGCCAGCATGTGAACCCAACATTTTCATTTGGTTCGATCCAGTATACAGGTTTACCTGGACAAACCGAGCTTACATCTTAATCTTTGCCTGTTCTTGGGCATAAATCCACAGTCCAGCAACTCAAGCCTCAGAAGCCTTCACGTTGGGAGCAGTGAGCCCACTTTGCATCTCTCACACCATCAAGTGTGCATGCCCTGCGCTAGGCCGCTCACCCCTGGATGGTGCCCTCACTCACTACCAAACAGAAAAATCATCATTCATCAATTTGTCGTCCTCCCACTACCTGGCCACTGCCACCACTTCTCTCTTCATTCTGGAGGTGGCGGCCAACAAAATTTCCTTCCTTTCCCTGTTGCCATCCCCCATAGGAAAGATCACCCTCTCTTGTCCCCCACCATGTGTCCTTCCTCTCATTGTGTCCCTTTTCGGCCTATCGCCACCACCTTGGCCTTTGTCTCTCGCTCCCTGACCGCCCCAATGTGGACTCATGAGGAGATCCTTGCTCTCTTCATTTCCTACCCAGACAAGTGGCATGCCCTCTGCCGCAGCGACGGCCCTGTATTCCAATGGGAGGATGTTGCTCATTGCAAACCTTTCCTGCCCATGTCCTCCGTCCAATGCTTCCACAAGGTCGAGCAGCTCCACAAGCCCACCGAAGCGAGCGCCATAGGTCCCTCCAGCTCGAACCCTCATTTGCACCCACCTCTTATGGGGTCTACTTCATCAAGTTGGACTCCATGGAGCTAATCTGGCCGGTCCAGACCAACTAGACCCATACCACTCAGTGTATCAGCATATTGTATCTTCTGCTCAGGGACCGGCATGAATCCAAAAACCAAAATTTTGAACCATGATTCAAACAGTACAAAATCACTAGAATTGTGATTGTGATTAACATTGATACTTAGGAACTCTAGCTAGTCTAGATATGTGGTAGCTCTTTTTAATCTGACAGAAAATGTTGCGATATTATTTATTAATGTGTTACACTGGATTAGATCATAGATTTTCTCTGTGAGGTGCTTCAACATATAACAGGGATTAGATTAATTCAAGCTTCTCATCAAGTTTAAAAAGGGACTTTGATTTTATTACTGAACTTATTTGGTAATGCAACTAAAGCTTAGTCACTGGTTGCACATGTATAGAAGACAACTTGAATGTGCATCTCAGTGAAGGAATACCAAGATGAAATTTCTTGTTTTGTGATGAGGACAAACAGATGCTCCTCAATTCCTCTCAAATACCCAGCCTCTTGTTTCTGCCTAGGATGATTTCCCATTTTATGGTTTTGCAATATTAGATAATTGTTTTTAATTTGTCAGGTTATTGTAAATGTTTGTTAAAACAGAAAAGCATCAAACTTTGAAGTTTTTCCCCTCTGGGTAAGATCAAATTTCAACTTTGATTTGCTTATGTTGTTTCACCATATGCAGAACCGTCATACTTTTGACAAACCAGTGAGAATCTATAACTAAAATGCGGTCAGACACATCTATTGTGTTTATGCCTTGAAGAGATGCCATTTTCCCTGGTCAATCAAGTTCATGATAGGAGAGGTCGAAACACCACACTGATCCTTGATTCAAAAGCAGCAAGCCCTGTTCCTTTTGTTATTTACATTCCCAGGCTGGTTGAGGAAAGCGTACCGAGCTCCTAAATTTCATTTTGGGTTTTTGTCCTTATTTGCCATGGCCACCACCTGAACAGCAGTTGGCTTGTTTCTAGTGAAATATAGTGCATAAAGAAGATTTTGTATTAGGAAATGTTTACAGGAGGTATATCGGTTCCTACTAGTCTGTTGATTCTAGCCTCTGCTGTTTGTCTTCTTTTCTATTAAAGTCGGGCAACATGGGGTTGTATATTGTGGTGATTACTGTTCATAGCTGAGTTGAACAGTTACTGTAAGATTTATATACCCCCGCTTTGCCACCTATATTATTAGTTGTTTCATTCATGCTATAAAACTATACCTTGTTTCATTCAGCTAGTTTTAGGTTGGGTTGTGGTTCAAAATTCAAATGCCCGTTGCTGGACATTTGCTCCTGTTTCGAGCATGGAATTTGTTGGCTGGCATTTTTCTCTTAAATGGGTTATCCTTCGACTTTGGTTTCTCTTTTTCCTAATATGAACAGTTTAACTTTAAAACAGAATCGTTTGTTGTTTCATGGACTTCTCATTATTTATTTTTTCTCTTTTTCCTTTTACGGAATTTTTATTGTGAACATTTTAACTTGCAAATGAAATTGTTTCATGTTCCGTAGTGCTGCAGAGTATTTGAAATCTCCACCACCGGTAGACATGGTGGGGATCAATTATATTAGCTAATTGTAGACAGGAATTGGACACTTACCATTAGACGAGCCATACTGTTAACTACCTGTTTTTCCAAAAGCTAGAAAGCACACGCAATCCAAATCGGATTCTCTAACGGCGACCACTATGGATCAGTGTTACCTACGCTTACGCTTATAAGTCATCACAAAACTCGAGGAAGCATCTGCAACAATTTAAACCGAGTTAACTTGATTACAGCCTTTACGGCAACATGTGAAATTGCATAAAGGCACACAAGACAAGTCTAATCTAGTACAAGGCCGCTTTCAGGGTGCTAGTCAAACTCAAATGTCAACGATATTTCTTCACGATCCTTGTTTTAATGCCCCCTGCGAGAAACCAAAACCCTCGATGCAATTAGATACGGAAGCAATTAGATTTCGTTTTTAGTAAGCAAACACGTGGCTTAGCAAAAGAAGAAACATCCATCATTAGATCAACAACCTAAACAAGCTGAGTTAGGAACTGCAAACTATATTTTAAATTCAAAAGAGTTTTATTTTTGTTCATGTTTGAAAAAAAAAAAAAATCTAAATGCAGAAAAAGCCTATTGATGGTAGTTATGCCTATGGGTTAAGAAAACATAACTAAAAATGATGCTATTTAATATGGGATGGTATTATATCACAACGATGAGTGAAATTTCGTAGAAACAAAAAAATTATTAAAAATCTTCTCTCTTTTTTTTTGCCCCAATAAGAGAACTTGAGTTATAGCATTTGCTTTGTTGTATGTCTTGGTCTGCAAAGGTGACTGTAATCAGATGGTCGGTTTTAACGTGTTGCACAAGTATCTGGATAGACTAGGTAGGATAGGTAGATATGATCCGCCTATGAATGGGTTTCTCTTCAATGCTGTATGTCATACTACTACTACTGCTCTCATGCTAAAGCCAACTAATCTTGTAACTAATGCATATTCATTTACCTGAATGATCCTACCTACCTGAATGATCCTTTTTTAAAGCGCAATTTTAACTAATGCATATTCATTTCCAGAAGCACAGATGCATATTCATTTTTAAAGCGCAATTTTAGCTTCAGTTTTCACTCGGATATGTTCCAAAACGTAAAGTAAATGACTGACCGTCTACTTCCGCAAACCGAACTTCCTTCACCATGTCAGCAGCAGCACGATACTCGAACCTGCCATTCGCAACAACCAAATTACTGTATGCATATTAAACAAAGAAAAATTAGAGGGAAAAGCTAGTTTTTCTCAAGGTCCATTTAACCTGAATCTTCAAAGAATATCTAATATGAGCTCTGTGATAAAGTAGAACACTTGGTAAACAATGATCTTTTCGCTTGACTTCACAGCCTAGAATGTTAACCAGTGGCTTTTAAAAAGACATGCCAGAAGACAAACATATAAAAAAAATTCAAATGTCTGCAGATAAAGAGGATAAAAAGTTGTCATTTGTGAAACGAGAAAACTCAATACAGGGGAAGAAAACTAAAAACAACCATACAAATGAAAACAAAAGAAACGAGAAATAATGTGCACCGACGGACTGATAGCTTGCATGCATAGTAAACTATTAAACAGTATGTTTTCTAAGATCTCTGGACCCTTGTTTTCTGAATGTGAACACTCTTATCTTCGTCTTCAATACCAAATTTCTCTCTCATTTCCATTATGAATTTGGAACCAGTATAGAAGTCTAACTAATTATTCTTATTGTAATGTAGATGGGTTATTAGAACTCTTTCAAGGTAACATTGGTAATAAAATCTTGGCAGAGGAGACGAGAGCCACAGTCTTTAAGTCATCTTCCTTTCCTGCTCCACGCACAACAATTCTGCTGATATTCACAGGAAGTTTTATGTGAGGGTACAACAATTCTGTTGATATCCCCACAAAGTTTTATGTGACAGCATGAGATTCACCATGTTATAGAAGTATATCACATTGCAAAGCTCGATGTGTCGGATTCTAATGGGAAAAAGTACCTCGGAACTTTTCTGAAATCACAGCATCTAGTAGAAGGGTACCTTGTTTAACTATGAGAAATTTTTGAGGAAATGTTCAAACCTGATGGCCTAAACATCAACAGGTTAATGGCACCACTATTCAAACTTAGACATTAAAGCAAATATAAGTTAAGTTGTTCCTCTAAACTAGAAGCGAACGGTCCACATGCAATTTACCCCCCTACTACAAGAAAGCAAGGTGATCACTGAGTGCATATGCAACTTCACAACATTGCCACTGTCTACTCTTGGGATGAGGATCTCATTGTCCCTTTGTAGGCCTTGATCATCAAAATTAGGCAAGATTAGCTACTAATAATATATTACTTTGGCCAATGCCATGTAGATGCCTGATGAACGACCAAATTAAACAGTTCAGGAGAAGAGCATTCCCTCAGAACTTGTGTTCCTAATTTCTCCTTGCCAAATAGGCCTTTAGTAGAAGTAAATCTACAGTCCATAAACCATCTACATCTTCAAAAATATGCTCACAAAGAAAACTGTTGGTGGGTTTAGAGCAGGTTCCAAATCAAGAATTTGTCCAATGCTAAACATGCAAAGGAGTTGGCCTCTTTTTGTGTAATTTCCAAGTAGAAGGAACATTTAGTTGCCAACTCTATCCCCTTGCCGAAGGCCAACAAAGATTATATTAAGATTTGAAACATTGATTACCTTATTTTATTGCCATGAAAGATATAAAAGACAAACCTGATAAACAATGTGCCTTCATTCTAGTTTGCACAACCACGTTGGATGTGACTAAGGACAACTACATCAACAACAAAAACAATAATTTTGTCTGCACATATCCATAGTTCGAAGTCTCAAGTACTGGACTCGTGTAAGTTCCTGACTAGACCAATACAGATCTGATTCATATCAACGTACTGACATATGATATACCAGCTGCCACCAGCGAGAGGGCCTATAGGGTTAGGGCACAGATCTTGGGGACCCTGAATTGGAAAAGCCTATAATCGGCTGGTCAATGACCTGGGGATCTCCATTAAACCCAGTATTTACCACCTAGCTCATACCGGTCCAAACAGTTTTTCAAATCCAGTGTATATATTAGCTACCAGGCTGCCCTACCTATGCTGCAGATATAGAATACCAACATCAAGATATTTTCACATATCTATTTCTGAGTCATTAGTATTTGAGAAAAAAGGCTAATCTAACAGTGGTGTTCTATATTGCTATCCAGAAAAAAAATTGCTTCATATAACAATACTGTAGCAGAATAGAGAAATATCATCGAAAACAATTGTGCAATATCTGATTTTTGCCATTAATCACATAAATATACATCTATATTTATTGTAAGATACACAGCTAACAACAATGTAGAATATCAATTACCAGGGTGTGGTGAAATAAAGGAAACTGGACAATATTCATTCCAACATCCATAAAAAAATGGCATGCTGTTGTAAGTCATGCTGATAAACTGGTACAAAAGGCACAAGATCACAAATAATAAGAGATAAAGTTGACCTTTATAATTACCAACATGGTAATCATCAGAATGCATCTGGGGATTTAATGAACTTAGAAAGTATCCGATGTTTTAATGAATCAAAATGACTGAAAGTTATGCATTAAATATCTGTGTGTCCTTCCGTGAGCAAAGAGTGAGACAAGAGAAACACATAGACACAGAAAAGAACTTGCTGAAATAGAGGAAACATGCAAGTTCAAAATAAAATCAGGAAACACAAAGTATTCTATTTTCAAAAGACAAAGTGAGCAAATTATCATTATTATCATAGTTACCTATTGGAGAAAACCACTCCAATCTCATATTCTGATCTGATTTTGGAAGCTTCAACGAGGACAGTAACAATTTCTGTTTTCCTGGTGCTGGCCATAAGACAATCATATTCACTTGGAACAATGACCGCAAAGAAGTTATCACTCAGCTTGCTCAAACATATCTTATCGATAGATGCAAGCATAATTCGTCGTTTCAATACATCAGCATCTGGATCAACAAGATAGATAGCAGAACCCGTAATCATTAATATACACCGCTTCATCTTTCCAGTGCCTGTACACTTCAAGACCTTGTCAGCAAATAGAAGTGTCTCATCTCCTGCATAAGTCGAAGTTCTTCACATGAGTGAGACACGACATTCTACTTGCCTTGGTGTAAAATCTAACAGAGTAAGCTATTCATGTAGGAACCAGTTGGAAACTGTTATTAGAACTTTAACTAGTATAATTAGTTTAGTTAAGCTATTCACATAGAAACCAGTTGGAAACAGTCATAAGAACTTTAATTAGTATAATTAGTTTATCTAAAAAAAAATCTTGCTTTCAATACCTGTTGACCACTCCATTAAGGAACCCGGTCGGCATGATCATGAACAATCGAACAAGATATTCATATTCCTATTGCATCTGTTTGATGCTCGACTAAAAAAGCAAAGTTTGCGGGCACTCATTTTATTATCCTATAATGAGACAAATGTTATGAAAATGATATAACCACTTCTTTTTGTTGAAGAAAAAGGTGGGAAGATCCCACCTTCTCTCTATATATGAATAAAAATAAGGATTAAATGTCACTAAAATCAAACAATGATCTCAGATATCGAAGATGTAATGCTCAAACCCAGAGAACAATAGAACAGGAGAACCCATATAGAAACAAAATTCACTCCCCCAAATATCCTTGATGTAGTTAATGGTCGATGGTTATCACATCCTCGATGGATATTAGATCTTTCGGAATCACATGGAAAAACTTTCTTGATCTAATCTGTACTTGTAATAACTTTACTGACCAAGAAATGTCGGAAAAATAACCCATAACTCAATATCTTGAAGTATCGCACCCTCGATCTTTGTAGTTCTTCATCGTAAGTACCCTTGCCCGAATCTCATTCCAAGAATTCATCAACCGCCACCGCCACCATCGCCATTTCCCAAGAAATTCCTAGTTCAAATCACCTATCCCTTCTTTCTCCTTCAAGAACTACTCCCCAGTAAACCTTGCCAAGAAAATATTGCTTGATCGCTTGCGTACTACTTGCTCCAAGAACCACGCTTCAAGAACCGCACTCCTTCAAGAACTACTCCCCAGTAAACCTTGCCAAGAAAATCTTGCTTGATTGCTTGCGTACTACTTGCTCCAAGAACTACGCTTCAAGAACCGCACTCCTTCAAGAACTCCAATCAACCAGATCGATTGCTTATTACTTGCTCCAAAACCGAGCCGAGAAATTCTAGTTGTAGTGCTACCGATTCTCTTCACAATCCATGTCGACCCGACTAAGAGACGCAACCAACCAAAAATGAAACCCATCCCCTGGGAGAGAAACTAGATGCTTGTTCCTTCTGCACGGAAGACAAGACGAGATTCCGGAGGAAGATCAACCAGAGAGAGAGAGAGAGAGAGAGAGAGAGAGAGAGAGAGAGAGAGAATAACCTTGCTTGGACAAGATGGCGGAGAGGAAGGGGTCGGAGGGGACGTCGAGGTAATCACCCTTGACGTCCCGGCGGAAGGAGGCTCCGCGGCGGGCCTTCACCCCCATGAACGGCCTCGGAGGTCGAGAAGCGGCTTCCCCTTCCATTGCCCGAGCGAAGAAGAGATGGAAAGAGGCGTCCTTCTGCTTGTTCTTGTGACTTCCTGCCTCTTTCAAATTCTTTATTATTCATCGTCGCCATCCTCGTCACGCCACGCCACGCCATTCCCCGAGCGTCACTGTTGCGTGTACCTACTCTCATTTCGTGCTCTGTGGGCGTGCATTTCTACAAACATCTGAGGGACGGTTTTACCACTTGGGTGATGCTGGAGAGGGTGAATCCGTAACTTCACATTTTATGGATACATATCTTATTTAGTGCATACACATATAAATATTGCATCAAACTTATCCTAAATTCTTGATTGATGCATCGATCGCAATCCCAACCCTTCGTTTCGGTCTTCTGCGATTGATTTAGTAGCTCGAGTCCAATGATGCCTTGTGGGTGCAAGAAATGATGACGGTGTTGATGCAGACGTGTCGCCCGACGCGTGCCTTTTGGGTGAAATCCACCACCACCCGAGCAATCCCTGCCGTTAACAGCTGATCGATCCCGAATCTTTATGTCACATCACCAGTAATAATCACGTGAGATGATGAAATTTATTTTGGTGTCTCTTTTGTGATCAATAATTGGTTTAACTTAAGTTCGGGTTCGACTCGATAGTTTCATAGGCTTAACGATTTGGCTCCGTAAACAATTGATCAGACCAATCCTCAATCAGAATTATTATTATTGTTATCGTCGTCATCATCATCATTATCATAACTCTGTCAAATCTTTCTTACCCTCAAAACCATTTTTTGAGTTTACATACTCTCAAATGACAAAATCATACGGGTACATTCATCGTCTAAAACGATAATTCCTCATGAGCCTATGAGCCGTACCAATGATCGACCGATCAAATGATTCAGATTGATATTAGAATGAGAGCTCAAAGCCCTGGATCGAACAAATTCGCTTCGAAGCAGTACACCTCGATTACGAGCTCTTATCAACTAACATCAATAATGTCGGTAGTGAAAGCCCAACTTTTTTATTTCTTTTTCTCGTGCCAACCTAACAGTGAATAGAAAAATACATGATAATTTTTAAATTGATTCAACATTGAACCATATAGAAAATTTGGAAAAACTCAACACTGAGCCATTCAATTAAGTTATTTGTGTCCGTCTTCTAGTAGTCATTGCGTTGGTAATGAATGCCGAACTATTGGTTTCTTCCGTACCCCGTGCTGCACACCTATAAATCTAAAGTTCCATGAAACACGGCTCCTTTGTCCTTCCTAATATTCTCTTTCTTAAGGTCGTGCTTTTAATTTCTTTGGAACATAAACAAAACTTCGTCGATTAGAAAAAAACAAGGAACAATATTCCTCCAAGCTTAACTCGATCGACATGTTGGGTAAGTTGAATGGGTCAAACTTATGATATTTAGTGTGTCGAGATATATTTATGCACCTCTTTTATAATGGGCGCTCGTCATACAATTCATGCGGTAATGGAGGCATAGAGTTTAATCGTAATTGTTATTAGCTTGTGTTAGACCCGGGATTGCATAATCATTCTCCACGTGACATTCATCGAGCACAATAAATTGGTTTTATGTTGTATGGAGTCTATGTGACGTTACGGTGATGATAAATGATTGAATAAACTCTCCCGATTAGGTACTGTGTTGATCGTGTGTAGCCTATTGTGTTAGTTTTTATGATTTTTTATAATTGAATAAGATATATAACTAATTGAGTTTCGTTAAAATATTTTAACCAATAGAATAGAAGTCCACTTACGAAAATTGATCTACCATGTGGAGCTTATGTGTCCTCCATGTGGAGTTGGCGAATTAACCAAGTGGCTCCAATGTGTCAATCACATGGAGCTCACGTGTCTTCCACATGGAGTTCTAACGTGTTGGCCAGGTGACTTTAACGTGTTAGACATACGGTTCTTGAAGCTGATCTGTCATACAAGTGGATTTGGCATGTCGACCAGCTGACTCCGATCTATCGACCACGTGGATCTCACCGGAGCTGACATGTCAAGCGTGTGACGCTGATCAGCTACGTTATTTTTACCTCAACAGCAATAAGGAAAGAGAACACAACGACCGTCATGGCGATGACCCGAGGCTACTGTTCGACGAAATGTCGCAACATTCCACCACCTCAACATCACAGACTTATCTGTGAGGCCAACCTCCTCTGACAGTGTCTGCGTTGTTGGTGTGGTCCGTCGTCTCCAGGGAACGGACCTGCCATCTGCCGTAACAGCGAGATCCCATCCTCCTCTCGCGCTGGGATTGGACGTGAGACCACAGTATACAATGCTTTCCATGTAACACCACTCGGACATGCAGTGGTGGTCCTCCTAATGTTCTTGTAGCTTGTTGATCCTTCTCGGCGCCGCTGCTGGGTTGCAGGAAGAGGACAAGCGAGGAGGGCGACGTGATCATGTGGGAGAACATGGAGCCTCTACTCCGCCAATGAATGTGTTATTATATATGTGTATGCATATATATGTACACACATACTACAAGCACTAGCTTGACATAAAGAGCTGCAACCGGTGGTTTCATGTGAGAATTGTTTTTGTGATAGCTGTCTAAGTAATATGGTCTATTACGTAAGATCAAATCGATTGATGGACCCCGCAACGCTGAAGACCGGTATCAATTAACAGCCGACAGCATGCAATTAGGCGGGAATTGGGCTATCCATCACCGACAAGATACGTGGGCCCATCGCATGACCCATAACCCAATCCTGGACGACCACGTCACCTCCTTCACGGCGCGGCACGTGCGTTTAAGTCGCCCCCCTCCGCCTCCCCCTTCTCTTTCCCACGATTCTCTCCTCTCGCCTCACTCAATACTGCAGGCGTAGCATCCTCCGCGGAGAGGGACTGCTTCCGGTCCCGTCCGTCCGATCGTCGCGACTGGGCGAGTGTGTTAATTCCTCCTCAAGAGCACGGTCTCCCGGCATTCGTATGACCTGAGAGACACCGTGCGCGCTCTTCTTCCTCCGCCGCCGCCGCCGCCGCTGTCTCAATTCCCACGTCGTTTACGTGTGTGTTAAGTCTGTTTCGGCTCTGTCCCAAATCTCAAAGTTCTACTTCGTTGAATCTCCGCCGTTGGATCGTTTATTTGTTGAATCTCATCGTCCGAAAAAATCTCCCTTCTCAATCTATTTTTTCGCATTATTTGTTTGCTGAATTATTATTCCCCCTCCAATTATACCTTTTGAATGAATTCCATATATTTTTTTTTTGTTGAATATATGTTGATTTTTTCTTGAAAAAATCGAAGAGGAAGAGAATAATAAGTAAAATTAAATGGCGGAAGAGAAGCCGACCTCGAAGCCGGCGTTGCAGAGACCCCCGGGATACCGCGACCCAGCGGCGGCGCCGCCGGGCGTACCGAGGCCGCCACCACGGCGGCAGCCGCTGCCACCGTCTTTCCGCCGCCCCGGAAAGCCGCTGCCTCGCCACCGCCGCCCCCGGCGCTCCTGCTGCTGCCGCATTTGCTGCTGGGCCTCCGCGGTGGCCCTCGTCGCGGCCGCCCTCTTCGCGGTCGCCACAGCGCTCGCCTACCTCTGGTTCCAGCCGCACCTCCCCTCCTTCCGCCTCGCGTACCTCAATGCCACCCAGCTCCGCGTTGCCGCAAGGCCCGACGGCACCTTCCTCGACGTGGCCACCCACGTCGGGATCCTCGCCACGAACCCCAATGGAAGGCTCGTCCTCGAGTACGGGGATGGGGAGGCGCGGATGGCGGTGGCGGACGACGACGGCGACGTTGCGGTGGGAACGGCGGCGATCGCTGGGTTTGAGCAGGGGAGGAGGAACCGGACGCTGGTGCGGTTCGCGGCGGCGGTGAAGGGGGTGGCGGTAGACGAGGTGTCCGGGGCGAGGATCCGGGCGGGGTTTCGAAGCAAGGAGGTACGATTCTTGGTGGAAGTGAGGACGAGGTTGGGAGTCAGAGTAGGCGGTAAGAACACGGGGAAGGTGCCGATCCGGGTGGGATGCGGCCCGGTGAGCTTAAAGCAAGGGGTGAGTGGTGGTACACTGCCGAAATGCCGGTTCTACTTTCTTAGATGGTATGCTCTCTGCTCCTATTTACTATTTCTTCTTACATTTTTAAGTGGATTATTGAGTTTATGAAGTCCTTGTGCTGCAAATTTTACAGTCGATTGGTTTTCATCTCCTTACAATTAGTTGATTTTGATCAGTTCTGATGATTGACATGTAAAACTTGGAACAAATTTGCCATGTTATTTTCAGGCTTTACATGCTTTTATTTGTGGTTATTTTAAGGGATGTTAAATTAAAAAGGAATATTACCTTTGTTATAATGAGATTTTTCTTAGGAAATTGATAAATATCATCGAGAAATCATATTCTACATGTTAGCCACAACATCAATTCATTTGGTTTTGTTGCTATTGGTTTTTTAAGATGGCTAGTAAGGTTGTGTTCAATTTGAGATTAAAAAGAAAAAGTGGCCAGTGCACAACCTTCCCACTTCTACAAGATCGGGTAAGGATCAATGTGAATTTTTGTGCCGAATTCTAGTCACTTAAATTAGACACAGGTTTACCCTCAACTTGTGCCGAATTCTTAGCCAAAAACTTCTGCATTATTTTGTATATCGAATCTTGAATGAAAGACTAGAGAAGTATGGTTCGATCGGAGCTTTCATGTTCCTTAGGTTGCACATGGTTCTGGTGCCTGGCATGATAGATAATTTCCATGTTTGATCAATCTGGCAATGGAACCACATTTTTAGTGAAATTTATTGAAACTACTTATATTGCTAGCGTTATTTCTTAAGAAATTCATTGGCATATACATAGTTCCTATGTCCTTATTCTTCACAATATTCTAATATGCTAGTGAGTTCCTCTTTTACCGTTATCTCCTGGTGGGTAGATCTCAAACTGGTAATAGGACTGTTCTGGATTCTTGCTATCATCGTCGAATCGTTGGACTTTGATTGGAGCAGTACAATGATTATTAGGTATGAGGTCCATTAAGAGTAGGGATGCCTCATAGCAAGTGACATTATAAATGTAAAAACAAGTCTTCTATGGTAATATGTGTGATTCCAGGCCGACCATGGATGTCTTTTTTGGGAGCCTTTTTCGCGATGACTTAGTTACATTTACGGAACCTTTTCTAGGGTCCATTTTGGTTTATAATATTTGCTGAATGATTTCTTTCTGTTAGGAACGGACTGATTAGTAATATTCCATCGATGCTTATCTACCTACCTAAAAGCATATTCGAAGATGAAATTCTTGTAATTGCAAAGAACTTCATATGTTGTTCAACTTATTCTAGTGGACCTGGAATGAGTAATCAGAGAATTTAGTTATGGAGCCTTGGCCTGGGCAAATATAAAAAATATGCATGTGCTGTGGTAGTGTGTTCCTTTCATAGGCCCTCCGCGGAATCTAAGAAATGGACAGTGCTGATGATTGACCTTACACCGATCTCAACAAGGCATGGTCTTGCTGGTAGAATTTGATTCTTTGGTTTTATTATAGTATTGCACTATCTTTTGTTTGATCAGGATTGCCCTAATTTTGTTACGCGGGCAAGGGGGTCCGAGATCGATAATATATTCTAACGATGTTTTTCTACAATTTGGATAGAAATATTACCGGCAGAAAATGTGTAAGATCATTTGGCACACTCACATTTGATGGCAAAATGCTGTTAGATCATGTCCAATTTACTGGCAAACCTACTGTCCTGGTTGAGCAGGTAAGGAATATAGATTAGTCTTGTGCTAGCATCAATTGTTGGTGGGTTCCGTTTCGTCTGTTCTGTTAATCTTATTTTCAGCTCTTCTGTGTCCTTTATATTCTCAAAATTTTGAACCTTGGATCGTTCATATACTATTCATAGATCAAATTTGATGAGCATTACATTCTACTGAGAGGTGATAACATTCTTCTTGTCTGACAATTTCAGGATTAATCTACGTTGAGACGTTTCCGAGTTGTATGCTTGAAGGAGATGGCATTAGCTGTTGCTGTAAATTGAATTCATATTTGTTTTCCGTTTGTAAGCATGATTAGTAAGGGAATCATCTTTGGGTTTGGCTTCAACCTCTCAAATTCACATCGAGCTCACACTGTATCTTCATAAAAAAGGTTTTCATTTACACAAACGATCACCGAATACTTTCTGTAAGGGACACTTCGACTTAATAGTGTGGATCAATTTGTGTTCTGAATAAGAAGCTGCTGTAATTTGTTTATGAGATACTGATGGGAATGAGAAAACATTCTCTAAGATGGTGCCATTAATCATGAGCGTGACATCTGACCACATCGGTGGGAAACAATGTGTGTCTGAAAGTGTTTGCTAGCTACTCTTATTGGGGGAAGGTGTACTACACTGGAGGACCCTGTGATATCCAATGATGTTTGATTTAGCCAGAGTTCTTGCTCTGGTTTATATGTAGAGAAGCTTTTGTCATCATGCAGAATGCATTAGACTTTCTACCTGCTCGAATCATGTTGGACACTGCGCATGATATGTGCTCCTCCTTTCACGCCCTGACGGAGTAATGATTCACAAGCCATGTCGTGGGACGGACAAGGGCGAAGAGCAGCACCACCATGGAAAAAGCTTCGAGAGGCACGGTGGATGGTCTGATGCAGCATGATCGAAGATATTGGCTGCCTCCATGTCGATATGTATGCAGTCTTGAAGAAGGCAAGACATGGTTGCTGCTGGCATTAGATTTGGTGTGTGTTTCGACACCACTGAGATGCTTCACAGTCGGTGTTACTGTACTTGTTGCTCCTTAACGTTAGATCAAACGTACGGGAATTGGGTGTTCCATAGCTATCTCCACTGTGCGATGGTCCCTCACATTAGATTCCCTCGATACATTGTGGAAGGAACTACATCGATGGACATCAGCATGGCGTCCTCTCCTTTTGTGCTCCATTGACTTGGTCATGTTAAAGTCAACATGTCAAGGCTGAAAGTAATCGGTTGATGTCATTGATTACGTGAGACATTAAATTTCTCGGAGAAAGCAGAGTGGTCTCTCCTACGAGTTAGGGTATAGTTATTGCCGGTGGTCAACGTACAATGCTTCCTTATCCATTCGCTGCCATTCGCGTTCTCACTGATAGCACAAACTTGCCGGGTGCTATAGAAAGCCAAGCAACCACAAAACCTGAGCACTCCTCCATCGGCAGTAGCAAAGAAGGGGTAATTAATTGCTTGGGAGGGGGAAAGAAGGCAACACTGCAAGACATGCGTGTAACGTTACAGGCTATGCATGCCTGGGACACGTGGAGGATCTAATGGTAAGATTCTGGCATTATTGAGCCTTTCATAAATTAGTAACAAATATGGCTCTTATATAGACGGTGCGAACTGAGCCATGTCTCTTATCTCTGTAGCTCTCCACATAAATTATGGCTCTCAAACAGTGAACACTGTGTTCTTTGCAGGATTTGGAGGCACCCGAATCCATGTCCTGTTACATTTAACTCCCTATTATTCTACCATATCCATCAGAAAGAATCCCTGAGAGAAGTCAGTCCCTTTGAATATTATACATAGACCTACTCATTACTATATCACTTTGGCATTCACATTCATGCGGCTGTCTCATCTTACGATATTGCCCAAAGTTTGGAGTTCGGGCTACACGAAACTCTGAATCACCTAGCAAGTCTTGTTGGGAAGATTAGAGAGCGGTTCTTCATCTTCTTCTTCTTCTTTAGGAAGCCATACATACATGCTTTCAAGAATCTCTTTCTGGGACTTGTTGATGATTACGAGGTGTAAAATTGGACTCACTTGTTTAACTTGATATTAGCACTGCAGAGCACTCCTCTCGGTAATCGTATTGCAAACACAAATGCTTCATTCGTTGATTTATTGGCAGACATTTAGGATTCGGTGCTTCAGTGGCTGGTCCTCGTTCATGCATGTCTTGCAAGGAGTCCAAAGTAAAAGCCATGGCAGCAGGAGTATTGATCTGCTTGTTCATTTCAAAGACAGAGACAGCAGGAGACGACGACATATAGCCTGTGGGATTCGGCCAATACAGACGCATTTGGTCCAAATTGTTGTTCTTTTCTCTGCATGTTCATTTGCTGTGGGCTCTGTATACGTGCCATTTAAGGCGCCTATATGCCGATGACCTGCCACAACGGTGCCCACACAGTATGTTTATGTCATCTGACGGAATCGAAATTTAAAGCAGGAAAGAAAAGGATTTCACATAATCCTATTGAGTTCGATGGTTTACCAACGAATATTCCGTCCAGTAAATATAGAGCAGCGATAGGCGTTCTCGATTCCGTTTCCCCGCCGTTAAGGCACGGAGATCTTTTAGGGCAAACCATATTAACTAAATATATTAAATAGAGTACAGAATAGATGGATAGCGCAAAAAAGGCGTAGTCTTCTCTTCCGCCGCTTCAAAACGGCAGATTAATCGGCGACCGCTGGACGGAGTCAGACGGCGGCGAGCGGCTCGATCGGGAATAAGTCGACGATATCTTGGAAATAATCGTCTCCTCCTTGCCACGTCGACGAGCCGAAGTCGAGGTCCGTGCCGAGGAAGATGTGGTTCAAATCGCCGGCTAATGGGCCGACCCGCGCGTCGTCGTCGAAAAGGCTTGGCTTTGTGGCTCCCAAGTCGTGGAATTCGTCGTGGAGCATCGCCTCGTCGAAGGGCAAAAGGCCGCTGAGCAGCCCCGGTAAGCTTCTCTCGGTGGTGGGCATACTGCCGCTCGCGTCGGAGTCCGTAGTTGCCGGCTGAAGCCACGGCGTCTCGGCGCCTTCCATGGACGTTGTTGTGGAGACCGCGAAGGAGGAGAAGCTGCGGAGGACGGAGGTTGGGGAGGAGAGGTTGCGAGACTCCTCGCTGGAGTCGTGCCCGCCGGAGATGGAGGTGAGGTTGCTGCTGGAGAGGCACTTCTTTGGCGGTGCGGTAGAAGCGGCGGCGGCGGCCGGGGGACGGGAGAAGTTGGTGGTGGCGTCGGGGCCACGGAGTTGGATGGCGGCTGAGTCGTACACCTTGGCGGCCTCCTCGGCGGTATCGTACGTGCCGAGCCACACCCGGACGCGCCGCAACGGGTCGCGGATCTCCGCCGCGTACTTGCCCCACGGCCGCCGGCGGACGCCGCGGAATCTGCGCTCCGCCTCGCCGCTGCTGGACGCAGCGACGGCGGGGCCGGCGGCCTTCCGCTTTCTGGCGGGCTTGCTCTTGCCGACGGCCTCAAAGCGGGCCTGGAAGCGCACCTCCTGGACGTAGCGCCGAATGCGTCGGCGGCATCCCTCGTCACCGGAGGAATCGGTGGCGTCGTAGTCGTCACAGAAGATCCTGATGGTGCTTGGTCTGGCAACGTCGGAGTGCCGGTGGTATTGGCCCCACGGGAGGGTCTTCTGGGTGACGTCGATGTGCTCCGTTCGCTTAATGGGCACCATTAACAGAGCAACGTCCATGGCTCCCAAGTAGCTGTTTTCTGTTCTATTTAAGTTTCCTCGCATCAGCTTCCTCTTCTTTCCTGTAATCAAGTCAAAAAACACACAAAGACCACGCATCATAAGAATCTAATCTCGCTTCCTATGCTGAAAGCCAAACGAAAGTATCTATCAGGGAAGGAACAGCGAGAGTGCAAAGAGGAAACAAGAACGGGAAAGAAAAGCTTTGAGATATCATGAATGGAGAAGAAGACCTGCAAAGTTCGATAGATTCCATCGAGTACAAAACTAAGAAAAACTTCATTCGAGAGAGAGGACGAGATATTACCTCAAATAGAGAGAACAGAAACGGAGAGTCTAAGCAGAGGGACAAAGAGAACGGGGGGGTTCTAAAGGGGGGTTTTTGAATAGCCAACAAGTCTACCTCAAAAAAGCAACAATGGCACAGTTTGGTTGACGGCAGCACGGCGTGGTAGTGGCAGCAGCAGCAGCAGCGGCAGTGTCAGATAGGGTGAGGGAGTATGCAGAGAAGCGGCGGCGGCAGCACGGAGTTCAACCAGCTCTGCTCTCCGTATGTCCCAGCCACAGAGCACCACCCGAGAAGAAGATAACGTGAGAGAGAGGGAGCGAAATCAGTTTTCTTGGGTTGGTCTTCGTTTTGGGTTTGGTGTATCAGCCTTCGCTGTAGCAGCAGCTGGAGAGAGAGAGAGAGAGATAGAGAGGGGCAGAGGCGAGATCTGCAGTTTGTTTTATAAGATCCCACCACCACAGCGCTGCGTAAAACGTGACACCACCACCGCCACCACCACCACCACTGCATTGGAACGAGAGCGAGGCTGCTTTCAACACTCACTGGTTCTAATTCCCTTTTTGTTTCCCATTTTGCCCATGTGATTTTTCTTCCTTAATTTCTTTGTTATTTTTCCCAGGAAAAGCCTTTATTCAAATACGGGGAAACTCCGGTAACCCACCGTAGACGGCAACAGCGTACGAGAGACACCGAGCCGCTGCGTCCGGATGGGACGCCGACGCGTAATGAATACGACTCTCCCCAATTCCTACAGCATTTCGGAACGTCGTCATTTCAATTCCTATCATAGAACAAAAATCCACCAAGAGTGACGCACATTGGACGTGCTTGAGAGGCCCAATCGAGCCCAATTGAGATTTTGGACTTGGCGTGCGATTAATTGTTTGATGACTCGGCCATGCAATGGGGGGAAGCGCGGCTTGCACAATTTGTCCTTTGGAGGGACCTTTCTGACCAATCTCATTGCCTCCTCCTCATCTTTTTGGAGGCTTTCATGTGCTAATTACGAAGCCAAATAGCTTCGTCTTTCCCCTGTGTACTCTTTTGGATGTATCTTTTGTGCGTGCATGCCACGGAGAGGTCTCTCCTTTCTCAGAGGATCTCTGCTAAGGAGAATAAACAAGTGGAGCACGCAGGAAGGATGATGAAGGCGGACCTGTTCAAGGTTTCCGAGGCTTCTTGTGCTCCTTTTCTCTCACGTCACATCGATCCGAATGTGCTCCTGTACATACCCCATGCGGTGTCATGGATAAGATACAGTGAGTCCCACAGATCCAGTGAGCAATTCATGGCCTCACGAAACAAGTGGATTCTGCTGACGTGATCTTTGGGTGTTTGTCTTTGATGAAAAGAAACAATCTAAGATTAAATCCAACGAAGGTGTATGTTTGGTGTCTTCCTAACGATGGGTAAACTCCGGCTTCTCACCGGTCTTACTAGCTGAGGCCAATCATGTGAAGCTTCCTAATCTACGCGAGAAAGGCATATACGTTTGATTTGGTTCTATGCAGAGGTCTCGCCAATCTATTTGGAGGTACCCACGGATAAAAGGACTTGCTATATCTTAGCATGAAAGCAAGGTTTAGGACCACCTGCGGTGATTTCTAGGAACTGTCCCTGAATCACGAAGGTTGTCCTATACAGATACATGAGATAACATGGCAATGATGGAAACTGCATATAGAGAGGGGTAGCAACTCTGAGCTCCCATCAAGAAAAATAAACGATGTTCTTTAGATATGACCATAAAGGAGATAAAGCAGTCTAATTCTTGGATGCAGTGCAGAGACAAAGGTGTGTCAAACAAAGTCTAGGACTTTGAGCGGAGTAGTGTTAATGAAGAACCAACATTTATAGTTTCTATTGGCTTTGATGTCCCCTTGCTTTGTAGCTTCCTTCTTCGAACAAGGTAAAATGGAAGTGCTTTAGGAAAGCGGAAAGCTAGGAATGGTGCAGCCGACGGTAAAGCAATCAGGCGAACACGAACGTTATCCTTTTTTCTGGTTCTCGGTCCTCAGCTACCGCCATGCTTCTGTATCTGGACTGTCGGGCTGCTTTCCTTGCCTTGTTGATGACTTGGGTGACCCCCGGCAGAGGCTTTCTTCGGACAAGTACGAAGGAGCGGCTGCTTTCCTTCCCTTGGTGAAGCTCCTCCAGACAACACATTAAACCTGCACCTTGGGTTTGTCATCTTCCACCATGCATCTATCTCCTTCAGGCTTCCACGTTCAAGGTACCACCACACCGCGGGGTATCCCAAGCAGATTAGGCTCGGAGAATAACGCCATCCCCCATAAATTCCACCTGCCACATGATCTCATAAATAACAGGTACCAGCTAAAAAGAACACTGGAGGTGCACAGGACTAGCCACAGTCACGTTTGCAGCCTTTACTTTTACTCCCTCTCTCTCTCTCTCTCTCTCTCTCTCTCTCTCTCTGATTTAACGGCCTGTCTTGCTTTTCTTGGGACTTGGTGAGGTTGCAGATAAGTTGAGAGCGTTCTGGGTTCATGTGATGCTCTGTACCCAAGTGTGAGGATGTCTGGAATAGACTGCACGAAAGATGATCCGAAGACCAACACACTTCATTAGTGCTGCACATCTCCATGACTTCTCGTGTTGTAATGGTGATCACTGCATCAGATCATCATCTTCTCAGATATGGTAGTCTCGTGCTCTTATTTTCTTCTGGCATGTGATGGAAGACACTGATCGAGGTTTCTTTTGGTTCACCGATTACTGTTTTCCTCATCACTTCTTTAATTTTGAATTTTGCTTCACGCTAAAAGCAAGAACTTCGCTTCAAACATACAGAAAGATGAGCTTTAACTGCGTCCACAGACAAGAAGAAGATGCATCTAATTGCACCTCTCGATTCTGCAGGCTTTTCCATTTTTGGTTCTTTCCCTCTCCCCGACCGCAGACAGGAGACAGTGACAGCAGCAGCAAGCGAAGTAGTTACGCTGAAGCTCGAGCGGTAATGGTGGACAGGACTCCCTACGAAGAAGACCTCTCACTCATCCGATCTCATTCATTCATACGCCAGAGTTGGCACGTGATAATGCTTCTGCATCCCCACGCACACGTATAAATGGAGCCTGATCACCATTTACCGTTGCTGCCTTTCAACTGTCATCAAAAGAGGAAGAAGACGATCTTTTCCTCGTTGCAAGCATTTGATGGGAAGACACTGTTATATTTGAGTTTACGGCACAAATACTCTGTTCATCGAGGCCAAAATACATGTGCGAGTCATGCAAGGCATCAGTCAGCAGCAATCAATGCCGGGTGCAACCTCATGTTCGAGCAAAGAAAAGACAGTAGCACTCAGTCATCAAGTACCCAAAAATATCTTTTCCCTGTTTCCTCGACAGGATATAAGATTGAAGATTAAATTCGGTCAACGCTTTCGTGATAGATCTCACTGCATTAGCTTTGCGACCTTGCACGAACAGCTCTGATCTTTGTGTGAGGTCACACGAAGATAACTAAGGCTCTACAGTGTTCTCTCATGGCTTGCAGTACACCTTTTGTTGGGCCACCAAAAAGAGGTCTCTACATAGTTCAGCAACATGGCAGATCAATCAAAGAACAAGGGATCAGATCATATATCAAGCCGGTCGAATCTTGAAGCAATGGATCATTGACCGAACCAATTGATGGGAGCATACATTCAATAACAGGATAACGAAAGATGATGATAGGGACAGAGCAACCATGTCGAGCTGACAAAAGAACAAAGAGCAGTTGATCACAGTTTCAATTAATAATTTGTGTTCTTGATGATATATTTACCAATTTTGATCTTTTACTAAAATCATATTAAGTCCATGAAAAAAAATGAGGGCTTAAGTATGAAGTAAATTGATATGGTGTATATAATTATTGTTTTTAATATAAAATGTATATTATTTTATTATTTATCATATCAGAATAACATTGGTTTGATTAAATATACAAGCAATGATAATGATATTATATTATGTTTTCTTATTATATATGGTTCTTTATTATTTTTTATTATGTTTATACTTTTATAAATTTTATTAATTTTAGTATATGCCATGTATTTTCGTAATAACATATTTAATTTTGTATACAGTCGAAAAACATTTAGTTTGAATTCAAATGTTGATTTTAATATTAAACATTTAGTTTTTTTATTTTCGAAACACAATTTTAACCGAACAACTTTTGATTTATTGGATCTGAAAATTCTAAAAAGATGATGACGTTAGAAATTAGAAATGGCTGAGAGTTAAATCACTGATGAATCGTATTTTGTGAATTTATTTTCAGAATGTTACTTTTCTTATTAATAACTTTGACGACGTTCGAATCGATTTACGGTTATATATTTTAGATCACATAAAACTAAATTAATGAAATTAATAGATAAATTAATGAAACTATTTTTGAGCTTGAAAGGAGGAAATCAAATCATCCAAAGTTTTGAGTTCAAGCATTTTGGATCGCACATTCTCGAGGTAATAAATCAATGAGTCGATTATAGTATTCGGATCATGACGATCACATTTGGATTAAGCCAAGGAATTCTCAAGAACAAGCATCGAGGCGATAAGAATATACTAAAGCACAGAGAAGGAATTACGACAAAGCAGCGGCAAAGAATCCTTCAAATCTACGACCAGCGAATACCGATCCAACTACACTCTGCACCACAATACAATTTTAGACAAGCAAGATCCATCAAGCCTCACTACGCCCTCATCCACTCCATGGAGATCTTAGAAGAGCCCCCATGTGGAGGATGCATCCGCAGCATGAATCAGGTAGGTGACGGCCAACGCCACCATCATCAGCGCGTAGGCAACGCCTTGGTCGATCGACGTTCCTGCAAACAAGACCAAGATTGAATTCATATGTCGACCAAGAAAGCTACAGAAAGATGTGTGTGATGAGGTGATGAGGCTGACCATCGCTCGTGGGGGCCGGAGCCGGAGCCGGAGCTGGAGCCTGGGCTTGTGCGGCGGGGAGGAGGATGCCGAGAAAGATAGCCACGAAGGCCACCAAAGCGAGACCCACCCAAGAACGAGAAGAAGCCATGTGTTACGTCTGTGTACTTATAGCGACGAGGACGAACACCTCTGTCTTCTCTCTCCCTCTAGCTTATAGCAGTGTTTGGGGAGCGAAGAGACTCAAGAGGAAAGGAAGGGGACGTTGATCTCTAACTCGGACGAGTTAAGGAGACAGCGGCGTTCGCGAATTTATAGGACAGTATTGGACCGGGGGAAGGGATCCGCGAGCGACTACCACAACAGGGTTCTTTAAAAAAATGACCAACCACAGGATGCCACGACGACCCAGCGGGCCCAAAAATCACGACGTGGATCGAATCGGTTGGATCTTGTCGGTGCTCGCCGTGTGGAAGACATAAGAAGAAGAAAGTCCATCTCTTTCCCTTTCTCGCTCGTAGGTCCCGCCCATGTGAAACGTTGGGCCCTGCTGCCAGACTGGAGCGTTTTCCAGCTCCGACGGGTCCCACTTGCATACCGGCGCATCTCTGTCTTCCACATACATATATAACTTGAAATCAAAAGGGCAATTTAAAGCCTCTGCGTAATACAAGATCGCCACGCTAAAGCTCCGTCGAATTGATTTAACTAAACCGAGCTTCAAATCGATTTGACGGGTCATCGAGCTATCATCCACGCCAGAGCCTAAAGGACCCGACAGGACTGACAGCCCCAAGTGAGTCCTGAGAAATTGGATTCCTTCGTTACACGTTCAATTCAAAATTCGAATCCTATCTGATCCAACAGCGAGTCGTGGGACTCTCGATCTCAACTTTAACGGGCGAACAAGCGAGAGGAGGAGGGGCCCGTGGTCTCGTTTGTAGGAGGCTCATCACGAGACACCCGAGGCAGTCAGAGATGGTCGAAGACCAACCCGCTATTCCTAGTTGACGTCTTTGACGAGGAGGTAATTTTGTGATGAATTAATCGTTCTTTTCGTGATACAATCTCATCATCGTGACACTCAAATCGGTTCCTAAGCCTTAAAGCTTCGACTTTAATTGCATGAAGGGTGGAGAGTTGCGACTACAAGATGGATATTATTCTGGAAAATGGTCTCAGTGTTATCGCTAATGCAATTGATAATTGATTTATAATTTAATACATGCAAGACAATGATTCGTGCCCAGTTGTAATTTGCTGGAACAGTAACGATTTGATGAATAATTGAAAGATGATCTGGATCATAATAGGATGAGGATTTCCAGCTGAACTTAG
The DNA here is from genome assembly GCF_036884655.1 of Musa acuminata AAA Group. Lineage (NCBI taxonomy): Eukaryota > Viridiplantae > Streptophyta > Magnoliopsida > Zingiberales > Musaceae > Musa > Musa acuminata. The sequence continues at coordinate 27,169,044 of NC_088347.1, read as the reverse complement.
TTGCCCTATGATTACCTGGGTCCAGTCTCGCCAACTGCAAGCTTCATGCGGCATGTATATCTTGGTTTCTTCCTCTTCCTCCTCCAAAAGTAAAGCTAATAATTGTTATCTATGGTAATATATATATATATAAATGATTTGTCTTTCCACTCGTCACCCACCACTTCAGGAACGCCGGTGCTTCCCTTTCCAGATTGACTCACGGCTCATTTACTTCGACTCTTTCGGTTTTGCTACATGTGGGCGACACCACGCCTGAGAAAGGATCGCAAAAAGCATGCATGGAGAAAGGAGAGAGAGAGAGAGGGTTAGCAGGCTCACGTATCCAGAGGACACGGGTGGCACACATCCAAAGGATAAGGAGCAGCGTGCGACTGATGATGCCCTAAATTATGCAATGAAAGGCGGCAATCAGCATTCTAATGCTGAAATCACGCAGGAGAGCATGTTCTGATGGCGAGTGAGTTGATACGTCCACCACCTTTTCACTGCACACATTGTGTTTTGATTTCTGGGATATCTCTCTCATGCTTTGTTGCAACTTTACACCCAAGAACTTAACGATCGGATTCCATTCTGTCGTGCATCTCTGTGCTCACTGCATGATCACATGGGAGGAAGGCAGGACTCAGTCAAAGCATCGCCGAGAGCAGTTTACTTGGCGATTCGCCCATACACACAGCAGTTTAATTTTTTGCTTTATAGCACAGCCTGATAATTAATGCTATGTGGACAAAATGGAAAAGAAACACTAAGGAGAAAAGTCCCACCCACTATCTATGCGTTCCATGTGGTAGTTAACCCTATGCGAAATCTTTAATTCATACAACACTACTACCAACAGGAGAAGGCAGAATCTTCTTCTTTCATGGCAGAATCATCAACTTGAATAGTTTATGCTGTTCTATTGTCATCTCATTGTTGCAGCTGAAGACCACTTCGATGTGCACGGTCAGCGACGCGCATGACATAGGTATAACAGGGGGATTAATCTGAAGCTCATTTAGATGCACTTTGACGTTGCAAGAACATTAGGTTTAATTTAAGTGGAAACTATGGTGATAGTAAAGTTGAAACCATGTGGTGGTAGATGCATTGAGTTCTTTAATGCAAGTGCAATCAGAGATCACTTAAAACAAGGATTCTGGACCTTTCCATTCGAACTGGGTGATCATAGTAGACTTTAGATTAGCTTTTCCAGTTTCAGATGCGGTAACTCTGTTAATACGAGGCTTTCAGAGTCCTGCATGAGAATGCCCCCTCTTAGCCTGCTTCTAGGTTCTTAGCGTGAGCTTTCTTTTCGATGATGATGTTTTCTATTGTCGATGATGATGATGATGATGCACAAATAGAAGGGTTCAGGTTCAGCTGGGAAGCAACCAACCAAATCAGTGCACTGAAAAGTGATGTCATCCCTGAGTGGGTTATTTATTGTGTAGTAGATGCATGTAATCCAGCAGATCTCTTCCCACTTGCGAGTTATGAATGCATTAGTACACCTCACTATCATTTCCATGTCGTGGAGGTCAAATGGAATTGCCGTAGTGAGTTGCCAGCAATGTCGTGGAGCTCATTTTGACCTTAATTCCGTTTCGATTACATTCAAAAATATTCGACGTCGCTCATACATGAATTCGAACTTCACACCTATCACTTGTACAACAATATATCAAGTTTTCGGATACTACCATTATGTTCCGATTCGGATATAATTTAGTTGATAATAGTAATTTTCTTGAGGACTCTTTTCTATTCAAATTCATTTAAATCACATTTGAATATCCTTCGAATACGATTCAGATTGATTTGAATGTAAAAAATGGCAGCGTGACAATACTTTCTCTCTTCAAGACGACGTATCTGCCTCTATATGTTCGTAGATATAGGATGCAACATTACTGTGAAGCGAAGGTGTTATTCCCTTCAATGATGAGTCCACAGGAAGGCGCCCATGGCGAAGCTCCGCTTCTGCGCGACGTCTCCCATGGCGGGCAGCCCGTACTCGGCGAGCAGTCGGTCGAGCTGCCACTCTGGCATCGCCTCGTAGTTGGCCTTGCTGTATCTCGGGTAGTGCAGCGGCATCCGGAAGTAGTGCTCGTCACAGCCGTGCTTCTTTCCCAAGCGCCCGTTCGCCTCCGGCAGCTTCCTCGCCATCGGCTCCACACGCCCACCCATCTCTCTCCCTTGCTGATTCTTCTTGCTTCTCGCTCCGTCAAACTCTCCTCGAGTTCTCCTTGACGACAGGGCTCACGCTTTTATACAAGGGAGAAGGCGAGGAGGATTCCCATGAACAAAAAGAGAGGCAATGGTTTCTCTAACACGAGTGGGGTCGAGCATTTGATTTCTTGCCCTCGTTTTCGGGTAACAACATGTCAAGGATCTGTGCGCTGGAGTCCAATGAAAGAAGTGCGGCTGGTTTGGTTGCAGGAAAAAATGATGTCTTGTTGTGTGTCTTGGCACCTCTCACCATGTGAGGGTCCTTATTCTCAGGTCAATCAATAAGGCTTGAGGTGGTAGCTTGCTATGTTACTGTGTGCATATAGCTGCTCTTGTAGAAGAAGAACTCCATCGATTATGATTGCTCTATTTTTCTACAGAATCAGCAACATGCTTGCAAGGTGACCTTTCTTTATTCCCAGAAGATTTTAGTGGTTATAGATGGAAGTATTCCTTCTTTCCTTCTCGGCACCATCTACTCCTTGCACGACAAAGGAAGAGAAGGCCTCACAGCGGCCAATTTGACACTTGGAATCTACTTATCTAAGAGCAATTTGATGCATCTTCTGAACAACACAAATAAGTCAACCTACTTGGATGGGAATTCCCTATCCGAACACATCAAGAATCACAGTTTTTCCCATAGGAGAAGTCCCCATTCATCTGAAATGCGCTGGGACGAATAATGTGTTAGCAGACAGGGGAGTTTGACGAGGAGCACTGCAAGCAATGCGGACGCCAAGACAGCCACAAATTTCAACGTTGCCTTGTCTTCCATTTGGTGGTAGCATTAACATGTTTTTGACTCGCAAATAGAACCCCAAAAGAAACCCAACTGGAAGTGGTGGCGGATGACATGGTTTCCACATCCTCGTAGATCCATTAAATCATCTTGATTTAGCTCATTTAGAAATCAGGTTTTTAGTTTACGAATCTTGACGAACGAGCACGACACTTGATTGCTCGTGATGACTTGACTCCTTCGCAATCGTCGTTATAAAGGATGGTCAAAGATAGCCGTATTTGTCGACACTTGAAACATAGTTATACCTGTGACACATAAACTAATCTTGTAAGATGAGCTCACGTAATATTATGAAGATGTTTAATGTCTCTTACATTAACATAAACATCATGCAAATCGAGGGAAACAAGATGAAGAACTCATGATCATCCCCGTATCCGGAACTCAAAAATGCTCAATAGTACTAGTTAGTAGACACTAATCCACTGCATATAGATCTTCCTGGTGGCCTCGACACTCGTTTGACAGCCATGCCTATTCAACGAGGAGACGACCACAGGAACGCGCCCATGGCGTATCTGCGCTTCTGCGTGACGTCCCCCGCGACGGGCAGCCCGTACTCGGAGAGCAGGCGGTCGAGCTGCCACTCCGGCATCGCCTCGTAGTCGGCCTTGGTGTAGATGGGGTAGTGCAGCGGCATCTGAAAGCACCCGTCACCGCGGGTCTCTTTCTTCCTCCCGTTGTGCCCATGACCATTCATCTCGGTCACCGTCCTCCTCGCCGCCGGCTCCAAGCTCTCGCTCATCTCCCTCCTTTATGTCAACACGGCCGACCTCTCTTCCTTTCCCTTCCACTCTGGTTCCAGTAGTTCCTTGGCAGTCCTGCGGCGAGAACGGCCTTTTATAGAGCGGAAGAAGAAAAGCTTCGGAATGTAAGGACAACCAAACGTTGGTAATGCGTGTGGCTTTTGCATTGGATCGCCCAGGGCGACCCCGTGTTAATCTGGGTTGCACAAGTAGTATGTGGCTTGGAAGAAAGTGGACACTGCGCCATGGGAGGCCAATGACGCTTGTTGGAGTGGGTTGGTTGTGGGCATAAATGATGCATGAAGTTGATATCTTAAAAGTATCTTTCACTAACACTCGCCCCGTGTGGTCACACTTCTTTGGTGAATCATGTCCTATCTATATATGATGTAATAAAAACTGATCATGATATTTTTCGAGTAGAGAGGTGATGATGATGTGTGAATCGAACTCTATTTTAGGCCAACACTATTAAGTATTTGATTCGGACATGTATAGTTGGGAAAACAGGGCCAAAAAAGAAAACAAAAAAGAAAGACAAATCCCGGTTGCGTGCATCGCAAGTACATCGCACATGCATAGGTCATATTGGTGAGAATAGATATCGTAATCAACATTTATTACCACCAAAAATGGATGTGCCAAGTCACGGTTGGGAATGTTGGTGAGGATGGCGAGCACGTGGAAGCAACATTGCCCCTGACACAGAAATCTCAGATATCAGAACACCACCAACTTGCAGGAGAACCTAAAATAAAGGGAAGAAAAAGACTCACAGGAATATATTATGGCAGTCTTTAATGTGGCTCACAGTAGGTTAGAAGACAATAAAAAATAATAATAGCACAATTAAAAGAAAACAATGAAGTAAGATGAAAAAGTGAAAGTAAAAGATATCACCTGTTTGATTCATGCAGTAAATGTAGCAAATGTGATGCAGGACAAATTGTGCAGCTGCTCACATCTTTTTTATTATTTTGAATGAGTTCTTTGGGTCATATCTTGCAGTTGGTCATTTATGACAAACAACCAACATGTCCATGTGACCATTAAATAGCCATCCAAGAAAAAAAGATATTGCAAATTACTGTCATTGTCGGTGTTCTGAGGAAAAGGAAATGAAATGACTAAAGGATTACAAAACTTACTGCATGATGTAGACGAAGAAGAAGAAGAAGGGTGAGAGAACATAGAAAGCAAGTTAAACCAGAATAAAAAAAGAAAACAGAGAACCTACTTATGCAAGCAGCTAAAACCATTGATTTGCATCAGCATTGATAAAAGCACATATAGAGAATTAACATCACAATGCAGAAACTGGAAGGAGCTCTGAAACAGGGGAAACCCAACAGTAACCTTCAGTCACTGTCATACCGTCAGGTAAAGCACTGAATCCAAGTCCTCAGATGAGAGCAGTGGCCATTAGGTCCAACTCCAACTCAACCACCCTAAGCTCAACAAACGCATGTCTCTGTCACTTGTTGCTATGTCCTTTCGTGGGGAGGGGCATTACTCAACGCAGGAAATCACTGTAAACATCAGTGGTGGCATCCAATGCACCTTACAATGTGAATGAGAGAGAGAGAGAGAGAGAGAGAGAGAGGGAGAGAGTGTGGAGGGTGTGGACGGCACGCTATCGATATGCCGCCGATGATCCTGAGAGGGGTCTTCGTGTAGGCCACCATTAAGCTGCTTATTCCTTCAGTGGCCACATCCTACTGACCACATACATGAATGTCTCTGCAAATACAACCTCTCTCTCTCTCTCTCTCTCTCTGTGTTTTGATCATTTCGACCGGTTTGATCGTAGTCAAACACAGAATATGGAAATCAATGAATACAAAGTGATACGAATCACTAAAAAGAAGAGACTCGAATGCCTTCTTTGTATCTAAAAAGAAGTAGACCCTCTCCTGTTCTACATGAAGTTGGAACATCGTAGTGATATGAACAATTGAGAGCAGCTTCTAAGACGATCTTTTCCTGGTTAGCATAAAAAACCATGCAGATCAAGACTGTGTCAATGGCACCACAATTTAACATCCTCTTGTACTGTGTGTAAGCTGCAATGTGTAAAACGGCCCACTTTGTGTGTCGGATCCTTCCCGGGCTGCTCTTCTTCATCGTTGGTGACTTGGTGGCTTCAAAGGATCCGAGGCAAGATCCGTTTAATGTCTTCGCAAATCCACCGCTCCTATTGCTTCGGATCTCGTATCCAACGGTGGAAAACGGCCCACCGCGCCGAACCCTCGAAGCTTCGCCTTGCCCCTCGCGGTCCTCTCGATCCCTCCGAAGCGACCGAGCCCACCATGTCTTCCTCGTCGCTCTCGTCTGCTCCCGGATTCGTCTTCAAGAGAGCGAATCGGGAAGCGATGCAGCGCCTCGCGACATCCCTTCGCCCGCTTCGCCAATTGGGGATGATGGGATCCAAACCCTCGAGGTCGGCATCCATCTCGTCGCGGTTCAAGTCGTCCGCGGCCGTGCCGGAGGAGCCGGAGCTCGGTGAGTTTCTGGACTACATGGAGAAATTGAAGAATTACGAGAGGGTCGGTGTTCCCCTAGGGGCCGGAACGGACACCGATGATGGCTTCGATCTTGGGAGGATGAGGCGGTTGCTGCAGCGGCTCGGAAATCCCCACAAACAATTTAAGGTATGCGATTCTCTGGTCTCGAAACTAATTCTTGCTGATTTACTGCAAAGGAAGAAAACTCCATTGTAATAGATGTCTTTATGCTTTGGACGTAGAAGACATGAAGAATGGTCAGATCGTGTCAAAGTAGTTCTTTTCCCTAAAATTACTCTTATGGAATTGAATAGATTCCAAATCAAGTCAAGTTCAGTGTGTTTTCTTCCCCCCTTGCTTGCTTGCCTGTATAGGTTGATGGTGAAATCAGCGCTAATGAGCTAACTTGATGGTCCCAGGTCAATGTTGATGCATAGCAGCAAAATTGCTTGGTCCAATAAATAACTAGTTAGATATCATGCAGCTCAAAACATGCCACCCTGATCAGGTGAAGTGATCCTCCAGAATTTTTTGGACAGCTAAATGTGACTTAAATCGGACAGCAGTTGTTGAAAAACTTGAAATGCCACAGATGTGCTCGTGTCAGCTCATTGTTGAAATGCTAGGAATGTGTTTGTGTTAGTTCTTTGCATTTCTTACAGTTGACTGGAAAATCTTCAGTAAAGGTCAAATACTGCCTTGGTCTCACTGTGGTGACAATCTCTGTAGGCTGTTCATATTGCTGGCACCAAAGGAAAAGGATCCACTGCTGCATTTATTTCCAATATTTTACGTGAAGAAGGTTACTCTGTTGGCTGCTACACTAGGTAACTTATGATATCTTTTGAAAAATAATTGTATGATAAAACATTTTTTGTAGAAGATGTGTGATTGTGCGGTAGACTGAATTGCATGTTCCATCTAACATCACTTCTTGTTAAATTTGCTAATTTATCCTTTTTGTTCTAGCATTTTGGCCCTCTTTATGAAGCTTGCCCCTACTTTGGTCAAGCATAATTTGTATCTGCATTTCATTATATAAATGGTGAAGAATGATCTATAATCTCACTCTTTGACCACTGTATTTGAACCTACTTTAACGAAGTTAACCCATGTCAAGCAAAAGTATATAATAACTTTTGAGTCTTTTGAAAATATACATTTTTCACCTAGTTTTCTGTTCTGCATTGTTAAATCTATTAAACCATACGACCATAAAATCCTAATATGATAACCAAAATTTCTCTCTTCATCAATTTTCCCCCATATCAACATATATTTACTAAAAGGTGTGCTAAAGATAACAAGATACCTAAAATCTCTGCAGATTTGTATCGATGAGCTAGCCACTTTTAGGTTGACAGCTGACTTACAATTACTCTTTCAGTCCACACCTATTGAGCATAAGGGAACGCATTTCTGTTGGAAGAGGTGGAGATCCTGTTTCAGCAGGTTTATTAAAGAAAGTTTTCTGTGAGGTGAAGGAGATCATTGATCAATCAATAGAACAGGAAAAGGGGGCTCTGAGCCACTTTGAGGTACATATCTATTAAAATTAGAAAAGGAACTTGGTCATGTATTTGATTGGAGCTGTATTTTTTTGCAAGTAATTTTAACGTAATATCTGTTTTGTCCATTGTGTCACTATTTTACTCTTTGGCTTTTGAGTTAATGGATTCCATTGTACATTCGTTGTTCTTATTGTGTATTACTTGAAGAAGGACAAAAGAAACCAAGAATATCAGTCTTTTGAAATTCATTGGACTTTTCTTTCATGACCATTTACATAAGTGTTTCATGGACTACCTGTGTTATTTAAGATGGCCTATGCTTAATGGCATTATTATAATGGTCAGGTACTGGCACTTATCATAGGTGTGTAGTACTCGAAATAAATGTGAACAAGCAGATAAATAGCATGGTGCAGCATAGGTTATGGTACGTATCACTTCACCCACTATAACCACACATGATGCATCCATGTGATGACAATGCAAACGGTACTAGAGTTCTACAAATACATGGATTTCTTTCCATATAACTCTTGTCGACACTCCTTTGCATCCAGCAGGTGTATCCAGAAATATCTTTCCTTTGTTTCTTTCATTTTCCTTACAAGTCTCCTCTTTCATATGTACCTATTTCTATTGAGGATACAGTTTTGGTTGGACCATTTTCAAGTTTCGTTGAATGTTTTCAAGAATTCAATTGTCAAAGAGCACAAAAAATTATTATAGTAGTTGCCAAACCAACTTTCGTCTGCTGTAAGCGCTGCTTGTTTATATTACTTCAGTTTCTTTCAGTTTGGTTGATAACTTGTCCACGAAGATTGTTGTTTTTTTTTAAAGATGTGTAAGTTTCTACTAGCGAAGACCTCAAATTCTTATTGTGTCATGAGATCTGATGAACACTAATGAAGTCATTGTAGGTTTTCACTGCTCTTGCCTATCTCCTGTTCTCTGAAGAGAGGGTTGACATTGCTGTTATTGAAGTAAGTCATATATTTCATTAACCGAATATTTAATTCCACTGTTTACTAACATTTTCTTAGATGACCCACGTCTCAAAATGTTCCTTGTAGTGCAATTAATTATAGGTATCCGATAGTTTTTTATTTAGAGGTCTTTTGGTATGCAGTAATATAATCATATAATCATTACCTGCTGAACAGGCTGGCCTCGGTGGAGCTAGGGATGCTACGAATGTTATATGCAGCACTGAACTAGCTACATCAGTTATAACATCGATAGGTGAGGAACACTTGGCTGCATTAGGTGGTTCATTAGAAAGCATTGCGATGGCAAAATCGGGGATCATCAAGCATGGATGCCCAGTTGTGTAATTCTCGCTGTTCAATTCTTTTGCAGTCACCTGAATTTTTCTGGGAATATTTTCAAGTGTGTTTATATACACATATGACTCCGTAACTATATCCAGTTAAAGTTACTACAAATATACATGTGGCATAATTGTACCTTCTTCTCAAATTTTTTTCTTATCTGGTTATTTCTTCATTCATTGTTGCCTTCTGAAGCAGTTTGGAGTCAGCAGTTGTTGTACCTTTCTGCACAACGAGCAGTCTATTACCTACCAGCTATCCTGAAATTTCTTCCTTCAATAATAAAACTAATATATTTATTTAAAGCACTATGTCTGTTGCTTATCGCCATTTTCTTTTTGTGTGTTCTTTTGTGCCAATTCATTTGTTACCTGTCTTGGTATTACTTAAATGATTTGTTGATTGGACTTTCATCTTTAGTTTAGGAAGGTCAATTCTTAGCACCGGAGAGCAATGGTCATTCTTTTAATGGTTCCTGACTGTTGATTATAATGATGGTCTTCCTTCTAGTATTTTTTTCGAAGTCCAAATTTCAGTTGTAACTGACTCGATGTTGATGTCACATAACATATGAAACCTCCACTAGCATCAGAACTGCATGTAGAAGTTGTGATGTTCCTTAAACCTTTTAAGGTTAATAATAGTACATTGGATGTTTAAACAAAATCTTTACGTCCCTTTATCATACTTGTTGGGCTGAAAGTAATCTTATAAATGATTCCCATATAGATTCTTTTGTGCAAGTTCAGGTATACTTATTCTTCCATATGAAAGTTGTGACTCTTGCCGACCTAGATTATTGAGTTTCTTGTAACTGCCCATATCATGAATGCATTCTCTGCACAATGATTTCACAAAGATTACAAGTTAACAGATCTGGGAATAATTACTTGAGAGGTTAGGTTTTCCTGTATAGAATTCCACTACTTTTATAGTATGTTTTTCCAGCACTTCTGTCATGAAATTACTTGTGATTTTCATGTTACTTCGCAGTCTATATATATATATATATATATATATATATATATATGTATATATATCATTACTGTTGCTAATTTGCTACAAGGAAGTCATAGTGTAAATGAAATTTTGTAAATAACGAAGTTTCTGACACCTTGATCAATGGTTTTTGCTTTTATACTTAAGACTTATGACAGTTGTGGAACTGTGATTTTATATGCTTTTCCTGTTGAAGTATGCTCTTTGCTGTGACTCTTAACTGTTGATGTCGCAGGTTGTTATTGGTGGACCTTTTGAGTCACACATTGAATGCATTATTAGGCATAAAGCATCTTTGATGAAGTCCATGGTGATATCAGCATGTGATCCTGGCATTCAGAAAACATTAAAATGGTTAAGAATGGAAGATGATGGAAAACCTAGTCAGACCTGTGACATAGTCATCCAATTGGAGGATTTGCAAATGGCAAGTTTGAACAGACTTTTGTCCTTTGATTTGCTTTTTTTTATGAGAATGAATTTACTTGTATTTCTCTTTTCCACTAAAAGCATGCCAAAGATTTCCTTTGATTTGATTAAATAATAACATTATGTATCCCTTTTGCAGTTTATCACAGTACCTAATGTGAACCTCCACTTGCTTGGTGCCCATCAGCTTCAAAATGCTGTCACAGCTACTTGTACAGCATTGTGCCTTCGTGATCAAGGTGATTTCTTCTTTGTTTGCCATTGCACGTAATGTCCTGGAGCTGACATTTACTCTCTGAATTTTATTTGGGATTTTCTTACCTAAATACCGTGTATCTTTTACCTGACTTGTTTCCGCTTATCTTATCTTTTACCATATATCTTTTACTTTAATTATGTTTACACTGTTGCCTAAATTTTCTTGTTATAGTCAATTTGCTTGCTGACAGATTTCTTGTTATGTAATATTATCATACTAACCTTAACAATATCTGAAACATAAGGGTGGGTGATCTCAGAGAAGTCCATCCGAGCTGGTTTAGAGAAAACAAGGTTGCTTGGGAGAAGCCAATTTCTAACACAGATGGAAGTTTCATCAATTGGATTGTCTGGAACAACCATTCTTACCGATGGAGGTGTATGAATGATTGGTCATTCCTTTTTCATCGTCATCATTAATGTATGCTGATATTGTGGAAGATATATTCCAGCCCACACTGAAGCATCTGCTAAAGGTTTAGCTGAGGTGATAAGGATGGTGCAACCAGATGGAGTATTGGCATTTTTGGTGGCGATGGCCAGTGATAAAGACCACTTAGCATTTGCAAGACAACTTCTCTCGGGTACTGTAGGTTCCTTTCTCAAATTTTAATGTGCTTGCATACTTTCTTTTTCCTCTCGAAGACTAAATAACAAACAATATTCATTTCAGTTATACATATACTAGTCGTTGTGCTTGTTTCCTTGTGTATTCCAAATTTGGCCTTCGCTGTTATAAAAGCTCAAATTGAACAATAATTTTCATATTTCAGTGTTGTTGTGATACACTTCATCTTGTCGATAATGTTTCTTTTGGCCCTTTTCCTATAATTTTTGAACCATGTGCAGGTCGAAGACCAGAGCTCATCTTGCTGACCGAGGTGAGCATAGCAGGGGGCAGATCTCGCATTGCTTTTGCTTCGACCTTGAAGGAAGCTTGGACCAAAGCTTTGTTAGAGTCAGGTGCTGACTTTGTATATGTCGGGATTATGGACGATGAGAAGGCTATCGAGGACCATGGCAGCTGCTCGTTGATAACATCAGATCCCAACGAAGTGATGTTGGCTTCCTGCGAGAATGCATCTATAGTCGACTCAGTTAAGCTTGCAGATCAGCTGCTCAAATCCAGATCAAGAGATCAGCCAGCTCTCATCGTTGTCACTGGGTCCCTGCATGTGGTTTCCTCCTTATTAGCAGCTTTGCACCATTGACCAATTCCCACTGCTTTAATTGATCATAGTGGTGCTTATAAACCTCGCTTAATAATGCTTGTCCGGATTAATCTCAGGAATTTTTCCGAAGCATTCTTCAGGAGATGGAATGTTGGGTCAAACAGGGATACCCCATTGATCGAGTCAACTCAAATTTTATAGACATGTTTGTGGATTGGTGAGCAGTCCTTCACATTTCTCTCTCTTAAACTGGTCAAACACGAATCGGATGGGGCGTGAATGTTCTAAATCATGTAGAAACTCCCATTCTGTACTTGTCAAAGAAAGAGTGAGAAACTGGATAATTAAGGATCAGGTGGCTACTGTGCAACAAAGGAGAAGGGAAGGAAACTACAACGGAATGTGGATTACGGATACTCAATCTGGATCCGTGGATTAAATGGAATCGGAGTCGGATTCTAAAAAAAAATCCGATCCACTTGCGATTTCACCGTTGGAAGACCAATATCCCGTCGATCAATTCGAGGCTGTCGTCCAAAGCCCCGCCTCGCCGTTCCCCTCTCTTCTCATCCTCTCCTGTAAGCCAGAATGACCGTTCTTGATCCCCTTGGATCCTTGATGCGACCAACGGAGCGCGGGCGGGCACGGATGTCACGAAGGCAATGCGCTTTTGGTGATGGCGGAAGCAGCAGATGGAGCTGATGTTCGAAAGAACCTTCTCCAGGAGCTCACCGTTGGCCGCGGTGCTTTCTTGAAGGTAATCCTTCATCTTGCCCTGCCTTGATTCCTAAGTTTCTCCAAGTAAGGGTCTTTTAATGTGATCTTAACCGAGAGTTATCGTTTATATCGGCAAGATATGAATGACTTGAACTCTGAAATTAATGTGAACTAGAAAAAGAATTGAAGTATAATATTTTATAGGGTTTTCTCATGTAATAGATAAGCAATCACTTGTAATCCAAACTCGAATGAAAGCAAATGCACTTCTTGCCTTCAAATATGTTCAAATTAACGCAGTAGAATTTCTATCCCCATTACATGCTACTATGTTTACATTTTCTCTTTGTGCACAAAGTTGACATAAACTCCATGCTGATCGATGAATAGCACCTATCTTTATCAATTTATCTTGAATTAAAGAGCTTTTCTTGAGTTGCAATTTAGGTGCAGCTGCATTACTAATTGGGCATAGTACACTGTACCAACATACCGTATTTTGTTTCATTTCAATGCAATTTTCAAGCTTCATTGGAACTAAATTTGGACTCTCTGATAGCCAACCATATATGTAAGTCATCCTGACTTCTACAGAGGCCATTACTTCTCACCTCATTCCCCATCTGTCCTGATCCGAAGTGACTTCAGGTGATAAAAAACGATCTGTTCTTCACAGTTATATCACATATCATAACTTGAGAATTTGTGTCATGTAAATTTCATGAACCATATCATCCAACCATGGAACCTTTTGTGACTAATCATCAAACCAGAAGTTTATGCCTTTCACACTGCCCAGTTATATATATATATATATATATATATATATATTTTTTTTTTTTTTAAGTGCTCACTTTCACCTATATTTTAAGTGCTCACCCTCTGATCAAGCATAAACTTTGTTCCTGGAATATCCATGATCAAATATAGGTGAAAGTGAGCACTTAAAAAAAAAAAAAAAAATATATATATATATATATATATATATATATATATATATAACTGGGCAGTGTGAAAGGCATTATTTTCCATGATCAAATATAGGGTGAAAGTGAGCACTTAAAATATATATATATATATATATATATATATATATATATATATATATATATATATATATATTTTTTTTTTTTTTTTTAAGTGCTCACTTTCACCTATATTTTAAGTGCTCACCCTCTGATCAAGCAAATAATGGTTGTCAAAGAAAATAATGATCATGGAATATCCATGCCGAGGCATTATTCCTGTAAGAGCAACTATAATCTTTGTAAACCTTTAAGATTTATAGGAAAATACCATTTACAAAGTGATTTGTTCAGTGGCCATTTATTGAAGAGTTCAAAGCACAATGACCAAGAATTGTGGAGGGGGTAGGACTGGTGATCTTGTGAATGGATCTACTTGTTGGTTGGGGGCTTTGATCTACAACTGGTTCTTATATAATTGAGACTACTGGGGAGAGTTTGGAATGAATCCGGCTGTAAAAAGTTATATTTCTTGGAAAGTTTGCACCAACATCAGTTCCTGCAACCTTTTCCTTTGTTTTCTTCATGAGTCATGCTTTCCATAATCCTTTTTGCTACTGACAACCTTCCTAATCTTGATACATACATACTATCCATATATGGAGAATCATGTGTAACATGTCTGCTTCTTGAAACAGGGTTGAGGGCAAATCATGGATTGATTTTGCATGCGGGTCCCAAGAGTCTTGGCTAAAAAATGATTCTCTATGGTGGATGATCATTCCGATAAATGATGTCGAACGGGTTTCAGTCATTATAGACACAAAAGAGTCATCTACTGCAAGGTTTGGTCTTCTTTTGTCATCGGCAATCAGTATCACGTTTTTTCTTCTCTTTTCTCTTCTTGTTAATGTATGAATTTCTGTTCTTTTTGTTCTAAAGAGTTCATCGTCTCACCTAACATGCTTCTTTTATATCTGTGGTTCTTTTTGGATAACATGATCTATCTGATTTTTTAATATTCAGATCTATTGAATGTAAATTGTAATCTTCTTCATGAAATTTGAATTATGCTAAATTCTCGACAATCTTCAGCCGATTACCCTATACACTGGCTGTACATGGTAAGTGTATGGTTTATTTTTCATTTTCTCGTCGAAACACTTACCTTCTAGTGAAGCTAAGAGTTGTGCAAACAACATGAAAGTGAAATGAAAATATACCAAAATTCCATATTATAGCATTTGAGGAAGAGGAAGAATGACTATGCAGAAAAGCTTCTGAAATCACAATATTATCGTTGGTCCATATCCAGCAATAACTCCTAATCAATTATCTGTATCTGAGGGATCTATGGTCTCATGTCACATATTGAATGGCTCAGTGCCTTTGGAACTCATTTTTATTCAACACTAGAGCAGGTCCTTGAGAGAACTGTACTTGCAAGTCCCATGCATCAGAAGAAGAAACAAAAGAGAGAGAGAGAGAGAGATGACCTGCTTGTAACACAGTAGATGTATTGTGGGGCCCGATCCCATCAGTGGCAGTGATGTTCCTTTTTTTCCTTTGAATGATTCAAGTCAAAGCAGACCAAAAGCACATCCTATGATCATAGGCGTCATGAGAAATTGACTGCACCTTTCTTCTCAATCGGATAAGTAGACATTGAGTGAGGGCCACAAAGAAAAAATAATGAATCCACTTGGTTATATTTTGTGACATTTGGATTTACTACTAACGGACAGCTAACTCAATCTTCTTTATGGATTCATCGGTGCAGATTATGAGGTGGATAAAACACCAGCAAGCATGCGGAGAAGAAATGAATGGGACCATGCGGCCTCGACATGGGTGAAGCCTGCAATGAGGCTCTCGCGACCTCATTCCATGAACTAATAACGTATGACTGGAGAGGTACCGTTTCGATGTAGTGAAGGAAAGTAATGCTCGTTTAAGCTGGACATCATTTTTCATTGCAGAGGATAATTATTTCTAGAATCTCTCTTTGTCCAGATCTCAATCAATCGGAACGAGGTCCAATGCGATATGGACAAGTACATCCTTTTAACTCTCATAAGTTTTGTTAGACTTTGACTCTTGACTTTTGAGGTCAACAAATATTAATAGTATTCCACTGGCCGAGTCTTACAACTTACCAAGACTGAGTAAACCCTTGACAATGTCTGTTATTGGTGTCGGAATCCACAAACTTATTACACACGTAATTTGGAAGTCAGTAGTTGATTCTTGAAAATAATAACAAATATAATGCTCTTCTTTTCTCACAGAATTAAAGATGAAAAGAAACTGTTGTAGAAAATAATGTAATTAGACTTTACCAGATTATATGTGTACGAAGCCAAAGGAAGACTTCGTCCCGTCATCATTACGCCAACGTCGGTCATCCAAAATCCCGCGTTGCTCCTCTCCTTCCTCCTTTCGAAACCACCTCCTCCTGTCTTTCCACCTAATTCTCAGGTGGAAGAAAGCGTGCCGGGAGTAAAGTAGAGAGGGAGCAGGAGAGGAATCGGCTTTCTCGTTTGCCAAGACAGGACCAGCTTTGATCTCGGTTTGCCCTTTGACGTGACAATCGCAGCTCGCGGGAAAATCCAGTCGATTCCTGAGCTCCGTCGCATCCGGTGCGGCCAAGCTGATCGCTTTTTGGTCCACTGTCTCGTTTGGTGCTAGAAAGCAGGGATTTCGGTGGGGGGTTGGAGGAGGTGGGGAAAGGTCGGAACTTGGTGTCTCTGGAAGTTCGGAGGCGTTCAGGGGTCATGGACGCTCGATAGGGTTAATTTCCGTACGAAAGATGGCGGAAGAAGGAGGAGAAGAAACTAAGGTTCGGGTGGTGCGATGCCCGAATTGCAGTGGACTCCTCCCGGAGCTGGCCAATCTCTCGGTCTATCGCTGCGGTGGCTGTGGTGCTACACTTCAAGGTGATCCTCAGGCTTCACATGTCTCGCTACTTCAAATTCTCCTTTCGGTTTTCTTTTTCTTTGTTTTTGACCGAGAATTATGGTTCCTTATAGGAAAAGAGATTGACTCGATGGTATAACTTTGAAGTTGGTATTAATCAGGAATAAAAATTTAACATATTTTTTTTGTTAATCCCAACAAAAATTCGGTTCTTTTAATCCGTCTTTTTAGTTCTAAATATCACATTTTTTAGATAGTGTTAGATCTCATTTTTTATTTGTCAATCATACAGTAGAAAGACCAGTCTCCGTGTCAGAGGCCTTGCCAGAGCAATCTGAACGTGTAAACGTCAAGTATCTTGAGGTCCGAGAAAATAGTGCAGAGAAGAAAAGGGTGGTCTTGGATGCAAAGTCGGAGACTGATCGTGAGGGTAATGGAGCTGAGAGTATGAGACAGAAGGATGTAGGTCCAAAGAGAGCAGAAAGTTCCCATGGTATTTCTGCATCTGAAACTGAACAAACAATTGTTTCAAAGGAAGACCACTCCTTCCGGTTAGAAGACTCTGCCAAAGGGTGTGTAGCACAAACCAACAGCGATGATTGTCAGCATGAGGCAATATTACCAGTTGGCAATCTTGGCGAAAATGCAGAAGCTTTAAATAAAGCAAATTTACATGAGGGAGATAAAACCAAGCAATCAGTCGATATGTTTTTCTGTGCTCAGCAGGCACAAGTCCAGAAGGGTGAGGAGAATCTAAATCCAAAGGCTTTCAAAGCAGAAATCAAACGTTACCCTGATGAAGGCCCATCTGACTATCATCAGAATTCAAGGCGTGTATGCACTGATGGTGATTGTGACAGGAAGCAGAATGGTGCTGGTGCTGGCAGAGATCAAGACCAAGCAGAGCTTCTGAGAATGATTGATAAATTGAGGAATCAAGTGCAAAGAACATGTGAGGTCTCAAGCAAGCAAAAGCTGAGTGCTACAGTTGATAGAATGACAGCTTGTGCCAATAGGTTTCCTGACAGCTCATGGTCATTGAATCGCAATCCATCTTGCCGGCCTGCCACACTCCAGGATCACAATGGTAATATGCTTGGTCTGAACGACATGCCTGGACTTGGTGATCCTTTGGCACGTAGAAGAGCTCCATTTCAGTTAGGTGGTGAGTACCCTCAGAGACTACCTGATAATTATCTTAATGGGCACTTCGATCCTGATCCTATTATGACTTATAATCAAGAAGCCTTTTACCATAAACCTGCTTGTTCATGTGCCCGTTGCTACCGCAGACAATTCTCAGTGCTTGCAAGAGGCCCCCCAACAACATTTGGCCATCAGAGGGTCCCATGTTTTGTGAATAATCATAAGTTACATCCAGTTGATGCTCCCTCGATCTTTGGTTCACGAAGTTATAATTCAAGATTTAGAAATGCTTCCTTTCATTTGCATGAGCCGCAAGCATACCAGAGGGCCATGTTCAGTAAGAATGTTGGACGTTCTTGTCAACCCTTTGCTGGTGCTGCCCCTTTTATGGTATGTTGTAATTGTTTTGAACTTCTGGAACTACCTGCTAAATTGTTGTTTTCAAGAAAGAAGAAGTTTAATCTGCGATGTGGAGCTTGCTCCATGGTCATTTTGGTCCAGCGTGATGGAAGTCGACTTGTTGCATCTGGTCTGGCACCAACATCATCTCTTTCATCCAAGAACAATGACATTGGCTGTAGCTCAGGCGACTGTGTTCAGTCTACAGATGAGAAGTTAGTTCTGCCTTATATTGTCACTAGCAGCGATAATGAGATGATAGAAAGGGCACATGGGTTGAAGAACTTAGATGAGTCAGAAAAAATGAAAGGTCCATCTTCATCTGTCACTATGTCTGAGCATGTTGACATCTTGGATAACATTTTCTCACAGGACGTTCCTACCTCTTCAGATATTC
Source organism: Musa acuminata AAA Group (assembly GCF_036884655.1). NCBI lineage: Eukaryota > Viridiplantae > Streptophyta > Magnoliopsida > Zingiberales > Musaceae > Musa > Musa acuminata. The sequence continues at coordinate 27,150,535 of NC_088347.1, read as the reverse complement.
CCTTAGAACCTCAGGTTATTTCACGTGTGCCAAGTTTACCAATTCGCAAACATCTTGGTTCCTCATTGTCTGATCAAGCAAATGATGCATCTGGAACTGGAAGCTGCAGTAGACACTCAGAACAAGATAAGAATACGCCCTCAAGTAGTAAATTTAGACAGAACTCAGTAAAAGATGTTACGATGGCAACTGAGATGGACATGTCAGTTAATGAGTTTCCAAATGCAAATTCTTCTCATGATTATTCGAACATTATAAGTGAACATGATGTTCAACCAAGGGTCATCAAAGCTGGTGACTCATTCCTTGCAGGCCTCAAGAAGAGTTTTCGTTTCCACAAAGCGATGGGAACTGGCGACTCTAAAGTTTCAGTTAATGGTCATCCAATTCCTGATCGTCTAGTTAAAAAAGCTGAAAAACGAGCTGGCCTAATCTATCCTGGTGACTATTGGTAAGTCTCTTTTCCAGTCATTTTGAAGTCATTTAGTTGCATGCCTGCTAGATCAGTTTGATGATATGATGCCTTTGCCTAAACCTTTTGAGGTTAATTAAGCAAGGGTAATATATGAACTGATAAACATGCTTGTGAAAATATGGCTTTTGTTTCAGACATTCAAGATATTTGAGGACTTGTTTCTTTATGAACTGGGTGACTAGCGTTTTAGTCATACAAACATCTTCTTTCATATACAGTAGTTTCATGCATTGGATTACTTTTTCAGATATTTGTGATTTTAATTTTCTGCATCAAATTCATAGTTCAGTGACAGTGTTTCAAGAGATTTATTCCATTTCATGGTTCTAAATGAACTCCACAATATAGAAGTCATTGCTAAAAATGAGCAAGCCATGGGTCCTGCTAAAATCATATGAAGTTGGTTTTATACCAAATTTATATTCTGAATGGACCCAAAACTTATTATGATGAAATGGTGGGGCCCCACGTTGCTCATTTAGATCATGATGTCTATGTTGGGTCACTTCTTTGTTGTCAATTTTGGGCATTCTAGCAAAGTACAGAAAACTGAAAGAAAATATTTCTTTATTGTAGAAATACTCAGGAGAGACTAACCATAATCAATCTTGGTTTTGAAATCTCCATCTATCTTTCTTCTGCCCTGGATCTACATTGGCCCGTTACCTTTGTTGTGCTTCAATTTTAAAAGATAAATAGATAAACTCAAAATCTATTTCTTTTTGCTGATGACAACCTGATTGACACCTGCAAACTACTACTACAAATCCCTTGTTCCAACCAGGGGTCCACAGCTGCAGCACTTGCCTTCAAACTATTGGTTTCTGTCCCCTTGAGAACTTCTAGTAAAGCACTAGAAGTCTCTCAGTTGAACCATTAATATGACTTTTGGCTGGTGTATGCTCCAAACAACATGATTCTATCCAGCAGACCGTGGATTCAAAAGCCTGTCACTCCTCATCATGTCTTACTACTGGAGTTTAGCCCAAAACATCACTGTTACAGGGGAGAAAATCAATTAGTTTTTATTGAAATTTCCAGTTCTCTAGAATATCATATTAATCGAAAGAGGTTGGAGATCATAATTCGAGCCAGCTTTAGTTATTTATGTTTCCTAGCTTCTACAATATATCTAATTGTTTAAAGTTTAAACCCACTTTCATGCACTAACACCTAGAAATTTTCAAAAGCCCTATGTTCATGCTTGAAAAAGACATCTGCTTGTCTAGTTTGTCAACACCAGGATGCCCTCTAACTCAGTTTTGCAGTATATAAAGCTAAAGTTTTATTTTCTCTTTCAGGTATGACTATCACGCTGGATTTTGGGGTGTCATGGGGCATCCATGTCATGGCATTATTCCTGTAAGAGCTGCTATAATTGCTATAAACCTTCAAGATTTACAGGACAATATCATTAACAGAGTGATACATTCTGCAGCCATTTATTGAAGAGTTCAATTACCCTATGCCCAAGAATTGTGGCAGGGGAAATACTGGTGTTATTGTGAATGGGAGAGAGCTTCATCATAAAGACCTGGACTTGCTTATTGGTCGAGGGCTTCCATCTGCTCCTGGTTCTTATAAAATTGAGATTTCTGGGAGAGTTTGGGATGAATCCTCTGGTGAAGAGTTGGATAGCCTTGGCAAGCTTGCACCAACGTAAGTTCCCACAAACTTCATTTTGTGGAAAAACATCTATGATCTATATTTTTCTACAAAGTATTATTCGAACCATCAAAACTAATTGATAGATGTTTATGTTGCTTTTTTCCATTCTTTTCCTTCGAATTTTTTGTACATGTCTCTACCTAGTCATCATTTTACAGACACAAGCTTTCCATGGACATTTATTGTTGCCATTAAAAATCCTGCTCACAGCCGAGATGATAGTTTTGTTGTATTCGTGTTACTATGCTGTCAGTGTGTGGTCTTTGATGAGACAAGTAAGACCTTAGCAGGTAGCTTGATGCTGGTTAGCTGAAACCTTTGTGAAAATGACTAGCAGGATTTACAGCTCCTTGAGGAGATGTCTTTATAGATACAGCAGTGACCATGGTTTTAGTTACAAATAGTAAACTAATATAATCCATTTAACAATTTGTCCATTGCAATTTATATATAAGAAAAGACATTCGAGAATTGAATTATCAAGTTATTGCCAATATATTGGGTACTATGATTTAATCAGGTCATCTCTTATATTCTTTTTCTCAATGAGTTTGAGCACGATTCAGGGCAGGATTCCTGCTCTTTTTTAGAGCAATGGTGAAATAGTTGTCCGCAAGCTACGGAACTTCCGCATCTTCCTACCTTCTGCTGGTGGAGCTTCCCATCAGTACCCCTTTGCTCTCATTGTTTAAGCAGGATTGTCCATATGATCGACACCTGACATTGACCTGAAATCTCAAGAGTTTAGGCTAAGTTTGATTTCATTATCCTGCATTCAAATAATGTCATGAATCATGCTTGTTATATTTATTTTGCCACATTTTTGTTAGCTTTAACCTTCTAAGCTTCATACTGATGCTTGAGCTAGCCAGCAATCTTCACTGCATGGAGATGTATACACAACATGCTAACGTTTGATACTTCCAACAGGGTCGAGAGAAACAAACATGGATTTGGCATGTGGGTTCCTAGAGTCCTTGCCAACTGATGCATCGATACTTGATGAACATGCCCGAGAAAGCATGCGGAAGAGTTTTCAGTTGTGATAGACACATAAGAATCATCTTGTCGGGAGTGTTTCTTTGATTGTGGTGTTGTTCTCTTATCCTCCCTCAGCAATCAATTGTATCTTCTAAAGGTTTTCTCTCTTCTTTTATTTGTGAATTCCTGTTCAATTTGTTCGGCAGGTTTTTGTAGAAGCCTCACCTTGCTTTGCACCCTTGTCATATATCTGATTACTGCTTCTTTGGTTTGCTGCAAATGCCTTCGAGTTTGTTTTTGATGATCTAAGATAAGTTTGGTTGTGGTCAAACTTCATCTTCCTTACCATAATGTGACATATTCTGGTCAAACTGTTTGTGGATTTAACTCTCATCCATTAAGCGTAATCGATATGTTTGATAGTTTTAAGGGATCCGTTAGCTTCCCTTTTTCCTGGCACGGTGGAAGGTTAACGGTCCAATCTGGCCACGTGGAACCGTATCGTTTTCGAATCGGTTTCCGACAGTTATAATCCCCACCTCACCTCCTCTCCGTCGTCCTACCAAAACGCCATCGTGTACTTCCGTTGCTCGCTCCTCCCTCCCACCCGGCCATGGCAGCGGTCGCTCACAAGAAGGGAAGGAGCCGGAAGGCGCTGAAGAACTTCTCGCCGAGCGACATCAACATCTCTGCCGGCGAATCCTCGTCCCCGCTTGGCGAAGTCGCCAAGGAGAGCCAACAAGGCGTCTCCCTGCTCGTCTCGCCGAAGAAGTCCAGGAAAGCCCCTTCCAAGCCGAGGTCATCGGCAGCAGCCGATGAGTCCTTCGCGGACGAGTTGCAAGAACTGCATGGGAGGCTGCAGCAGCTCCGGCTGGAGAAGGAGAAGACGGAGGAGCTCCTGAAGCAACGCGACGAGATGCTGAAGCGGAAGGACGAGGAGATCGAGAACCGCGGCAAGGAACAGCAGCGGCTGCAGGAGGAGCTCAAGAAGCTCCAGAAACTGAAGGAGTTCAAGCCGACGATGGTATACGCCTGCACTGAATTCGTCCTTCTATTTTCTCTGGTCTTCTCCCCTCTTTCCACTTCGATTTAGGTTTGGGGTTTCAAGGGGTTCTTGCTTTCTTGTTGATACTGGACAGAGCTTTCTCCTTGTCAAGTCTCTGAGAGAGGAAGGTCAAGAAAAGATTGATAAGAAGAAGAAAAACAAGGACAAGACCCGCGGCTAGAAGATCAAGAAGCCGTTGCCTGCGTACATCGCATGGTGCAAAGATCAGTGGAATGAGGTAAATCGACCAAGTCTTTCGTACTTTCACTCAAGACTTTGCATAAAGGAGGTTTTGGTTCTCTCCGATCGTAGGTGAAGAAAGCCAACCCTGATGCTGACTTCAAAGAGAAATCCAATGTGCTGGGAGCGAAATGGAAGGCGCTGAGCGCCGAAGAGAAGAAGCCCTACGAATACAAGTACCAGCGGGAGAAGGAGGCCTACTTGCAGGTGATGAGGCAGAAGAAGCGTGAGATCGACGCGATGAAGCTCCTGGAGGAAGAGCAGTTGCAGAAGACAGTCATGGAGTTGCTGCAGCAGTACCTGCAGTTCAAACAGGTGGGTTTGCGTTTTTTATGATTCGAGCCTCTCTCGTGAGAAAAAAGTTGATAATGTTTCTTCCATCATGTACTGGCAGGAAACTGACAAAGAGGGCAAGAGGACGAGGTGACTTGATCTCCCTTTGTCTCGCAAGATCAACTTTTTTCTATCAAGATTTCTGGTTTGCGAGCCATTTTAACTGATCCGGTGTAAATTTACGTTTAGGAAAGAGAAGGATCCTTTGAAGCCAAAGCATCCCATGTCAGCTTTCTTCTTGTTCTCGAAAGAACGGCGTGAAGCTCTGCTACGAGAGAACAAGAATGTTCTTGAGGTACGCTCAGCTTATACAACCTTAAATTTAGCAGCATTTCATAGGTACACAATTTTGCTAATACCAAGTTGTATGCATCGCTCTCAGATCTCTAAGATATCAGGAGAGGAATGGAAGAACATGACAGGAGAGCAGAAAGCACCCTATGAGGAGGTATTTATAAGAACAAATGATTTCCTTCCGGTAGTCAGCAGTGTGAATGATTCTGATGTTTTGCTTTATATTCTCATACATAATTAATTGAAGGCAGGAAGCTCTTCAATTACTGAAGAAGAAGGAGAAAACAGAGAACATAATTAAGGTTAAATTTATTTTCCGTCCATGTTGGGAACTTTCTTTCACTTCATGATTCCACCGAGTGATAGTTTTGCTGACATCTGAAACAGAAAACGAAGGAGAACCGTCACAAGAAGAAGAAAGAGAAGGATGAACACAATGCGGATCCCAACATTCCAAGGAAGCCACCCTCTTCTTTTCTTCTCTTCAGGTTTGGATCCAACCGAGTTCTCTACCTTTGCGAATATTCATGCATATAAACGAGCTTAATTCGTTTCCATTTCCAGCAAGGAAGCAAGGAACCGACTCATGGAAGAACGACCGGGCATCGCCTATTCTACCTTGAACGCTATGGTCTCAGTGAAATGGAAGGTATCATCATATCCACTAAATAGATAGAGGGTTACTTTGATGAGAAACCATACTTGGAGAAAGAGGGTCAGATGTTAACTGACAGCCTCCTCCGATGCTCATGTCATGTCAACTAACATTCTTGACTCATCGGTCATTAAATTTGGGTGTTTAGGTATCATATTATTGGGACAAGCATGTGCAGTTGCCTTTTGCTGGTCCTCTTCATCATTATGAATCATTCACTCCACACTGTTGTATATAGGAGGACTGGACAAGCATGTGTAGTTGCCTTCGCTGGTCCTCTTCATCATTATGAATCATTCACTCCACACTGTTGCCTTCTCTGGTCCTCTTCAGGCCACGCAACCCGCGGTAGATGCAGTTGCTTCTTCCATCACCGTCCGCTTCCCAACAATGCACTTAAAAGTCCATGCGGAGTCCAACAGGGTACACAGACACCGAGCTTAGAAGACGATGGATATCGAGGACCACATGAACCGAAAAAGCAAAGAAGCACAGATTGATGTGCCCCACCTGCGTTGTAGAGAAGAGCAATACTTTTAATTCGTGGTCTTCCACTTGTTAGCCACCTCGTCGAGCGCCTTGTAGGCGAGGCCCCCCTCCTTCAGGCCCCTGGCTGCCGCTTCACGGAGCTCCGCCACCCGCCGCCGTGCTACCTTCCCCTTGTCCCCCTCCATCAGCTCCCTCACCACCCGCCCCACCTCCTCCCGGGGCACGAGCCCGCCCTCCGCCGCTCGCAGGCGCAGCGCGATCCTCGCGCCGTCCGCGAGCAGCACCGCGTTCTGCCTCTGCTCGGCGTACAGGGGCCACGCCACCATCGCCACCCCGGCTTGCACGCCCTCCAGCGTCGAGTTCCACCCGCAGTGGCTCAGGAAGCCGCCGGTGGCGGCGTGGTTCAGCACCGCCACCTGTGGCGCCCACGACGGGACGAGCAGGCCCACCTCCCGTGTCCGGTCCACGAACCCTGTCCGAAGGAAACGGAATGGGTCCTCCTTGCTCTGTACGGTGAAGTATGCCTCGCTGGAGTCACCGCAGTCACTCGGGCTCCGGACGACCCACAGGAATCGCTGACCGCTCAGCTCCAAACCCAGCGCGAGCTCCTCCATCTGCGCCGTCGAGAAGGTTCCCCTGCTGCCAAAAGAGACAAACAGAACTGACCCGGGCGGCTGCTGGTCCAACCACCTCATACACTCGAGCCCTTCGTCGGCTTCGGCCGTCCCGGACTGCGTCAACGGTCCAACAAGGTGAACTGGCAGACGGCCGGGCTCGTGCTGCTGGAGGATCTTGGCCGCTTCCGGTTCCATAGCTTCGAAGCTGTTAACGAGAATGCCCTCCGCTTCTCGGTAGCGGCGCTTTGGTGGACCGTCCACCGGTAGGCGTCGTTGGACCGGTCCTGGAGGGGGTGGAGCACGTCCCGGCCAGGGATGGGAACGCAACCCGGGAGACGGAGCGGCTTGGGTAGGTCGCGGTATTCGCAGGTGGCGGCGGCGTCGAGCTCAGGGAGGTGGAGAAAGAGTGACAGCGTTAGGAGGTTGGAAGGAAAGAAGATGTAGGGCGGGACGTCAAGCTCGCGTGCGACAGGGAAGGCGTCGGTGCCGAAGAGGTCGGTAACGAAGGCGACGAGGTTCGTGGAGGACCGTAGGCGGGAAAGCGCGTCGCGGAGGTCGGGGAGGGAGCGGACACTGGCTATGGACATGGTGGTCACGATGTGGGCATCGGGGGGGAGGTCATGGAGGGGGACAGGGGCTAGGGCGAGGGAGGAAATGTCGGGAGGGAGGGAGGAGAGGAGGGCAGCGTGCGCCTTGGAGGCGGAGACGGCAAGGGTGATGATGGTGATGGAGAAGCCGTAGCGGTCGACGAGGAGCTTGGCTAGCTCGGCCAAGGGCATCAGGTGGCCAATGCCGGGCGTGGGCATCATCGCGACGTGAGGACGTCGCAGGCATGTAGCAGCTGTTCCGTTGCCGTTGTCCATGGCTAGACTGATGTACGACAAGGTTGGTGTCAGCCCACAATGGAAACTGCGGAAGAAAAGTCACCTGATGATCATATATACACAAATACACGGGAGGAGACGGGGAATTGGCGCGACTACGGAGGAGCGAGAGAGAATAGGGTTGTGATGTAAGGAAAGCGTAAGCCTCAGCTAAGAGAGAGAGAAAGAGGGAGCATCATCTCTCCAATAAAGTAAGGGTGCCGTATGCACGGCTGACGGTACAGTTAGCGTTGGATCTACTGCCAAGATCGTGTGACGGAGTTCCAATTAATCCTTAAAAAATAACTAAATTTTCATTAACATTTTAAACAAATATAAGCATACAAAGTATATGATCTAAATTATATATATATATATATATATATATATATATATTATATGATGTATTCACATTCGATCATCGAGAAAAAAAATGGAAAGTTTCGTATCACTGTAATAATGATATGAAATCTTTAATTTAACTTATAGATATGAGGGGTGAGCCGTCGGAATCTTCAATGTAACGTGATGAGACGTCAATTCACAGGCAACAATATGAGCATGAAACAAGCCAAGTCATGAATCAAATCCATAGGATGCGCTCCCATTCATTTCCTTCGTTTTTCTAAAATGGAATTGGGGCATCTCAGAGAGAAGAAGCAACATTGGGAACATATAAAAGATTATATTAATTACAATATCGCTCAAGTTACATGATGCATAAGAGAGAAAAAAAAAGTACTTAAAAAAAACAAACACTCATAAATTCTAATTAACACCTAACACTATCCCAAGTCCAATTATGTGTTAGCAGGATAGTTTTAGGGTCTTGAAATGACTGATATTTCATAATGTATAGTAACTATTAAAAAAACATGATATATGAAAACTAGACCATTCTAATGAACGATCGCTATACACTGATCTTACTTATGATTTTTAATATATATATATATATATATATATATATATATATATATATATAAGGGTTGGGACAGCCCAAGTGATTAACATATTGACTTTGGCCGTCCGTCATGACAATTAGACCACGTGGGTGCAGTATATTCTTTTTTTTTTGTTGCAAATTAATCTATGACCGATCCATTAATTTGTTGCATCTAAAATAGTAATGCACGTATTCATTCTCGAAATGGACAATTAGATTCCACCGGTGATTAAAATAAGAGTGAATGCCTCCAAGAAAATGGATGGTCCGAATATATTATAACCAGGATCCGCATCCGACATCCAAACCCTGAGTGGATACGCACATATGCTCGAATCGTTATTTTGTAATTAATTAATTACATGGCTCGCCAATGTGCAACTCCACAATGGGAAAGAAAGGATCATAACATAGTGAAGGATTGCTTTTCGAATGTAATGACGCATCTTAGATGAGATGGTATCTATGTAAGCATAAAAAATTATAATATATTATTATTATACAAAAAAAATTAATTTTAGAATTAAAATTAAATAATAATAAATTATATTTATCATATCGATCTACAAAGAAAATTAAACTCGTGTTATATCTTCTATCGACTTCTAATATTCGTCATCAGAATCTAATCAAATCTATAATATATCTTAAGATAATACATAATCAAATAATTAACACAAGCAAAATTTGATGATTGAGCTATAAGATTTCTCGCGATCACAAGGTCTTGTAGCAAAAGACCTTGTACATCGACGCCGTCTTCTTATTGGAATGAACTAATTTTGTATTTGTCTCGAGATAATACTATTTTTGATATGAGTGGTTCCTCGTTCATTTAAAAATCTGTTCGTCTTGATGTTTGGTGCATTGGATTGGACAGGCTGATTCCTATTACTAACCAGAAGAAATGATCAGCTAATCTGTCTTGTTGAGTTGCTGCTGATCGATAAATCTAATTTAAATAATATTCAGCTATCTTGCAATATGAACTTGGTTGATATTTGCACAATTATCTTACAATATGCAACTTGGATGTCAGAACTCATGATACCAAAATAGCCTGCTTTGTTCATAAAATTAAACTTGCACATTGATGGGACTCTCCACATTGACACACAAAAGATACAATTTTTCAGTGGTTCATATGAAGTGCCTGTGAAAGAAAATTGAGAAGAATAAAAAGACCACATGGGATTTTGGAAGAAATTTAAATGGACGAGTAGATTCCTGAAAGTTACTATCCATTCTTCATAAAATGTTCCATAACACACTCCCGATAACTCATATTTGATCCTTTTTTTATCAGAACTCAAAACTCGAAGAGGTATCTCAAGTAACAAGCACATGAACTGTTTTCTGCTTTCCATGAAGAAAACCAAGGGAAGAAAATGCATGTAACAGTTCTTATCGATGAACAATTTACATATGTAATTATCCTTTTTAGAACTATATCTTAAATCAACTAATTTGAGGATATCTGGCCTTCCAAACATCTTTTCCTGCTGAACGCTCTGTCATCCGATCATGCATTTGAGAAGAGTGATCCCATGAAACCAACATAACAAAGCAGATCCTCTATGGCTGTGACGGAGAAGGTGAAGATGGAGGTTTGAGATCCGGATACTGTGCATAATTCAGATGCATACAGCATAAGTTTTTTATTGATAAATCATTTAAAAGGAAAATTGAGAAAGCTGAAATCATGTCATTACATTTGCTGAGTCCTATCCTATAAAGTATATGCTTGAACATAGATAACATAGTTCGATATAATTTCTCGGTTATGATGATATATTAATCTCAAAGATGTTTGGTGTGAGATGTACTCTTTCTTTCATTCCAAGAATTAACTTTGCATCTTCTGAGCAATTATGGTCTACATGTCAATTTTAGTTTCTTGATAATATGGTTCCTAAGAAACGATGTGGAAAGAGCAGTCATGATGAATAATGGAAGAAACAAAGAATAAAAGAGCAAGGCATGTGAAAGGATCGAGAGTTACATATGGGTAAGGTGAAAGAGGTCTCGGTGTCACAGGAGGTGACTCTTCCTTGACTTCAGCTTTGGGAACTGAGTTGACTGCTGGGAGAGGTTCAGTTGAGGTTACAGCATCAGTTTTTTGAGTTGGAGCAGGAGCTGCTGAAGCATCTGTGGGAGCTGGTAGACTAGCCTTCGCATTAGTATCTGCTGGTAGGAGAGCCTTGCCAATCATCTAGTATTCATATAGAAACATCTATTATTTACCATGGAAAATAAGCATATTTGCTTACAAAAATTGTAGAACTGTAGAAGATGATGAATACAACTAAGAAGGCCATTATCAAAAGATGAAGCTGGCCAGAAATTTCAAGTGAGCTTATTTCTTTATTGGATTTATAAAATACTAGTTATATATAATATTTATAATCAAGTAGCTTCACTCAGAGTACTCTGAAACTTATTTGAAAGTAACTGTGTCATGAAAAATCCAACCAACCAAGTGATCTACATCCTTGTTGTGTGCTTATATTCAGTGCTACATATAATTTTGACTGAAATACACAATACTGAACCGAACTAGGTTTATATTCTACTTAGCATCACATGTACTTTCAATCACTAATTAGCGGAAGAGTTTTCTACCCTAGCTGCAAATAACATGATGCCTTAATTAACCTGACTTCCCAATTACAGATGAATTTACATGACAACGAGAATGATGAGCATAGATAACTGTTAATGGTGATTTCTACAAAGTGCTGCATGATACAGATCAGTTCATAGCTAAATCTCTATATTACATAAGGCAAAATGCACAGTCAGCTATGCAGAATATCCTGTTAGCTTATTCATCCCTTAACTGTTCAATTTGCATGCATATCCATAAAGCTATAGATTTTGATGTATGCCTTCTGTAACGACAATCCTCAGTAATAAGAAATTACATGACTAGACAAATTATTCAAATTGCATTAATCTTGCTGGGTAAAACTTGAGGCTCAGACATGCATATATGCCATTCCCCTAACAATACATCCTGTAAACAAGCATATGGAGAATAGTTCAGAAATTTCAAGCTTTATTCTGGTTTCTGTGCAACATCACATGTTTGTAGGACTTCATGACATGGTTCAGTAATGAATTTCCAGATGAATATTAACTTGAGATTTGGGATCTACCTTAATCTCGCCAACTAGTTCTTTAGGAGCGACCTTGGTGTTCAAGAACTCATCAAGCTGTCGAAGAGTAACCTTCCTGTCCTGTAAATGAGTAAATGTAAGTAAGGATTCTGGATGATTTCATATCACATGCTGAAGAAGAAAATTTGCTAGATACTAACTTCTGCAAACAAGAATCTTTTGGTGAATAACTGAACAAGAGCAGCAGACCCTAAAACCTGGAGCAGAGTTTCTATCTGCAGCAGAAGGCAGACATTATAAACATAAACAGCCTCCTCGAGCGCATTTCTCCAATAAATAAAGCACAATGAGCAGAACAATGTGATTTACCTCTGTAAAAGCAAATATACCTAAGCCAGTGGCAGCTGCAAGTCCAAGAGTAATTGGAAGACCATCTAAACCATCCTGTATATAGATCATCATTAAAGATAATTGCTGAAAGTACTAATATTGCAAATCAATATAAACATCTGCAATTTTCGAGCTTTAAGTAACCATTTAAAAGCAATATGATAAGGTAGAACATACATGTATAGAAATTAGTCAACCTAAAGAGTCAAGAAAATTTAATTCATAGTCAGTTTAGAACTCAAAAGAAATCATCATGATGCAAGTTGGCTAACTTACTCCAAATCCACCAGTAACTGCATCCTTTAGATCACCAAAATCAAGAGTTAAAGTCTTCTTTGGTTCCACCCATGGAAGACCACTTTTCTGCAATACAGGAAACAAACAAGTATAATTGTTAAAGTGAGAAAACTCATCAGCTGGTACTTGAAAATTGACACTAAAACAATTACAAAGTTCAGAAAACAAGGACCATCCATCCCCGAGGTCCTTCTGCACCATCTTTTATCGCATAAGCTGCTTTAAAACCATTGACGGTGACGAGTTCCGCAACCAATTCAGATTTACCATCAAATCTGGCTTCCATGAGAATATTAATGTTGTCAGCCTTAATTATACTTAGGCAGTCAGAGCATCAAGCAGTAAATTAAGTTGTATGTACCTCCAAATTCTCATCATAACTGTTATACCATACAAGACTTTTCAAGTATCAGCAAAATAGTAGATTAAATATATTGCAACTTTTTGCAGAGGTCTAAAAATGTGATCAGTAAAGTGAAATTTATATTGGTATTTATAGTTGCTGTATAATGTGTACACATGGTGCACATATTGAACTAAAAACACCACAGACAACTCCTTTCTTATTCACACCCTTGTAAAATCTCGAAAAATTCTTTGAATAACCCTGAATTATCCACATTTCACCCCTAATAATCTAAAATGCTTGCTGGGATGCAAGTTGCCTATCTTAATAGAACTCCGAGCAAAATTAACAATTCTCACTTTACAGGAAAGCCAACATATAAAGAAGTTCTCTATTGTCCCATTAGAAGCTGAGCCTTGCAGTATAAAATCATAGCATCTCCTCAACTAAGATGGAGTCTCATGTTCAACAGGATGCTAATTCAGTTCACAAAATCTTTCTCATCTATTCCCCCAAATCTTGCAGGAACGGAAAGGCATGGATATAAGAAACAAAATGGCTTGCATGCTAATTCACTTCACTTTGTCAAAATTCTGACTTGTAACTGAGCACGAGCAGCCCTTCTCGAATAAGGTAATTCGAAGAGCCCTGCAACTCCTACCCCGATACCTAAACGAAGGCATTATCAAACGGCTTGAAAGTTTCTATGAAACCAATTCAACGGACCAACGATGTTGAACTACAGACAGACAAAGTACCAAGTCATGCGTTAGATCTATCGGTCGAGACTTAAAAAAGAAATGTCTTACATTCATCAGACGACGACATAATTAAGAAAAGCTAAAGATGAGATCAGTATAAAATATAGGGGAAGCATGTGGAAACCTTACTTGTCGAGAATGAACAAGGTGGTATTGGTTGGGTCCTTAAACTTCGATTCGAGCTTCTTCAGGAACCCCGGCTTGTCTTCCCCTTTATACGCGATCGCCACCGCTTTCTTCTTCAATCCCCTCAAATCCGGTCTGCCCACCTCCTTGAAATCCTTCCCTTCCCTTATATCCAACAGCTGCGCGTTCCCGTCCTCGGACAACTTAGCATAGGCACTCTTGGCGGACGCCAAGCCCCAGTTCTTGGGCTTTTTCAGGATCTGCGACAGAATGAGGGGCACCGCTAGTACCAGGGCGCCACCGCTGAGGAGCAGGGGATTCTCGGTCCCAAAATTCACGATCCCATCGAGGAGACCTCCCACATCGAAGTCGAGGGAGGAGCTGCCGACGGTCTGGTCGAGAGCTTGCTCGTAGGTCAAGGCCTTGGCGAGGCCACCAGCACCAAAAATCGAGGAGAGGGCTGCAAGCTTGGGGAGCCTGAATTGGAGGAGCCGCCTAGGCTCGGGTCTCCTGTCGAGGGAGGGAGTGGCCTTGTGGAGTGAGGCTACTGGTGCCAGGCCTGCTGCATTGAGGACTTGCATGGCATAATTATCTTGGTCTCCAAGGCGCCTGAAGAGGGAACAGCAAGCGGAGGCTAGCAAAACAGTCGAGATGCCATCATTCCATGGGGATCTTGCGAGCTCAAGACGCAGAGAAGTTTCCCGAGGGAAGGAAGGGGTAAGTTTGTCCGACTTCTTGTTGGGTTTGTGATGGTGAGAAGGAATGGCAAATGGCTGCTAGCCATGTGGAATGAAGAAGATTAGATAAGATGATGCCTTGGCGGTGGGTCGTGATTTGTAAGGATAGGAATTGTTTGGAATTTCGTAAAAGACAGGCAGCTCCATTTTGATGTCAAATTGTAAACATGACGGGGTCCAATTTTTCTGGCCGTGGGTGAGCGTACCGCAATCTCTCCTGCTAGTACAGGTTGTTAGTGTGGTACTACTACATACATTTCATACAGAAAATATCATATTCGACTGCAAACTCACGGTAAATGTGTCTCTCATTGGGGGAACTCCACACATTCACATCGAGAGTTCTTGATACCCTCTTCATCCGTTCCGTATTCCGGGTAAGCTGCCCATTCCACATCATATTCTTCATCTCTCTTATTGCACAAGCGACCACTTTGGAACATCTCTCCCTTCGTCCTCGTTAATAAATTCCAATCCATATAGCATTCCAGTGTTTCACAACAAGCCATTGCAGTAGACGATCTTCCTTATCAAATGTGGGTTTCCAATCATAGTCATCTCTATTGGTTGGCTCTGGACAAAGCACCATTTGTTTGAGAACATTGTCAAAAAGCCGACATGACTTTTTATTGTAGTTACCAGCATGATTCATCTATGAGATATTTCAGATGAATTAATCATGACATTTTATCAAATAATCATGACTTTACAATAATAGCTTCATTACATAGAGAGAAAAAAAAAAAAAAAAAAAACCTCTCCTAAGCAGCCAAAACATGGAGACAATCACGAAGTTATGAACGTGCATGTTACAAGTGAAGATTTACTTCTGTGGAAACAAAGCTAACCCCCTTTGACCAGACTGTATAATTCTGGAAATTACTTGCAACTCCAAGGTTGAAAAAAAATGCTTGGCTGTAATATAATTGTGCATGCCTTTTGTTACAAGCATATTATTACTTATCCAGAATACTGATTTTCTCAAGTGATTTCATGTATTATTTGATAAACGATATATAGTTTATCCAGTCACTGCAAGTATGTATCAGAAGATAACAAAAAGGTAATGCTCTCTGGCTTGTGGATCAGTTCTAAAAGGAATATTTAATGCAATAAGAAACTAGATCTAAGACAAAATATCAGGTTAGTTTTATGGGTTACAAGATAGCCTCTTTGTTGATTATTTGTGTTGCCAAGAGATGACCAAAATCTGAATAGATTTGATGCCTGTGATGGAAAATTTTGAGAATAGTTTAGCGATCGAAGAAAAGCCTCTATTATTTTTAAAGTAACATTACTTAATTGACATGCTTATTGGAAAAACTTGGGGATCTTGCTCTACATAGCTGTATGCCAAGCTGTTCAAAATTTTCTAGGCACAAGATAAGAACTTGTGGTAATTCATAACAAGTTAGCTAATTTTCTCTGACATTTGGAAACTTAAACTTGCGTACATCTTTTTTCCTACAAGCCTTTTTTAGTTGCAATTCTTCTTGTAATTTTCATTCAGTCACATTAGGCTTCATTTCCCCAAATCTTATTGACCTCGGATTATGCTTCTCTTGACACTACAATTCCAAGATTAAGTTTAACTTCCAAGTAAAACAATCAAGATTTAAGGGCTCATTTTTTCCTTAAGTTTCAACAGGTGCCAATTCTCCATGTATGAGTCTTCTGAGCCTTCCATGATGAGTTGACATACCATAAGCGGGCCCTATGTCCAAGAATCTCAAAGATCACAAGAAAAGACAGCAGAATTCTGCCTTGTGTACATGTGCTTCGTACCATAGATTATACCCACCTAGTGTATAACTTCTTAATATGAAACCAATTAAATTAATTAAGTCAAGGTCCTCATACATGGAATAACAGGTTAATGAGCTTCTCACTCAGTTTCATGTGCGGTCAATACCTTCATATCCTCACTAGCTTCAATTGATTCTTGCGTGAAACTTTCAAACACTTTAGACTTGTTCCCATGGGTGTACAGTCCCTAAACTATTTCAAATATTAGACTAGCACAAAAGCATCCATGGCTGAATCCCATAATTCAACAAGGCCATCTGAGCATAATATATCATCACAGAAGCACCTCCCAGTTGTCCATTAGTATTGTCAAGTATGATTGCAGGTTCCCTCATAGAAGATGAATCAAACTGAAGTCTAACCTAGGAATTTCCTTAAGCAACTATGTTATATAAGAGTAAGAAGCAGAACTAATGTTTTTGAAAATTGAAATAATGTTCAAATGTGTGACAAATAGAAGCTCAAATTTCAAAGCTGACGAAAAACCTAACCATGTAAGTTTTAAGTAACTGAATCATGTATAAGAACTTATTTGATCCACCGAATAATAAGGAGACTGCAAAGAATACTTGGATACTAATCAGTCTATATAAGCAAGCAGAAAATCACCTCAGAAGTATTGGATGAAAAAAATAAATGTAAGAAGCTAGTAAAAGATTCAAACAGATGTGAGATCATTAGAACAGACACCAAGCTCGATAAAAACAACAATGCAAACAAGAAGAACAGAGAAAACCACGATAGACCTCAAGATTTTGTTCTTTTTGTGGCAATTAAAAGAATATAGTAAAAAGGTGCTTGTCATTTTGTCAAACATTACGAGCGCATCACCTACCTCCAAATACAAAGAAAGAGAAGCCTAAGAAGATTGGACTCGAATCAGAGAAATGGGGCGATAGCGCAAAAATTTACCTGGTAGAGGCGGCCGTCGAGCTTCTTGATGCCGTAACCAAGCTGGACGGTGCCCAAGGACTTGACGTCGGTGATTACGGCGTTCCGCTGGTAGACTCGCATCCCCACGCGCGCCACCAGGTCCATAAAAAGAGCGCCTCCTTCCGCACCTGGGGCTTCACCAGCAGCAGACAGTCGTACGGAGGCATTTCTGCTGACTTTTCCCTCGCTCTCCCAATCGATTTCTCTACTTCTCCTTCTTCCTCTCCTCCTCCTCTGTATTCATAAGAGTCATCCAAGAAGCTAAAATCACGCAATGACAAGAAAACATCTTGAGAAATAAATCAGAGAGTGAGACAGAGAGGAAGAATCAAGGAAGAGGGGAGAGGAAGGGTTTTAGAGCGGTGCAGGGAGGAAGATTCCCCGATATTATGGCTGAGATGGCGTAACCTTGACGGACGATGGTCGGCTGGAATCTCCGCTGTCCGCCGCAAAGAGAACGAGGAGCGACGAGGATCGAGAGTGACACTCACCCTGGGGTTGGTTGAAGTTGAACCAAGAAACAAACCCGGGTACTGTATTGGGTCATCAAGTTCCGTCCCAAAGCAAATCTCTCTCTCCGGCAGGCCCCATCAAGAGGTTCCACGCGTGATGCTCCACCAACCTCAAGCGTGGACCCCACATATCGTGCTTGTGAGTGACACCATTACCGGTACGTTGCGTCACGAAAAGGGTACAATTATTTATTGTTAATTCAAAGTGACAACGCATTTGGAACTTTTATATGGGATGATTTCTTGTTCGATCCGATACTTTGAATGTTAAGCATATTATGATCTATATAATTCAAGGCCATAATTTATTTAAGGTGGTCAACTCAGGAGTAAACTCTTCATCTTATCCCTCCCAACCACCCTCTGCGTTGCCGGAGTCACGAAGCAACTCGAAACCCTCGTCTATGGTAAGTTGAATACGCCTATGGACTTCCTTCTTTGACCCTGTTTTCTCTGAAATTATGGTAATAATACTATCTTAGAGCCTAAATTTTCGGCATGGACTCGGAATTTGGAAGCACCAGATGCTTCCTTCTACGAACAATTTCTGGAGGAATCGATGCATCTACCAGGCTCGCAGAGAGGCACCTTTTATCACCTTACATTCTTCCCTCGGATCTCTTCTTCCTCCAAAGCAGATCATCCTTCAACATCATATTCTAAGTTCCCTGAACTCGCAGGCAAATCTACAAGCTGCAGCGACGGATTCCCATGCCTCTCCAATTGCCGCACTTGTCCCTCGCGAAGATAAAAACCTTGTGTGAGACGACAAAATTCATCGTTCAAGAATCATTGAAGCCTGCATCATTGAAGCCTGCAGCCTCTACGACAACCGGGAAAATAAGATTTTTCTCTGAGGAATCCTCTGGATCTGTCCCATCACAGCTTCCGACATGGATAAGGTGTCAGGAGACCCACCTCTCATGTCCGACAAGCGTTCGTACGATGTTGATCCAAGAGTCCCCGGTTCATGCACCTGGACCGCTGGTACAACCTCTGCCGACCAATCAAAGGCGAACAAAGAGAGGAGACCACAATCAACGACAGCGCTGCCCCCATTCAATCGTCCACAAAATGAAGAGAAAGCTGACCAAAAGCAACTACATATCCCTGTATTTCTTGTCATCGTAACTGTGTATTCTTCCGAATGCAATGGCCAACAATCTTTTCTCTTCAGGGCCCGAACAAAGGAGACTGTAACACGGGGGTTTATCTCCGTCCCCATGAATGGGGTTTGGAGGGATCCAAAAGAGGCCTCACAGAAGATGCATGAACATGCCAACGTCCACCAAACCGAGCAGCTTAACCTTCGGTCTTAAAGACGATGGATTGCAGGGAAAGCAAGAAAAAGATACGCTACAGAAAGTCGACTCGGGTCACACCATAAATTTGATGTCTACCGGCCGGTAGGTGAAGGCCAAAGTCCACTAAGCGTCAAATCTTATATTGAGAGACCGTCAAACTTTCGTGCTATACGGCAGCTGGGCAAATGGCCTCAACACGAAAACAAAAGGAAGAACAAAGCAATCGCAGGTATTCTTCACACAAGGTAACAACACCCTATATTAATATGGGGATAAAGCAAATGTCCATGCAATGGATGGAGCTCAATTCGACCGATCAACCCAGAGAGGGAAGAAACATGGAGGGAGAGGAGCTAGAAAGAGACTACCAGGCCATCTCAAAAAACTTCCATGTCCGAAGCCCTGTATTCATCACTGACAGCAATGAGCATGCCCTCCGATGACTTTTAGCCGTCGATGGGCTCCGTGCGATCCTGAAGTGCCAAGCGCTCTGAAACGTCTGCCAATGACTTCAGGTTGCATTTGATCAATGCCTCCACAAAGTAGCAGGTCTCGTCTTTGGTGTTTCCTTCAGGCACATCCACCACGAACGACTCTATCACAAGAGTCCCTGGTCGACCATCTATTGTCTCAGGGTGGGCAGTAACGATGGATGAGTAGTTCTGCAGTTCAGCATCACAATTGATGAGCCACAGTCCAGTAAGAGGGAAATGCAACAAGACAGAGATTGAAAAGGTCATCGTTCATAAGAATATTAATTAGATGAGATCATGTCCAGACGGAACTGAACAGCGTTAACATATATAAGAACAGTACACTAAACGGCATTTTTCTGACTTTAAATTAATAATTACTAAGAAGAGAATAAATTCATCTAAATCAAATCTAGACCAAACAGAAAACTATACAAGTAATGAGCTGTATCCAATAAGAATGCATATATCCTAAAATGCGACAATTACAAGCTCAAACCAGAACGTGAGGATCCATTTACACAGGGACACAATTATATGGCCACAATCTCATGATAGCATATCATCACCAAGAGCAAGAAAAACCATGAAGCTTCAATAGGTTTATGTAATTTCAAGTACATGATTTCAGAACCAACCAATCTGTACAACACACATTGATTGAAAGACAACACATTAAAATAGGAGATCGATTTATGGTTATCCGGTATATTTACCTTCAAAAATAGTTAATACCTGTGTATGACCGAACAAGAAACAAGCAGAAGGAAGGCATGGACAAAGAGAAGGAAGCAGGGATGAAGCAGAAATGGGCTGAGGAGGTGATCAATACCTTGAGCCTGTGATCCCCACCCACAATCTTAATGCTAAGAATGTGTTCATTGTCGTCGAGGTGCTCCAGCCTCTCGAAGCTGGTGGTTGCAGGGAGCCCAGATTTGATATTGACCTCCCTCAGGCTCCCAACCCCTACACCCCCCTGCACAATGCACCTGCTCACAAAGGGCTTGTAGTTCTGCGGCTGATCAAACCTCCTGACAAGAGACCACACCTATCAACGCCAAAGGAAGGAAGAACATTACTCGATGTGTACACAGTAACAATCAGCATCCACTCGGCATTCGAGATATATGATTTCTCATGAAAAACCGAAGTTTTGATGATAGAGCTGTTCTGGTGACAGGGAATCAAATCATATTGTCATACTCGTTCACTGTTATGCAACACGCAAGATGATCTTTTTATGCAACACTCCCCAATCGGGAAATTCGTCGTTCACATGCAAAGTTGTGCCAGAAGATAAGGCAAGCCAAACAGACAAAAGCAGAGAGAGAGAGAGAAAGAGAGAGAGAGAGGAATCACGAGATATGAAGCCTGGCCTAGTCAAAAGAAACACAACCTCTTTTGAGAGAGAGAGAGAGAGAGAGGAATCACGAGATATGAACGCCTGGCCTAGTCAAAAGAAACACAACCTCTTTTGTAAATCCAGCTTTTGCAAAGGGAAAAAAATTACATTTTTCGCATTATTTTTAAGGTCTGCTTGTGAGATTTATATCAAACATCGATTGTTCGAGAAAAATCAAATAAAGCACCTCACTATCTCGAGGTTATGCCATCTTGGGGGGGGGGGGGGGGGGGGCGCGGGGAAGAGAGAGAGAGAGAGAGAGGATTCATACGAGGTGGACGGGGGCTTTGATATGCTTGAAGACGGCGGAGCTGCACTGGTTCTCCGTGGGCTCATGCAGGTGGAACCTCCGGACGTACTCTGCCTCCATTCCCCGGCACCCGATCCCCGGAGGATTCATCTCGTCAGCGAGCCGCCACATCCCCGGTACCCTCACCCCCGCCCCTCCGCCGCCTACCCCGTTCAACCCCACCATCCTTCTCCTCCTCCTGCTTCCGAAACCTCACCCGATCGATTCCGGAAAGGAAGCAGCAGCGGCAACCCGACACTCCTCCCGAATCGCTCCGGCTTCCCACCTAAAAGCCTCCGATTCCCTTCTCCCTCTTTCACTCGCTACGTCTGAATTCCAACAGCTCGTCTTTTATCGACCCCTCTCTCTGTCTCTCTCGCCGTCTCCACCGCCGTCTCGTCGTCCTTCTAAATACGATGCAAGGAAGACGAAGGAAAATAAATAAGCAATTTCCGGGTTGGCAGGGCCCACCGCTCACGCTCCGCGTTATCTTCACCTGACCCACGCCCTTTAAGTATACCCTCGTCCGCAGACTAATATTGCCGAAATGCCTCTACGGTTGCCATCCGATCTCAGTGACCCAAGTGGTCCCTCACCCCCGGTATCCTTACCCCCTCCGTCGCTGTCTGAGCGTGCTCGATCTGCGGGCGATCCCGACGCAGACAACCATCAGGAACGGTTCACCGAATGGACATCGTCGGCGGTGGCTCAGTAGTAATTTCTGGCTAATCTCGGTGGTATTTATCTCTGAGGGTCACTTCCATTTAATAATGAGGTTGGCTACCGAGGTCGCGGTAGAGCCACTCGTTCATGGCTACCGTCGGATCTGTACGCCAAGCCATCAGTGACCGTTGATCAAGAGATTAGCGGAGCGCAAGTGGGGCAGAGCAGCGGCGTCATCCGACGTGCTATTTTTTGGTCTCTACCACAGGAAAAATACCGAATTATTTAATTTTTTTAAAGAGGAAAACTAGGCCTCGTCTTGAGCGCTTTCTGGAAGTTTATGGAAACACGGGCTGTCGCACGTGCACCAAACCCTTGGAAGGATGCATGTCGACAAGGATACAAGAAAACGATTAAAAAATGTTGTAATATCTATATATTTAATAAAAATCAATAATCATGGGGATGAAGGGATGAAGTATGTTTTGATGGTTGCAATGTGGAGACAAGTAAAAGCTCGCTGTAAATTGCCAAGGGGAAAGCAAAAGCAAAGAGCAATTGATGTAGAATTATGATCACTATCGATTTCCATGTCCATTCCGGCCAAAGCAAGGCGAAAGCTGCGTTGGCGGGCTTCATCAGCTGGGGCTACAGTTTGCATTCCCGTTTGGACCAGATCGCATGTGGGCGTCTCAGACCGGATGCTGGATCGGGGTGCCCTCCATGTGCCTCGACATGCTACTCTTAACGCCGTGTCGTCGCCCCACCCCTCGAGAAACACACGTTATCGTTCCCCGCTCATCGTCACCGTCACCACCACCACCACCACCGGGCGCATGGCCGCCTGAAGCAGCTACTGCATCTCCAGTGCCACCCCTCGCAGTCTTGAGCTCGGAGATCTACGGGCGAGAGGATGAGAAGAACATGTGGCGGAGAACCCAGGCAAAAAGCAATGGGATTCCACGTCAACACACGCACAGCCTTGCTGCACAAGGCAGAACAGTTGCCACCATCTTACCGAAGATAATGTATTAAAATGGACTCGGCAGGAAGGTGGTGCCCGTTGTACAAAGTGCAAGAAACATTCATTGGTAAGCAATGCCTAAAGATCCTCTGCGGCGTCCGGCTGCGCAGGGATGAGTGCGAGGGGCCACCTCCTGCACGCAAAGCATGGACTCTGCAAGGCTGAACCAAAAGCAGCAAGCCTATCATGGTGGCTCAGCCTGGAAAGGAGAGAGAGAACTGGCGGTAGGGGCGACCAAATCAGGCGAGACAAGTAAACAGAAGGGGCCACCTGAGGAGTAGAAAAGACAAAGGCATGTGTGTGTTTTTTTACCGGTGTTTCTTCTCATCGATCAGAGCGCCAACTTCTTTTCGATGAGATTCACCAATTCGGGGATGCTTTTCGATAACGTTGATTGTGTACTACGCTTTGACAATCTATAATATGACTTTTAGATACATGTGGATGTGGTTGCTGTCGCAAAGGCAAACGCAACATCACCTTTTATCTATTTTCTCACTTGATGTGACTAAAGAAAAAGGATACTATTAAGCTTCCCACTCGACACAGTGCTCACAGCGACATGAATATTAAGCTTCGCTCTGTGGCAATATTTGACTGTAATCTTTTAGAAACATTGGTGTCTGCGGCAACAAATTCAAGTTCTATAAATAATGAGTTCTTTAAATCAACACCCAAACACCAACAATTTTGTTTCGTCAACAAATTCAAGTTCTATAAATTATGTCCCGCATGGGTGTTTGTTAAAAGGTTGATATGAGCTGGGAGAAATGAAACTAAATGGTCAACTCCCGCTGGCAGATAATGGAATCTGCATCAAGCTTCTTGTGATGGAATCTTACCACTTGACAGGTGATGTCGATGTCAACAACCGAGCCAGCAGCCTCTGGTTCTTCCTCCACTCTTGCAAGGGACATGGCATCCTATTTGGACAAGTCATATGGATATGATCAGCAAGGCACTTGGAATAATTATATAGCTACAAGTAGCAGGAAGGATGTGAGTTGATTGATGAATGTCTCGGAGAGAGCATTGGGACCTATTATTTTAGTAGACCAGATGGTGACAAATTACCTTTCAGTTTCAAATTACCAGCAGATACATGGGAGAAGCTATGCTCATGAATCTGAATTTACTAAAAGTTCAAGAAACATAGTGATGGCAAGTTAAAAAGTAAAACTTGGAGCATAGATTCATGCGGTTGCAGAAAATTTTTAGGTCAAATGACAGGGTCATATATCAACATTAGTCCAGTCTATCATGAAGCAAAATGTTGCGTGTATGACTACAAAAGCACAATTGATTGTTCTACAACACAAAAGAATTCTGTGAATTTGCAAGAGATTTCTGTAACTTCAGATAGATTTCTAGTATCATCTACAAATTGCTCTCCCTGCCTATGTGATACATCAAACTACATGGTATGCTCACAGATCTCTACACAAGATAAGCAAATGTTACAGTGAGTGGAACAGCTAACCTCCTTTGCGACAACATCCCACAGCCCATTGCTTGCAAGAACCAGCAACTCCAAGTGC
The DNA here is from genome assembly GCF_036884655.1 of Musa acuminata AAA Group. Lineage (NCBI taxonomy): Eukaryota > Viridiplantae > Streptophyta > Magnoliopsida > Zingiberales > Musaceae > Musa > Musa acuminata. The sequence goes on along the minus strand of NC_088347.1, from coordinate 27,126,209 downwards.
TCATCAACCCACAGCCCATTGCTTGCAAGAACCAGCAACTCAAGTGCTCATCAACCTCTTCCTCCTGCAACAAATGAAACAAAATCTTTTACAAGATATTAACTTATGGTAAATACATATCTACAACAATAGTGGTAACTGCACAAGGTTACAGAACATTTATACAATTCTGATTGAGTCTCTTGTGCTTCTGTTAAAATGTGACCAATTTTCATAAGGGGTCTCAATTAACCTGAAAGGTCTAATGAAGCATGTGACACCACTTAATGTAATTTTCTTTGACATCTAATATGTGTAAGTCGAAGATGAATTGAATTCATAGAAGTGCTATTTTGCTGGCAGTATTCCAACAGATGGTTTAGGACTCTATAACATACAAGATAAAGTTATGTACATATGCAAAATGTTACATCAATTGCAATCAGCACTGTCAAACAGGTAGCAGAAACAGAAATATAAGATCCTCAACTTTTGCTTCGTATACAATTCCAGTTAAATAATTTATTTAACATAATATAGTGACAGGAATATCAAAGTAATCATTGTCACCATAAACCACATACAGAGACTGACAGCAGACAGTTATGTTAGAGCGCAGTTCTTATCTGATAAATAAGGTTATATTGATTCACTTTGGTTCAGATTTAAAACTAAATTAAAATTCATTTGCCATTCTTTTTTTTTTCAGTTTGCATCGAAGTGGAGCACAAATAGTTAGCACTTACGACTTCGTTGTTGTTGTTGTATCGAAGTGGAGCACAAATTGCAAGATAAACAGAACCCAAAAACATTAAAGAAAAAAATCTTCAGTGTAGTCTGATTTGAACTTGGCCTATTGATCCATCAACCAAACAGGTAAGCAAAGATAACACCCACAGGGGACGCTGCTGTCTGAACTTTCGCTGATGTTAGACACAAAACCATCAATACAATTCTCAGTTTATTAGTCTTCAGGTTAGATGTCAAAGCCAGTGTGAAAGAAAACATAAATTTCCTTAAAATAACAAACTGTCCAGTTTAAAACCTGATTCATTTATACATAGTGTACCACTATAAGAGTCATAAAGTACTGGACATTAGATAATCTTTATAGACTGGAATCACTGCTAAACAAATTCAAGATCTGTCTCCGTAAGAAAATCTTAATGATTATTATCATGGTCACATTGTGGCAGGCATATTATGATAATGGCTAATAAAGAAAAAATTGAACTTTCATCAATTATTAAAGCTGGAGTTTCCCAATTAAAAATGAAGTGACGTTATGTAGGTTTCACTAATCTGTTTCGTGAGATTGTTAGGCTTTGGTGTAATATTGACACCAATTAAAATACTAAGCTGCAGCTCAGGAAAAGCCTCAAGAAATAAATGGTTTCTGTGGCTAATGTGTATATTCAGCAAACACTTCTAACCCATGCAGCAAAATGTTCAGATCACTTTAGGCTTGCATAGATAGCTTAATTGTTCTTATGGACATAATATACCAAGTCAGAGATTTGACAAATAAATAATTTTTATGTCCCATAGAGTCAAACTAGCAACACATCAAGTTACAATGAGGACACACAAATAGTGTGGATTGTTAGGTATAATTGTATAGCATGATTGCCAAAGCAGTCAAAAAGTTGTACAGGACTTAAATTTCTTCTAAACCAGGATTAACAAACTGATGTACTTAAAAATGAACACATAAAACTTGTCATAGCATGCAGCTCGTCTTTTCATCTATGTCCTATGATAACTGATGCAATATGACAACCTAAATACAGCTACCTTAATATTTTGCTAAGGCCATACAAGTACTGATAACTAAAAGAGCACCACCCTTGGAGAATGGTAAGATACTGCAAATGATAACATGTGGCACATGACATTTGGGTCATGCAGCTCTTCCAGTAGTACACACAATTACAGGAGTTGCTGATGTAGTAGAGTTCCTGATGTAGTGGATTACCCGGATCTCAGGTTCTGCCACTACGCACTGTTTCAAAAGGCGGTTGCCAAATGCACGTGACATTGCCAGAACAACCCTAACCTTCCATGTACCAGCAAACTCAAAATGTTTACAAACCACAAGCATCTGCAATAATCTAAGATATTATGAGCTACGAAATAAAAAAATGTAAAAGATCTTTTTTATCACTCATATATCTTCCAGATTTGGTAATCTAGGTCGTAGGCCTCAGTTCACGGGGTTCAGATAGTTATAAACTTATAATCATAAACTAAATATCCGACTATAAAAATCTGATCTGGGCTTGAACTCATAGTAAGCTCTTGGGAGAATATAAAACAGAACCAACAAGTAAAAACAAGGCCTTTAGTATACTTCAGATTCCTGTTAATCAGAATGACAACTGACTGTAGTAAGTTCTAGAACAGAGACTCACCAGCCCACATAACAAATCCTCCAGCATTTTCAATTCTCTTGCGCTCATCACTTCTGTTTGGTTTGTGATCATCAGATAGAGGGATTGCTTTAAATAAGAACATAAAAGATAATTTAGTCATTGCTCATGAAATGCAGCATGTAGGCAGTGGAAGACAATAAGAATTCTAGATCCATGTCACATAAAAGGAAATAGATTTTACCTTTTCGAAAATCTAGCAGGTTTTCACTATCAAAGTACAAAGTACAAACGATGCTACCATCATCAGCATCTTAAGAATTGTAATATATATTACATAATATGCTCCTTAAAATGCCAAATAATCTTCTGAAGACATGTTCGTTAGATCCCTAGGCAGTAACAGGGAAGGTGAACAAGACAATATAACTTCTCTTTTAATGAACAGAAACTGAAGTTTTCCAATAATACTGTCTTTGCAACAACATCGACAACAAGCCATAATGTACCAACTATCTATCGAGAGCAATATCACTAGTCAAAAGAAAAGCAACCAGATCCCTTTGTATCATTTCTAATAAAGTTTCCTTACGTATCCATCTACCTCATCTTGCATCACTATCCTAATTGACTCACCTTGTCTAATCCATGCATCTATAGGTCTCCAACAGACATGTCCATACATCAGAACCACACTTAGCTGTTCATAAATTCAAGTACTTTTTATTTGATCCTTTCAAGTAATCTCACATGTCCATCTCAACATCCACATCTCCGCTACACCAACTTTTTCATACACATTTCTAGTTAAATAATTCTAATCAATAAAGCACAATTGACCTAATAGTTATCTTTCTTAATCTAAAAGACACATGACATAAAGCTCCAAATGCCCCTATCCGCTTTATCTCCACCAAGTAAACTATCATCAATCTCCATTACATATATTTATAACTTTTGTTTCTATGATAACATTAACAATTATGAAAAATACAGAATCTTTCACAACAATTGCAGCTTGGACAATCAAGTCGAAGATACTACATGGAACTCCTTACATGTGATGAATCATATTCTTAAGTGCAAATCTAGGATTACGCTGGATTTGTGTTCATGAACATGTACTTAAAAGAACAAGAGAAATTGTATATACAAATATACAGGAACTTCAAGCATTAATATGAATAATAAGTGATACAACCAAATGATAGCGCACATCAATAGTTAATCAGTCAGCCAAGCAAAATTTACTCTCCAGCCTAAATGTGATTGTCCAGAACATGCATAAAAATAAGTTTCCGCTTTAATTAACAGATTAAGATCAACTTGTACCTTCACCTTCCTTTGACATCACAGTCCGTGAATCCCCAACACTGGCAACATATTAGCAGTTTCCAATCAGAATAGCAGTCAAAGCCATAGAACCATCATCTCTAAAAGTATTTCTTTCAGCTTCCAGGAAGTCTGAATCAGTTTTTTGACATGTTTCACCTGTAGCATGGCCAAACATAGAAAACAAAGCAGGAACATATCCTAAGCCATTTCAACAATTAATTACCAATATATAGAACCAGATCTAAATAATTTAGACATACTAATTGCGAGCCTTGTGTCTGTCATAAACTGTGGATGGTTCATAAGGTTGTAAAATAAGTGATCATTCAAATATTCAGCGGCTTGTGATTCACCATGACCTAAGGTATTAATAAGTCTATATAACACATTTTTTGCACATAAGAAAAATTTAAAAAGAGAGCAGAAATCTCAAACCATCGAATATTCCAAAGAGGCTAACAGTTTGCTCATTGATATTAGATATTTTTACATCATAAGAGTCCTCCATGCTTGCTTTCCTTCCCCCAAAACTTGTATATCCATAACTCAATCGGCCATCCTCACTGCCAATCACCAGAAGATATATGAAGCTACATACTCAATTTAAACTCCACCCTCCTGCACTCTCCTCGCCACCCCCGCCACACACCCGACACCCCCACCCCCATCCTCTCCCCCACACCCCCCCATGGGATCCCAACGTTGACCCTCTTCGAGTGGGTGCGAAAGGGGGCTGAGGGCGACGAGAGGAGGAGGTCGGTTGAAAGCACGGTGCCTTCATTAAATCGGATCTCTATGTCGTGAAAACCGTTATAAACATGTGATCACGGGACTGTGATATGCAGACTACATAATTGTTACGACATTAGAATTGTGATATTGAAGTTAGAGTGATTATTATCTTCACTAACAAATTGTTAAGCACAACCATTTAGTTTTGTTTAGGTATAAATTTTTTTTGCTAATCCATGATTCATTCTAATCCAAGAAATAAACATAGATAATGATAATCTTTCTAAAAAAATTAAATAAAGGATTTGATATTTTAAGATGATCTATCAACGTTGCCATGTATCATATAACAGTACTATCTTTGTTATATATGCTAGTAATTTAACAACCTATTCATAATTTCATTCATACCCTAGAATAGGATATTATATTTTTAATTTTATTATTATTATTGATAGAAGTATAATAAAAAAATAATCTTAAAATTAAAACATGTTACCTTACTAAACAAAATGATAGAGTTTCTTCTATACATAGTATTTTTAATATTTATACATAATTATAATGTCTAACTAAGAAAAAATATAAACATAAAATACTCAAAATTTATAGATAAAAAATATCAACGGGTCATCATAGGTCATTCCTAGACCAAAATTTATACACTATTGACGTGTGGTCTAGGAATGCATGTATATATTATAAAGTTTACACCTAGTATATATATATATATATTATAACATAAAATGTATGTATATGTTGGGTTATTGTTTAGGTCTTTTACTTCGCCCAACATAGTCTAAACTTAGGCTCATTTGGTCCTTAATTCTGTTAGCCCAATTCTAACCTAATTATATATTAACTACGAATTTTAAGGTATACAATAAGTTAAATAAATATAGTAAGTCTAGGTGTGAACTTTCGACGATCTCTCGATAATATTCCAACAGACTCCCGACAAGCTCCTAGACTTCACGATGATCTTCTTGGCGAGTTCCGACGAGCTTCTTTGGCAAGCTCCTAGACTTCTCGATCAATTCTAGTAGAACTTTTGACGAACGTCCGGACTTCTGACGAACTCTTGAACTCCCAACGAAATCTCATTGTTGACTCTGGGATTTCATTTTGCTTTATGTCTTGATTGCTATCGTAGTTAATCCTACACATTTAAAACCTACTTTGATCTAGACAATTATTACAAAGCTAATCAAGTATTATCCGACATGTCATTGATTCATCGTCGCTTCATCTGATTCTTCAGCACATCATTCTCTTTTGTGGCTTATTGTCTAATTTTTGCTCTTTTTGGCCCGAAGCCTTATGTCGATGCATTGACCAATCTTCCGGCTCAACATCCAATCTTCTGACATGTTCTACTCCGGCCCAATATGATTCTTCCTACTTTTAATTGTCTCTCCCTGATCGAAGCTTCCTGCATCACTCAAAATATAGATCAAATAAACACTATCGATTTGTTTCATCATCAAAATTCGAGATTCAACAATCTCCCCATTTTTTATGATGACAACTAATTGATGACAGAGTTAACCTTAATACTCTCTATCAATATGTCATATTGATAGAACTCTTAGATTCAAAAATTCAAGCAACATGTTATCATAAAATTATACATAACATCATCATACTTCTCCCCCTTTGTCATCAATAAAACGGAGAAGTACAATTATCAAGTGTTTTAGTTGCTAATTTTACAACATACAAGTTAGTAACAATTTTGAGTTGTGAAAGTTTACAAATTTTACTTATTAAGATAGGCAAGATAGCACTTTTGTTTCTTTTGAGATTGCAAGCTAGCAATTTTTGGTGATGTTCAAGCTAGCAAGTTTTTGAAAAAGAATACGAGACAGTAAATATCAAGTTTAGAACATCCAAGCTAGCAAGTTTTTCACGTATGAAAGTTCGACAAAATTTTTACAAGATAGCAACTTTTTGCTTCTCATTGTAATATGCAAGCTAGCAATTTTTGGCTAATTTTTGTCATGCACAAGCTAGTAAGTCTTTCTCTCCCTTTGTCATTATCAAAAAGAAGGGAAGAATATAATGTTGTAATTCTTTTCCCTTTACATCAATTTTGTCATGACAAAGATAAAGTATCATTCTTAATTCAATATGTTTGTGCATCATTATAGTTTCAAATTAAAACATACATAATTTTAAAATCTTACATTTCATTCATGCATGATACCAAAAATAAATCAATCATCACTATGAGCATATCATACATGATACTAAAGCATTCATGATACCAAACATTAAATCAATATTTTTTAAACATTTATCACTTTATGATTATTGGTACCAAACATTTATCATTTATTTTCTCCCCCTTTGTTATAGGCAAAAAGAGGGAAATAACACAAATGTGTAAAGATATCAAGAAAAATTTGGTGACGAGATATACTTCATGAATTCAAGGAATTATCACATAAAAGGAAAGTCCAATTACGATAAGATTGCCATAATAGTAAAAGCTCTCTTAATTATTATATTAGACTATTTGCTCTCGTCTATAAAGGGATAAGACCTCCTAAAGATGAATCATGAGAAATTTGGATTATAAATCTATACTCAATCTCTCTATGTCTCTATTTCATTGCTTATAATTATCCTATTAAACATAGGAAGAAAGAGGAGGTTATTCTAGCTCACCTTGAAAATCAGATTCGATAACAGTGTATTTTTAGATCAAAGAAAGATTTTTGAATAGAGGTATATAATCCTGATCTTGATTCATTTTTATTTGATTTCGATTCTAGCATTAAAGAAGTTTTCGTATAACAAAAGTATTATTTTTTTTTATACTTATATTGTTCAGATATAAAAAATATTTACTAATCCACCGAGTATAGTGATTTATTCTATGGAGACAATGATAATCTTTCTAAAATAATTTTTAAAAAATAAAAGATTTGATATTTTTATCTAGTATTCATGATCCAATAAAATATAACAAGAGATATATCTAGAACTATTTCATGTAAACAAAATGATGATACTAGGGAAAACTACTAACGCTTCAAGATGATCCGTGTCATTCAACAACACAATCATTGTTATATCTGCTAATGATTATAAAGTTCAATCATATAAGATAACATACATATCGTCTATTTTACGACCCAATTTAGATTGAATGATAATATACACTCACTCATAAACAGTTATCAAGCATCATTGGGCAATCTGAAAACCATCATCAATCAAGGTAGAAGAAGATAAATTAAAAGAATTTTATATCAAAAAAGGTAATATCTACTCATTTACAAGACTTCAAAATTTTCATTCAGATTCTCATTTTTAAGAGTAGATTTTGACGCGGAATAGGAAACACTACTTAGTCTTTATTAAGATTCAGAATCCACGCATTGGCTTCGGAATTGCAGACATCCGCATCTCTTCTTCATTGAATCTCACTATCTTTTGTTCCACACTTTCTCTTTGCTTGTTATGACACCTTTTCTGTTTGTTTTGACAAAGGTGGATGCTCGAGGTGGTTCAAGATCATGGAGAGAGACTCATGCAATAAACACAAGAGCGCCGGCGACGACGACGTTCGTTTTCATGCCATGCCCGAGTGGGTGAGCAACTTGACAAGGGTGGAGGGTGGCACCGATGTCCGCTTCATCGCGACCAAGACCATCGGGAACTCCGACCTCGTCTCAGACCAGAATTGCTTCCACCTTCCTGAGGACTCCGTCAAGGCGAATCTTATTCCCATGCTATCGGAATCCGAAAGGGGCGCTGCAAGCCTCTTGGAGGACGACAGAAAGAGGAGCAGGCCCAACGACAGAGTTGCGCAGATGGGTAAACCCGTGGTAGGGAGGGAGCACGGGGGGCTGCCGGTTACGGTGTTCCCCAAGTGCAGGTTCCGCTGCTACTTGGAGCTCACGCGTTGTGACTGCAACGGAGACACTGTCATCAAGGGCAAGGAGCTGAAGGTCTTCAACCTATGGAGTGCCCTGAAGGCGGGTGATGAGGTCGACGTATGGGGCTTCCGTCGAGAAGGTAAACTCTGCTTCACCATCGGGAAGTCCACCTCGTCATCATCAAGCTCTTGATTGTGTTAAGCGGAGAATAGCACATACTATATAGACTCTTGGCTTATCTCAAGAGAAGTCTTAGTATGAGATGCAGGATGTTGATCTTATATATGTTAAAAGGACATTTAATGTCAAAATAATCATCTACATTTGATTTCTAATTGAATCCGAAGCTTTTTCCACTCTTTTGGTAATGTTTAAAAACAACACACACACACACACACACACACACACACACACACATATATATATATATATATATATATATATATATATATATATATATATATATACTAATTAGAAATAGAATATAGAGGATCAAACTCATAGTCTAATAAAGATGCAGAAGGTCACATTCAGTTCTTTTTATGAGAGTATGTATGCTTAAGAAGCCTTTGGGACATCAACATCGACAAAATTTTTTCCATGTAGCATCGTTGAACAATCTAATATATACGAAATTGAAGAAAATTTTGCTAATAGTATACCAATCTAATATATACGAAATGATTAGCCTAAGATGATGTCTGTGTTCTTCTAATAGTATACCAATCTAATATTGAAGAAAATTATACGAAATTGAATTATGATTAAGAGAATCGAAGACTGAGTTATACGTAGAATATACACCATATGCGAGAATCATGAGTTTGCTCAATATTAATATATTAGGAGTTAAAGTGTCATCATATTGAGTTGGCATCCTCGTATTAATAAGGTATGGATCATATGTTATCGAGATATTAGCAATTCTTCCATTGTTTAATCAATTATTTTTAATATAATTTTCAATGTCTTTGGAATGAGATAATAACGCCAAAGTACAAGAAAATAACTAATGAAACAATAAATTACATGGCATTTTCTAATGATATCAATTAGTTATCTCTAAATCAAAGCACAAGAAAATAAAATTGGACCCTACTCAAACTATGGTCCAACCGAAATTATTAATTTTTCTTCGTTGTCCGAAGTCAAATTACGTACTTACATATAAACAAAATTATGTTGACTATCAAATCGAATAAATGCAACACTGTTACTTCTCTCTCTCTCTCTCTCTCTCTCAAATCACATTCTTTTTCCTTGGTGAAAATATTTCCCCTTTCCTGTTCTCAATATCTACTTGTGTAGAGACAGGAGGAAAGAGAGGAGGCATTGATCAAAACCTCTTGTTCTTAATTTCTTTCTTTTTCGTTCTCTCCCTCTCGCTGTCATCAATTTCCTATATTTCTTCTCCTAATGGTCTTCGTCTTTTGGCTTCCAATCACCATGGAAACCTAATAAATTCTGATCACCTAACAAAAAGGAGAGAGAGAAGTTTCTTAGCCCGAGAATAAATTCACCACTAATGAAAATAATATTTAAAATAAGATGCAAATTATCAATCATCAGTGCCAATATCAAAAAGAGAAAAGGTAAATAAAAGAAGATTAACTAAAATAATCCGATATCAAAAAGATAATACACATTCATTTACAAGGCTACAAAGCCCATCTAGATTTCAATTTTCACAAGAATCTATGCTTCCGAGAATAAGCAATTCTTGACACAGAATAGGAAACACTACTTAATTCTGTGTTAGGATTCAGAATCCATACGAGTTTCATATTTTCCATACTTCACCTTGCTCTCACTGCCTTCTTTTCTTAGTAGTTCCTATAAAGATGGAAGTTGAAATCGATTCAAGATCATGGAGAAAGGCTCAACAAAGGAACCCAAGCATGCCATGGACGATGATGTCCACATTCATCCCATACCTATGTCGGTGAGCAACTTGGCAAGGGCAGATGTTTGCTTTATTATGATCAAGATGGTTAAAAAGTTCATATAAATAAGATGTATATATTTTGAGTGATATGATTTATGATATTTATGTTTTATAAATATGATAAATGATATACTCATATTCTCGATTTTTAAAGTTGAAATACATGCTTTTCAAAAATGTTATTCTCGATGTTCTACAAGCATAAGAATCGACGTTGACCTTAAATATATTTTACAACAAAAAAATTATAATTCTTTGATACAACAAGCTTAAGTGTACTAGCATATTTGAGTATGAGATTAAATTATGATAATAAATAAATATATATATAATGACTAGATGTTACGAGTGAATTGTGATGGACCTTAAGTAAATCTTAATGCTAGAATGAGTTTGAATATGATTAAACTAAGAAAATTTATATTTCAAACATCATATATGTCGAGGATAATAAGTTACTCATGAATGAAGTAAAAAAAAATCAAAATATAAATCAAAATGATTGTTATACTAAAAAATGTTGAGATAAATTGTACGATGAGTTTTGATAAAAAAAAATATATCTTTTTAAAATCAAATTTGACTCAATTAAAGTTATTGAAATCTTATAATTATATTAATAAAAAACTTAAAATAAGGTCTAATGGGAGTGAACCTTAGACCCCAATATAATCTTTTAAGCACATATACCTTATTTTAGCCTCGTCCTTTTTACCAACCTAATAACTCATGATCATTTCTCTTCTTCTTCTTATAAAAGCAGACAATGATTTTATCATCCTAGTGGTGTATTTGGTCCTTAGACTTGAGACACCAATGATGTCATGTATAAATACTTCTCTCTTTGATACCAGACTTATAAGTCTAGAAGTTCCAGATCTAGCATAATCAATAATCGAGAGTGACAATTAATCTTATTAGGACAATTGAGTGTCGATAGAAGATTATCCACTCTCGGTGTCATGAGAGAAATATTCTATGTGTTCTTACTTAAGCAAATCTCTAGTTAGGGTCATTCAGATTGAGAGAAATTTTTTTTTTGGAGAATCCAATTAGAGCGAGATTTGAGTAGAAATCGTATGAGCCCGAAAACACCATGTCCGGTATATGGTCTTTGAGATATTAGATGGATGAGGGACTATAAATATATGGTAATTGAGGATAGATATATCCAATATGTTAGATTCCCCTATATTGTTTGGGGACTACAACATAGTGGCCTAGTACGTCCGTAGTCGATGAGTCAAGTGAGATAATAATGCACTGCATTAGAAGGAGTTATATATGACTCACGGCCAGCTTGATATTATTAGGATCGAGAGCACTAAGAGGGGGGGGGGGGTGAATTAGTGCAGCGGAAATCTTACAGCAATTTAAAAGCTAAAGCTGCGTTCGTCCGATAAAAAATGATTTCGATATAAAAGCATAATCACAATGCAGTTTGCGTCTAAGCGCAGTTTTGCGTCTAAGCGCAGTTTGCGTCTAAACACAGTTTGCGTCTAAGCGCAGTTTGCGTCTAAGCACAGTTTGCGTCTAAGCGCAGTTTGCGTCTAAACGCAGTTTTACGTCTAAACGCAGTTTTACGTTCAAACGTAGTTTTACGTCAAAACGTAGTTTTACGTCTAAACGCAGTTTTACGTCTAAACGCAGTTTTACGTCTAAACGCAGTTTTGCGTCTAAACGCAGTTTTACGTCTAAACGTAGTTTTACGTCTAAACGCAGTTTTACGTCTAAACGCAGTTTTGCACCTTGAAAAGCGTTTTACGTAGAAAGCAATTTGCAGTTATAAATGGAATCCGAATGTAAGCGTAAACTGCAGTGTGAAGATCGTACGAAAACACGATTTACGTTTGAATGCAGATTCTGAAAGATCAGAGCTTAGAAACTCGTTCGTAAAGGCGCAGAGGGCAGTAGCAATGTAGGAGGTTTGCAGTAATGATAAAGTGCTCAAGGTAAAAGCAAACCAGAGATTTAGAGTGGTTCGGTCAGTCTTGACCTACTCCACTTTTGGCTTCCTCCTCCGACGAGGTCACCGGCGTCAACTAGCTGCCTTCCTTCAATGGGCGAAGGCTAACTGCCCTTTTACAGTTTCTCTCCTTTTGACAGGCTCAGGAGACAACCTTTACAGATCCTTTCTCTCCTCTCTTTACAACTCAAGACTTGAAGAACAGAAGGAGGAGAACTTTAGGACTTTACACAAATTTGAGCTCTTAGAATCACTGAAAAGATCAAGAATTCGGTGTGGATCTGTTGCTTTTCAGTGCTGAATGGGTGGGGTATTTATAGGCCCCAACCCAGTTCAAATTTGGAGCTCAAAACGATCAAATCGATCAAATCCCAGAATTCTGGGATCAGGCGGTTGCACCTCTTGACTGGAGAGGTGGCACCGCCTGACAGAGCTCGACGACTGAGCTAAGACGATTGCACCTCTCTGCCAGAGCTCGAAGACTGAGCTCGATGGTTGCACCGCCTGGCAGAGCTCGAAGACTGAGCTCGATGGTTGCACCGCCTGGCAGAGCTCGAAGACTGAGCTCGGTGGTTGCACCGCCTGGCAGAGCTCGAAGTCTGAGCTCAGGCTGATGCACCTCTCTGCCAGAGCTCGAAGACTGAGCTCGGTGGTTGCATCACCTGGCAGAGCTCGAGACTGAGCTCAAGCTGATGCACCTCTCTGCCAGAGCTCGAAGACTGAGCTCGGTGGTTGCACCGCCTGGCAGAGCTCGAAACTTGAGCTCTGGCGGTGCTACCTCTTGACAGAGGAGGTTGCACCGCCCAGTCTAGCTCGAAGACTGAGCTCTGGGCGGTTGCACCTCTTGGCTGGGGCGGTTGCACCGCCCAGCCTCGCAGCCCTGGCGGTTGCACCTCCTGGTGCAATCAGGGTCCGAATGGTTCGCTCCATTCGGCCCAATTTGAATCTTTTCAGGGGCCCAATTGCCCCAAGATTAAGCTAATGGGATCACCTCCCATTTTCAAGCTTAATCATCGTGCTAACTACGATTAACTCTAAGACAACTTCTGCAGCTATGCTCCGATGCGTCAGTCGCTTCTTCCGGCGAGTTTCCGGCGAACTTCCGTCGATCATCCGATAAACCCTCGGTGATCCTTCTGCGGACATCCGGCATACTCCTGGACTTTGCGACGATCCACTTGGCGAGTTCCGACGAGCTTCGCTTGGCAAGCTTTTGGACTTCTCGGATCTGTTCTCGCTAAACCTCCGACGACCGTCCGAACTTCCGTCGAACTCTCGAACTCCCAACGTGATCATGATCTTGACTCCGGCGCAACACCTGCTGCTTGTCTTACTCTTATCGTAGTTAATGCTGCACAACAAATCAAAACTTCGATCGAGACAATTAATCCTAAGCAATTAACCAAGTTGTCTGACATGTCATTGGTCCCTCGACGCTTCGTCCGATTCTTCGGCGCATCGTCCTCTTCTGCAGCCTATTGCCCAATCGGCCAGTTGACTCCGCAACTCCGATATCCTTGGCACAATACCCGTTCTTCTTGGCCCGATGCCCGAGTCCACGGCCCGAAGCCTTCTGTCGATACGTCGACCGATCCACCGGCCCGACGTCCAATCTTCTGACACGTTCCTTCGGCACAACATGATTTTCCTGCTTTAATTGTCTCATCCTGATCGAAGCATCCTGCGTCACTCAAAACGCAGATTAAATCATAAACATATATCAAGTAGTTTCATCATCAAAATACGAGATTCAACAGATATTGGGTTTAGAGGGTCACACATATAAGTATTACGACGAGTAGAAGTTCAAATATGAGACATTCGTTGAAGCTTATATCTTATTGGTTATCCAGTAAGCCTTTAAACTATTGGATCTTATAAATAATATACAATAAGAGTCGATGAGAGATTATTGGATAGAGATTCATTAATCTAAGAAGTTTGGGTATTTGGATGGTGATCCAGTACCCAATAAGGCAGGATTCATCATGGTTAAGTTGATAAGAACCTATATAAATAGGAGGGAGCCTAAAGAAATAGGCTAGACCCTTTTTCATTGCCACCTCCTATACTTCTTCTCTCCCTCTCCTCCTTAGCCAACGGTCCCAGTTTAGGGCGTATTGATAGCAAGAAGGGTCGACCCCTTCTTGATCGCGTGGTGTGTATGGAAAGGAGTATTGTGTAGCGATTTAAGAAGTGTCTTCGTAGCGCCTGTCATGTGGATCACCACTAGAGATGAGGACAATTGACATCCTTCACCCTCTCTCATAGATCTGTAGGTTTTCAGAGATATACGATCTCTCTAGGTAACACATCTTTCATATACGCACAGTTTTTCGATTTTATATTTTTTTCGCGCACTAATCTTCGCACGATGATGAGAAACTATTTTCTACGGGAAATCTAAGATTTTGATTTTTTGTTTTTCCACTATGCATATGATGCTACCCTAGGTTTCCCAACAATAATTAGGTTCTATCCTTTTGATATATTTTAAAGGTTCTCTTATCGTTCTATAAGATTTGAAATTGAGTGAATACCATCTTTGTGTACGAGATTTATAAGTTTAAATGATTCCAACCTAGTTTCAATAGATAAGAATAAGTGTTAGTAGTAAATTAAGAGGGTGATTTAGCCTTCAAATGATTATATTTTAAGCTAAAATTAGTATATATTTAGTTTTGTATGTCTTCTAGTTTTACGTAAAATTTTATGATAATTCAATATCATTTGGTCAGCTAGAATAGTGAAGTAAATTTTTTTCATAAAATTATATGATAGTTTGATTAATACTAACTAGTTCATTTGATTGCATAGTGAATTATTGAAAATTGATTGTGGAATGTAGATAATTTTTATGTTAAGTATAGTATTTTTAAGAAATTTTATCAATTTTTTTAATAAATTATTATAAATTAATAATTCAAGAGATATGATTCTTAATTAAGATATCTCATGACCCTATACACCTAATTTGATAGGTGTATCGCTCTTAACACACTCGATCGAATATGATCTTTCATTAGCATCTTCATTTTTTTTAATTCAGGTAAGTATAAGTTTAATTCACTATAAAATAGTGATCATATAAATTATCATATTCATAATATATTTTAGAAAGCATGTTTCAAATGATATGATTGTTATGAGCTAGATATGAGCCAAATATAAACATATTTTTTTTTATAAATATAAATATATATATAAATTATGATAAAAATATATATATATTATATATATGTAAATATGATGACGTGCGATGTGGGAATGTATGTGTTTTCGATAACGTACAGTGTACGAGTGCACAAATGTATTACAACATGCAATGTATGTATATACTATGATGTATGGTGTGAGAATGCACGAATGTATTATGATGTGCTCATATATATTATAACATGCGATATAGAAGTATATATATATATACATATATATATATATACATACATATATATATACATATATATATATATATATATATATATATATATATATATATATATATATATATATATACATACATATATATATATACATACATATATATACATATATATATATATATATATATATATATATACATATATATATATATATACATATATATATATATATACATACATATATATAATGGTCCCAGTATTGATTAATAGAGAATAAAAATGGATTTACCAATATGTCACAAAACCCTATGGTTCTTACCTATAAATTTTTAATTTGTTTAGAAATAATTCATTGAGATCGTGCTTTTTTTTATTTCTCCTATAAATATCATAAATAAAATATATTTATTCTTGAAATATATAATTAAAATATAATATTAAACTCATAGCTCCCAATGGATGGCTAACGGCTTAAGTAAACCAAAGAATCGATTCTATTTTTTTCATATACTCCCCTCTATCATCGATAGAATTAATAAAGAACACATTTTTTTAGTTCTTTTGATCGATTTCTATTTATGGTTTTTATACACCACAGCTTTATAAAAAGCTTTAAGCTTTCAGAAATTTCCAAATAATATTTTTTTAAATGACGATATTACACATGTTATCCATTGCCTCCGCCCAACGTCGTAGCTAGTCATCTTTGTTGTCCTCGCTCATGTCAAGATAACGATAAGCAAAGAGATGGCTTGTGCACTCTTGCCTATACCTCTTGTGCTTATGTTTTTGTTGCTAGTTGATTAGTTACGAGTAAACAATGATGGTGAGACACACGAAGGATGCGTTTGATAAGGGCCAACAAAGTCTATGGAGGCAACAACCCTCATGCCCCTTCCTTTCATGCATGAGAGTTGCAAGTGAGGATATCGGTCACAACCTCCTCTATCGATAACTATTTATACCATAAGGATAACTAGGTGGCAGTGGGGCTCGATAAAAATCCGTGGAGACAAGGATAGTCCAGTAAAACAGAAGAGAGGAAAGATAGGGTAACGATGCAAGATGAACACAACAATGAGTTCGATAGAAGCAGGAGTAAAATAATCTTTTTAATAAAGAAGAGATACATTATAAGAAATTATCAAAAATTGAGACATTTTTCATAAAATTTACTCTATATATATATATATATATACTTCTCCCCTGATGACTGATGACCACAGTGACCGGCAGCCGCCCGTACTCTCTCCCTACTGTCTTCTCCTTCCTCTGCCTCACCTCCGGCCCCGCTCCTCGATTCTGTCGTAGGGCCGGCTCTTTAGTCGTCCGAGAAACTTGCAGCGGCTTCTCCGATTTCGATAGCACGGGGATGAGGGTCGCCGGAGTCCTTGGGAAGGTAGAAGCGATTCTGAGCGACGAGGTGGGCATCTTGATGGTCATGGTGGATGAAGCGGACATCGTTGCCGCCCTCCGCTAAGTGTTTTACTCACTCTGGGATAATGCGAACGTCGTCGTACATGACATTGCGTTTCTTGGATGAGTCTTTCTCGATGATCTTAAACCGCGATTTTGAGCCAAAGCATCGACGCTCCCAGTGACCTCTCGGAGTTGTTAATGCCACCTGAACTCTCTCTCTGGCTCGCTTCCTTTCTCTTCTTTACTGGCTACGCTTCCCTTGACTTGAACGAGAAGCCGCGCTGTACATAACGGCAGCAAAACAACCTTGTTCATGTCTCTGCCTCGAAAGGACACGAGACGCATTGGTGCACGCGCCGCCCGCCATGGTTCCCCACCACCACGCGTGTAACGGCGCCAAAGCCCTCCGGGCGACCCTCCCTACCCCCAACCCTCGCCTAACACCCCCGTGGCCCTCAGAGCCGAGCCGACCCGAGGGAGTAGCCTCAAAAGGGTCCCCGATGGCCGGAGACCGGCGCAACGTGTCCGGCTCTTTAGATCCCCACCGTCCACGCCCTCCTGCCTAGCGATCTATATTGCGGGGCTCGGGCTCTGGCGGCCCACTGCAGGCCCAGCACACGCGGATGGCATCCGGTAGATTCCGGGCTATCCGACGGCCCGGCGTGGCTCCTGGTCCTGTGCTTTCCAGGTGTTACATTATAATATAAACGCGTCACACAGCTGCAGCGTACGCTCGGCACATCAAACCCCCCGAGCGTAACGGCCGGCGATTCTCATATCAATAAAAAACGGCATGGTATGCGCCGCAGCACAGCAAACGTCGCAGCTGCGGACACAGCCTGAGTCGGAAGGCCCACGTCACATAAGCTTCCAAAATGGAGGGGACTCCCCCCAGCAACACCAACACAAGCAACCACCACCGCCGCTGCCGGGACCGCCGCTCCCGTCCCCAGAACCTTAACGCCCATAAGCGCATCCGCGAAGAGGGCGAGAGCTCTGGTTCCGCCTGCAGCATCTCCCCTGCGGCCCCCCCCGTCCGCCAGCCCTCCGAGGACGACGGCGGCGGGGAGACTGAGGCAGAGGGCACGGCCGACGGCTTCGTGATCCTCCTCGCCGAGCCCGTGCCGTCGAGGCGCGTGCGGGACGCGCACTGCCCGTCGCACGGATCTGTATCCCTAGTGGGAAGGCGGAGGAACATGGAGGACGCAGTGGTCGAGGTGACGGGGTTCGCGGCGGGCGGGTACGGATACTTCGCGGTGTACGATGGGCACGGAGGAGCAACAGTAGCGCAGGCGTGCCGAGACAGGCTGCACGTGGCGGTCGCAGAAGAGGTGGGGCGGCGGAGGGCAGCGGGGGAGGGGGAGGGGGTGGACATGTGGAGGCGGGCGTTGGTAGCGGGGTTCGCGCGGGTGGATGAGGAGGTGATGGGGGAGACAAGGCAGCTGCGACAGGGGATGGTGGGGTCGACAGCGGTGGTGGCGGTGGTGGCGGAGAAGTGGATAATAGTGGCCAACTGCGGTGACTCCAGGGCTGTGCTCTCACGTGGCGGAGTGGCCGTGCCCCTCTCCATGGATCACAAGGTCTACTTCTTCCTTCCTATTCCTTTCTTTCTCTAGGAGGGGAAGAAAGGAAACTTATTTTAGGCTTCCCTATTATTTTTATTCTCTTAAAATTGTGAGTATATGCTTTATTACATGTGATTCTGATATACTATATAACTTTAATATTGTGTAGTGTGTTCTTAGTCCTCTAATGCAGAATAGTAGACAAACTTCTTCATGTGTTATTTTATGCTTCTGCATGTTGATTCCCAAAATGCTCCTCATTTTCTCAAGTAGATCAGTATGTTGGGTCTGACTCAAACCTGCAAAGATATATTGTGGTAAGCTTCTTAAGTTTTATGTTGCTATAAAGAATTCTGAGGGTAAGTTATTGTTATTCTTAGGATAAGTTATTGTTATTCCTGAAATGCCCTTGCATGACATGATTCGAGCAAGTGCTTGTTCCTATAGTCCTGTAAAGGGGTAGATTGTGGCTCTTAAGAATTGCTGGGATAGCAGACTGCAGATGCAAATTCATGGAAGAGAAAGGGGATGAGCAGCTAGGACTTCGAGATCCTACTCTATATAGCATAAAGTTATCATACTTGTAAGGAAAAAAAGGCTGATTCATTAATCAAACATATATGTTTTAGGACAAGGTCTATATATGTTTTAGTGCTCAGCATTTTGGCATGCAACCCTGACCAGTTAGCTGGTAGGTTACATCCTCCATAAGTGCCATTAACCTTATTTGTACATATAAAAAACTCAAAAGGAAAAGAGAAGATGATGCTAAAAGTATTACAAGTCTTCACATCACCATCCTTCTGTGATGTGAGCCGAGACTGGTAAGTTGACTTGTTTCATTTTGTAAGACGAAATGTCAATAAGAAAGAACTACAGGAAAAAGAAATATCAGTTTAAGTGTTTGCTTGCTATATAATCGAGTAATAAACAATCAAAACAAGGCAGTCGATGATTAAATTCTCATAAAGTAAACAGGAAGTTCAACAAAGATCTAGTTAAAGCACTAGCGTGCAATCTAATTGACCATAAAACACCAAGAACATGGAAGCAGAGCTGTTAAATTCTAGAATTAAAGAGGAAATGGACAGAAAACGTATTAAAATGATTCACATGACCTTAGAACATGACGGCAGATAAACTCAACACTAAATTAAGAAAGTATGACAAAGAACTTCATTAAGTTTATTGCATGAACTCTAATTGATTGATGAATGTTTGAAACATGGCATTAGATAACGTTATTTGTCATGTATGACATTAAGATTGTTCTTCCATATTTGTTGTTAGGATCATTTGATAAATTTCAACACAAAAGATTCATTCAGGTTGAATCTGTGCATGTGATAGGTGAATAAAATGTATAATTTTCAGTGTATTGATCCTGGGATTGCCTTTGGCCATTCATGTTGTACTGTCATAGTTAATTTTGAGCTATGCAGCACATGGCATGTGCAGATGCTGTGTGCCTATGTATGCACAAAGTCTTTGATACTTCCCTAGTTTATACAGGTAAGTGAAGTTGTCTTCATTACATGCTTTGAAACATCTTGGTATAAAGTTGTGTTACTACAATTTTGGAAGTTTTTGGTCAATTATTCAAACTTAAGTCACTGGTTTGATGCCTATCACTGTCATTGCATTATATTTGTTCGTTTATTATCAGATATTATCAGATATATCCAGTGACTGTTTTTTAATTTCTTAGTCGACCAACTCGGATCATTTGTCTTTAGGCTATCATGTAACTTTTCTTCAATCACTCGATTATTCTCTGCAGTTATCTAGTTAGTCACTTCCATCATTAATGGATCAGCCATGTTATCTCCTCTGCATGATCAGATTAGCTGTTGTCTATTGAAAAAATAGTTGACCATAAGGAACTTAAGGATTGATTTTGTCACCTTATTTGTTGCTTAATATTTCCTAGGTATAATTTCGGATTGCCATCCCCAGTATAATTCACAATATATGCCAGTACTGAGTTAGGCAACTTAAGTCCGAGAGACGGCTGTATAAGTTCCATAGTGATACAAGCCAAGAAACATTTATACACACTAATATGTATTATGTATATATGCACTTGTATGTGTCACCTGTAGATAGTAGTATAACCACTTGTCTTCTCAATTCACTCTGTATGATGGACAAATACTTTCATGATATTGATGCCTGGGGCTGTAGCCAATGCCTTGTTTCATGTGCTTGTTGGTGAGCAGCATGCTGTGGTGGTATAGCACTAGAGATTATGTTAGTGGATAAGTATCTTGAAATTCAATGTATAAATTTATGCATCTGATTGAAATGACTAGGTGGAGGAAATTCATGCAATTTTCTCGGTTAATCTTTTGTTTCCTTTAGCATATTTAACATCTACCAAGATGATGTATGCTGTTTTGCACTGTCATTAAGTGTTTTTTTTTTTTCATTTATTAACCTATAACTGGATAGTTGATGTTTGTTCTCAGCGCATATGCCCTTGAGTCAATACTAATGAATTTATCAGAAAAAAGAGAAAGTCAATACTAATGGTTAGCTTCTTCCTAAACAGCCTGACAGGCCAGATGAGCGAGGAAGAGTGGAAGCTCTAGGAGGGAGAATCCTTTGTTGGGACTGTCCTCGTGTCTTAGGAGTACTGGCCACTTCTAGGTCCTTTGGTACGTGCATATTTATGCTTAATAGATGACAAGGATAAATACATTCATCCAATCAGTTAATGTTGAAATACTAAATCGAATGTTCAACATGACGACAATTGACAAATGATCTCCAATTCATCGAGGTCATTCCTTCACAAAGAAGACACAGGGTAAAACTCTTCTTCTTTTGATACTGAGTGAGGAGAGTCTACAAAGCGAAACCGGGCACAAAAGATTCTAGAACTCAGAACTCTGAATCTCATGAGCAGGCAAGTTAAAAATACTCAAGATATTGTTTTTGTTATAGTCAACTTCAGTAAACCAAGCTGAGCCTATCATTTATCTTCTTCATCTTATAAGTTTGTAAAAACACAAATTTTTTGCCCTCATCTTATTTCTACACTTCCTCAACAAGGATTGGTTTATGCTCTTTGCTGCTTTTTTTTTGTTTGTTTGATGCATTTAACTATTAAGGCAGAACTCAAAAAACTTAACTTATGTGATTTGGTTACTATATAGGCGAGAGTAGAGTGAAAAAGTTCTCAGTTGGTGTTGTCGGACTAAAAGGGAAATCGAGTTTTTCTACTTTAGGTTTCAACATTAACAAGGTGCATCGTGATGATCGACCTAAATTTACTTGCATATCAAAACCTTAGAAAGTGCCAATTGAGTAGATTATGAGAAAATGTCTCCTAAACAAAAGATGTGCTTCCTCTAACTATGAATAGCTATCCACTTGAAGCTTGAATGCTTCTTAACTCGGTTGCGAGCTTTCTGCTTCAACTCCAAGTCATCCTTAATCCTGCTTTATGTCTTGCATAGCTTCATTTATTATCTTATGATTCATCAAGTCTGTGTAGTTTGTCTTCAGAGTCCTGTTTCTTCAATCCTGAACCTGTGCAGGAGACTACCTTCTCAAGCCATATGTCAGCTCGGACCCTGAATTTATGGTGACTGATCGATCGGAGGAAGATGAGTTCCTCGTTCTGGCAAGCGATGGATTATGGGATGTAATATCAAGTGAGATGGCATGCAGAGTGATAAGAAAATGCATGGCGAGTCCAACAGGCAACAATTATCCAAGTGGAATTGCTGGTTCTGCTGCCCGAGACGCAGCTGCTGTGTTGGCCAGGCTTGCAATTTCTCGAGGCAGCTTTGACAACGTTAGTGTGGTGGTGGTGGAGCTGAGGACTTCCAGGGTGGCTGTGGCCGCTGAATAATTGCTCATTTGCACTGATAGATTGACTCCAAGGTGACCTTTATATTTACCCTTAACTTGTTTCAGGTTACCTGAGAATGGGGGGGAATGGATTCATGTGAATGCTGTTCAAGTGTAGCAGTACAAAAGCTTCAGTGTGCAGTCTCGTTTAAATGTATATAGATACGTCAAGTCTTGCGCTTAAATATAAATGCCTCAACCTTATATGCGCTTATGTAAGTTTTCATGTTCCATGAGATCTGATATGCTACAGGAAGCGTAGTAATGGAGATTGATGGGCAAGCTTCTTGCTAATTGCCTGTGTTCTTTAACTGTATAAACTTGTTGCTACTTTTCGGAACATCATCAATAGGATTTTTCTTTTTTTTTTTTGGACTCATCAGCAACATATTTGAAGGGGTAAATTTAAGGTCAACTTTCTAAAAATTATAGATATTTTTTTATAATTAGTTATTTTTAGTATTTTCATCTTTATATTTTTAAAAATTATATTAAGATTTCTAACATTTGATCGTGTTACTCCAATAATTTTTTTTTCCTAAGAAATTATATTTTTAATCCTGTATAGTTATCTTAATATTTTACTTATGTAAATATAAGAATAATAATATAATTTTTAAAAGAGTAAGAATTAAAATATTAAAATAATTAATTATAAAAATATAATTAATCCTATTTTAGATGGGTCCCAAGGTCGAACTTTGGGTGCGGGAACTCGTTGGACCCAACCCGATGATGAAGCCGTCACTGACGCGAATGTTTATTTTGACCAGCTTTGTTATTTTTTCGTTTTTGTTTTTCTTTGAATATCTCAGATTGAAATCCACAGCCACCACTCCGTGACTGTGCGCACCCAATTCCAAATCTACTCATCTTTAAGCCAAGCAGCGAACCATGTCCTGCTGCTCGTCTTCCGTCCCGATCGCCCCTCCCCTTCCCACGACGCTACCCCCTCTCCGCCGCCGTTGCCGCGCGGCCGCCCTCACCCTTCCCACCACCGCCCGAGCACACCGCACCGCGGCCGCCCGCGCGGCCCTTTCCGACCCCTTCGTCCTTGAGATCGCCGAAAAGTTCGAGGACTCCCTCTCCTCCTCTGATGCCGCGGCCTCTCCTCTCCCTCTCCAGAAGCTGCGCGATTCCGCCTCTCAATCCCTCCTGTCCAAGCGCTGGCCCTCCACCAAAGACGAGCCCTTCCGCTTCACCAACCTCTCCTTCCTCAGGAGCTCCCTTCTCCTCCCCGCCCCCTCTCCGACCTTTCCCCTCGATCCTGCCCTCGATTCCCCCTCCCCTCACGTCCTCGCCATCGTCGATGGCCACGTCGCCCCCTCCCTCTCCCGCCTTTCCGCCCTCCCCTCCGGCGTCTTCGCTGGCAGCGTCTCCGCCCTCCCGCCCGGCCCCACCCTCGATCGGGTGCTCACCGCCCTTGCCCAAGGGTTCGGAGATGGGGACCTGTTCTGGGATTTGAACGGGGTAGGCGCCCCCGATATGGCGGTGATCTTTGTGCCTGCCGGGGTTCGGGTCGTCGACGAGCCGGTTCACGTGCAAATATGCTATTCCGAGGGGGGCGAGGTCGGGTCGGAGCGGCTTCCCGTTTCGAGCCCGAGGGTCTTGGTTGTGGTTGAGAAGGGAGCAGAGGTCTCAATCGTGGAGGAGCACATGGGGATCGGGGGTAGTGAGGAGAGGTGCTACTGGGCCAACTCCGTGATGGAGATTCTGGTCGGCGAGGGCGGCAAAGTGGTGCACTCCTATGTGCAGAGGCAATCGGTGAATGCTGCCCACATCAAGTGGACATTTGCGCGGCAGGTGAGTTCATTATAGGGCTTGCAACAGCTTTGTCTTCGACGTTTGTAAATTAACAAGTAATTGCTGTTTTAATCCATTTGCTAATGATACTGTCGAAGAGAATTCTGAAATGCAGATTAGAGATGATCAGGGTGATTAATGGAATGTTATTTTCATAATTGGACTGTAATCATGTAGGTGTACATATAAGTGTAGATAACTTGTTATTCACTCTGAGCTAACCCTTTTCTTAGGTGTATCAATAATTTTAATCTTGCACTTTCTATTAACCCCTAGGAGCATAGCTTGATCTTTCACATTGTTAAGGGAAAGTAATACTAGAAAGTAAGAGAAAGAAGCAACACAATTGTATTCTATATATATATATATATATATATATATATATATATATATATATATATATATTCTGCAGAGAAGGTAGACAGGCAACATGATATATCTACATTATTCACACTGTAAACAATTTTTTGTGGAATAAACATATCCATCCTTTGTTGCTAGCCACATTGTGTATCACACCAATTGCTAGTTAGCTCAGGAACAGGCCATTAAAGGTAGTCCTTGTTTTGATGTTTTGTAAAGTCATTCATGGATTTGTGTTGCACTTTATCACTGACCTATGTTGAAAATATCATATAAAACATTTCATTCTTCTCACCGTCCACAAAGGGAGTTTCCTTCATATGAGAAGTAGATCTAGTGGCAATTTGTGCTTATGCTTGAATGTGAATGGGACTCTAATCATTATCTGACTCTTCTAGTGCCTAGTAGTGACAAACCATACATAGTACAGATTCTTTTGCTTCGTTGATTCTCCTTAGATAATATTGTTAGAAGTGAAGTTTAAATGACTTTTGATAACAAAAAAAAAAGATTAAAATGTTTGCTCACATTTTCTATCCATCCATGCTTTTGAAAGTTCTTTTTACAAGAGATAAGGTGTGTTCAAGATTCATGTTAAGTTGCATATGCGATTTGACAAATTATGTTTTGCAGTGTTCTAAAAATCCAGAATTATTGTGTTAAACTAAGTTGTGCTTTTTATGATTGATTATTCTAAAAGTTTTGTATTGCCGTCCTGGATAAGATTAGTGGAACATAAATTTTAGGACTTTAAATTCAGTATAGTTCTAAAGTATTCATAACTGTTGGATATTTTGCAAATACTTGGTATGAACTGCATCGAAAGGTAGGGCTCATCTGATGGGCAGACATGTAGGTATAAAATGTTCTTTTCTGATTCATAATTTTGGTCACAATGGAAAAAAAATGGAGGTGGATTTTATCAATCGAGAAACAGGGACCATTAATTTTCTGAATTTTGGATGATTCAAGGTTCTCCAGTTTTGCTAGTATCACTTTTTTATATTTCAAATTTCAAGAACTGGTTTTGTGGTTGCCTGTCTTGCTAAAAGCCCAGTCATGCAGCCCCTAAAGGATCATAAATATTGTGTGTTGTTATTTTCAGGAGACATCCAGTGTTTATGAGCTCATCGAGGTCAGTAATGGTGGAAGATTGAGCAGACACAATCTCCATATTCAGCAGTTAGGCCCTGATACTGTGACCGAGCTTTCAGCATTTCATGTATGTCAAAATAACCAGACACAAGATTTGCACAGCACGTTGATCTTGGATCACCCTAGAGGGTATTCTCGTCAGCTTCACAAGTGCATTGTATCCCATTCCTCAGGACACGCTGTATTTGATGGAAACATCAGGGTCAACAGGTACTTTATTCCTCTTTTGCCAAGAAATTAGAGTAGTGCAGAAACTTCGTAAAGCATGTTTTGTGGTTCCATTATATGATCTGATCAGGTTCGGGGTTTCACAGATTCGCACAGCAGACTGATGCTGGGCAGCTGACGAGAACACTTCTGTTGGCACCTCGTGCTACAGCCAATGTAAAACCTAACTTGCAAATCGTTGCTGATGATGTCAAATGCTCCCATGGGGCTGCCATCAGTGACCTTGAAGAAGACCAGCTCTTCTACTTCCAGGCCAGAGGCATCGACTTAAAGACAGCAAGAGAAGCACTCGTCTTCTCCTTTGGATCAGAAGTGATATCGCGCATTCCATTTGAACCCATAAGGAAGAGCGTAACTAGTCAATTGAAGCATTTGCTAGCAACTCAATGATCAAATGGCTCAATGGACTGATCCTGCCCTGCCGCTTGAAATCCAGTTATTTTCAGCATTGGTGCATGACGGAGCCAATGGTGTGATCAGTTTGGTTTATACGGCTGAGCTGTTGTCATATTCGAAAATATCTTTCTTTTTCGTTTTCCTGCTTTTGTAATTTTCCAAGTTACAACAGAGAAAGGAAATCAGGTGTCATGCTAGACGAATGCAAAGCGGAACATTAGTTACTACTGTTCTCGGTACATGTTATTCCCCTAAAGTGTTGTATTAATTTGACTTCGTTATCCTCGGCACTATGGTGCATGTTACAATCTGCAAAGTATTTTTAACAAATTGGTGAAATATTGTTGATTATGTAGAGATTCAAAATGTGTATCATCAGCCAAGCTGGCCATCATTGTTGTGTGTGTCAGGACAATCTTGTCGTGATGAACACTTTTACCATTTCCGAACCTCTGGATAATGTTGGAAAATGCTATCATGATTAGTGCATTATTGCATGAGTAAACATGTTTGAATCGTCTAAGCGTCTCGTATGATATTTGATGTTATACAAAAAAGATTTTGTTATTATTTAAAAAAATACTGCAATCACAGTAAATATGATTTAGAAATTTCAATTTTTGTACGTGTAGCAAAAAACACATAGATGTAGTGAGATGACGACTGGATTAAAAATAATAATAAATTATTCATGCAAAATATATGGAGGCCTGACAACTTGGAAATTTTAATTGTAGTCTTCTACCCAACAATTATATGTTCTACGCCATCTGTAACTATATGACAAGGTCAATATTTTGGATCAATTAAAATTCAACATGGGATTCATCGAAATGATATATCTAATATTAGATTTGCACATGTCATGAGAGACTCATCGTTAAGAGTAATATCCGGTTCTCAAGTCGATTCGACTTCATCATATGGTTCTACAATCAATTCTGACAATAGTAGTGTTATCGTTTGAGATGTACATTGGAAATGGATCCAATTGAACCAAATGGAGCCAAATTTCGAGATCCATAGTCGAAAAATCAAATTGAATTCGGGTCAGTGATTGACCAAATTGGTCGAATCCATTACAGTGCTGGGTCGACACAAGGATCATCACTACAGCTTGCCTCGGTGACGCGATCGTCATGTCATGCTCATCTCAGCAGGAACGAGCATCAGGAGTCAACAGTGCGTCCCAACCTCCGAAAACGACTGTCCCCGAAGCCCGTGGCCATGTCAAGACACTTAGAAACAGCTATCGACGTCGCCCCTTTCGTACTCATTAAGATGCGTGATTGAGTGAATGACCTGGAAACAGTGGTGACCATCTGGTCATTAGCTCGCGAGGAGGGATGAGGAAGACGAACGAGTCCGGCACAGCGTGAACAAATCCCGCAGAATCAATGCCATCTTGGTGCTTATGCAAGTGGTCTCTCCCTCATAGGGACATCCGTCCATCTTAGGGTTGGAAATCTTGAATCTAATAACCTATGTAACATTCAATGCCGACTGATTCACACCTGCTGCGTTCGGAAGAGTCCACATGCCGGAACGTGTCTTCCTTTTCCTCTCGTGCCTTGTCGGCCTTCTTCTTGTTTTCTTGCTAATAAAAATCGTAAGCTTGTTCTCCCTCCCACCTTTTGTTTTCAGTTTGGTTTCTCTCACATCCCTCTTGTCTTTTATAATCACTCATCTGCAGCCACCCGTCTGCGATAAAAATGGAGAGGCGGCCTTTCTTTTTGCTCTGAAGTGATCACCTGATAGAAGTGGAGAGTGATTCCTCCCTTGTTTTGTTGCGTGATGCATGTAGCACGATATATATTTCTTGGATCATGACAAATACGACTGGTCCTTCGCAGAAACCGAGAGTAGTAGATGCCCTGTGGAAGTAGGAGCCGTGGAAGACTCGAGTCAGACAACGCGCTGAATGGTGGAAGCTACTCGGTCATCCCCTCAGCTGGGCAAAAGGGTAAAGCTGCGGATGAGTGCCGGCAACGAGCCAATGAGGACCAAAATGAACTAAGTAAAGCGAAGAACACAGCCCGGCAGAGAAAAGTCTCCACTGACAGATACGAGTGTTGGGTGCTCGGCACATTCGCCAGCAGCAGTGGCACTTTAGGTCTGCACAAAACCAGTCAAATTATATAAACTCCAAGAGACTTTTAACACAGGACGGCATGCGTTAGATTCTATCTGATTAGATTAGAAAATATTATAAAATTGATTAGATTTTAATTATAATTATTGATTAATAAAAAATATATAATTTTTTAGAAGACATTCTTAATGACAGAAAATCTCCTAATTATTCATCCTAGATTATTTCTTTTTGTCTATAAATAAATAACATAATATTATATTAAATTATACACATGGAGAGATTGTAGATTCCATCACTTAAAATGATAGGAATTTCGAATTTGACGTTGGTTTTCTTTTTTTCGAACGTTTGTAGATCAAATAATTTTTTTAAATAATATTATATATATATATATATAATTTAATTTATTATTATTTAATTTTAACTGTTAATATTAAAATTTTGGTATAAAAATATAATTATAAGTTTTATGCGTACAATCCAGCGGAGTGGTGAGGCTGCGCCAAAAGAAAGCCGGAGGTGAAGCAACGACAGCTACTTAACCCTGCCTTTCACCGCTTACTGCGTATCCACCACCGCATACTACGACGTCGTTGTCGACGGAAGGGGAATCCATTGTTTAATCTGTTGTGCTTGAAGTCACCAAATGCATGTTTCCATTGGACCCCCCATGTGCTGCTTAGCTTTGGCTTGTTAAATCCCTTGGATCACTCCTCCTTTTACTAGTGGGAGAAGGTTCCTGCCACCGCTGATTGCTGATATCTACTCCTTTCTCTCTGGTTCCACTTGGTGCCTGCAGGGATCCATGGGCAACTGCATGGAGAGAAGCGCTCCGAGGAAACGGGGAGAAGAGATGGAGCCAGAGAAAGGAGATGGAGGTGTTGCTGACCAGGCAGGAGGCTGCAAGGTGAAGATCTTGCTGACAAGAAAGGAGCTGGAATGGTTGGTGCTTCGCTTGAAGGAGAAGAGCGAGCAGAGCCTGGAAGATGTGTTGGTGGAGATGGGTAGAGAGCTGGAGAAAGAGAGAGGAAAAGCCACAGGGTGGAAGCCCACTTTGGAGAGCATAGTGGAGATCCCGGAGACTCTCGACGAGGTTGTATGAGTTTTTCTTCTCCAGCACCACCTGATCCAAGACATCCTTTTTGTCTCTGTGTTTATGGCTCAGGGAGCCAAATACCATTAGAGATTTCTCTGTGCCTCCATCAATGGAGTGGGAGAGATTAATCTTTCTCGTGTCAGGGTGCATTATATGGAGTGCTTGTAAATACTTGTGATGTCCGAATGATGAGTTACTGATCTAGAGTGGAGAGTCTTGGTTTATGTGATACTCGTTTGTGATCATTCCAAGATTCAGAGTGGTAGGTTCCATCTTCCTCTTCCTCATCAGCAATTACAACTGGTTTTGCCACTGTTTCCATGTGCAGTTCACTGAAACATTTGCTGTCAAAGTATGGTTTCATAACATTTATGTCAACGACTGTGTGTGTGTGAGAGAGAGAGAGAGAGAGAGAGATAGTGAGAGAGGGAGGCAGATCTGGAAATCACATCGATGCTTTGTTATTGAATACATATACAAAACAGAACTTATCAGCTATTACTGTCCTTTTAGGCAATTTAAATGGTGTTTTATGTCATCCGCCCCGCTAAAGATGTAACCTACTGCAAGTTCATCGTGCATCTTAGTGTTGTTCTACACTCGATTGCTTGGCGTGTGTAATAAAGACTGCTTCAAGTAAATTATACATTAAAACGTTCTGCCCACGTAGGTGAAGCTTAGACACAGCCAATCTACCCAGTGAGAAGGTTGGAGTCCAAAGTCTGTGGGAGCTGCAAACTGGCGTGATCATCTTACCAGTGTAATCCTTTGGAGGAGGAACTCAGACTTGGAGCATATCGGGTTCCAGGATTCCTTCAAGAATCATCAAACGGATCGAAGATTATCTAACATATCCCATTGACCGATATATCGTCAGCCCGCAGATGTAGTCTGCTATATGTAAAGGCCAGAAGATGGAGTATCTGTTTACCGGGGTTTGTTGAGACATGCAGAGTTGCTGGCGTGTGATCGATCACCAACCAAAAATCCTGTGTTGTTGAAGTGGGTAGGTGGTCTCGTTTAAGTTATGCAACCAGGGCTTCAACCATGCAATTCACCAACAACACTACGTTCTTGCTTTCCATTTCCGAGCTAATTGAACTCTCATTTGTTGTAGAAGAAGCTGAGACTCGTGTTAGCTTTTCCCTTCAGACGTTACCGACAACAAATATTCCAAGAATAACTAGCAAATTAAAGGCAAGTGAGACATCTTCAAGAATCACCCATACAAAATAGTGAAACTACAAGTCTTTTTACGACATAGGTGGAAACAAACTATAGGAAACCGCCATTTCCTAGTGCAGTATTTAGTAGAGAAGCATCAAGAGACCGCTACGTCCTATTTAAATGTCCCTCTTTCTCCTCATATTTTGGCTTTCATGGGCAGAAGACATCATAATCTTCTCGACGATTCCTAGTCAGGGATACTATCTGCCATCGGTCTGCACATAGCATCTCGATCCAATTCAACTTTGCAGCCTCCATCTTTCAAGCTTCCTCACGGTCTTCGCGGACAACTTGCCTTGGACTCTGACGCACATGGCTAGCAGCCGTTCTGCTTCCTTGTAACCACCGCGTTACTCTGACGATTCTCTTATTCTGATGACCTTTCTTCATCATATGCTTTCAAGAGCTTTCTGTGCCTACGAAGCTGGGGAAGCAGAGGATCGAGAACATGTAGTTTCTTCTTGGTAAAGTTGACTCCGAAAACCAAGGTGGTCAAGCAAGATTATGAAGAAAAAGTGATGATATGTAACTGTAATTCTTTCATAAATAAAGAAAAAAATATCTTATATAAGTATGATCCTATCTCGAATAATAATAAAAATATACTATTAACACAAGATCAAATTAAACAAAAGAAAAAATTAAGATGAAAGTAAAAAATAATAATAATCAAGACAAAAGTTTAAAAAAAGTTATATTGAATTCCTTAAAAATAAATCTAAACATATATATATATAATAGATGTAATCTATTTATAGATATAGAATAATAATTTAAATCAAGAGACTGTTTTTTTCTAAAATTTTATCTAATTTATTTATTTAAAATATAAAAGATAAAAAAAATTATTTATTTTTAAATAATAATTTAAGAACTTGTGATTCATTAACAGTGTCATGTTGATTCATGACATCTGTGGGCATGACTCGGGGATCATTGGATCATGTGGGTTGTTGGTCATAGAAAACCATAAAATACAAACGAATTATTGGACCCCGTGACCTCTACTTGCCTGGTTTTTGGATTTACAGCTAAGTTCTGGAACTGACTAATTTATTTATTTGATAAACATGTGCTGAGATCCAAGGCATCCGAGACGTCCATGGAAGGTGATTCCGTTCTTGTCGACAATCTAAGAGATAAGGGAAACAAGGCTTTAAACCAACTTGTGATGGGTTTGTCGTGTTCTTGATTTAAACTTTTCCTACTTATTCAAGGAAGATCATCATTTCTTTTCTTTTTCTTTTGTGGATTGTAGACATCAACTGCTTCCCATGAACACGGCCCGAAAGAGCGGTTGTATTATGGGTTGATGATCCCAATTCTGTGTCCACACAAGGGCCGCTTTTGGTGGGCATGGCGGGTCTAATGAAATGGACTAATAGCCCATATAATACAAAAAAAACATATGCCAGTCACTGTTTCCCTGAGATTTGAGTCATGCCATATATGCCATATCTGAGAATGTTTACGTCGATTCCAAAACATACAATCAATCTCAAACAACTACATGTACGTGGTCGCTAAAATCTACAATAGTATGCACATAAAAAACAGAATGCTCACAGTATTTAGAAAAAAAAAGAAAAAAAAAAGACTATACAATGTAAATGCTAGTAGAAGAGTTAGTCTGTGAAGCGAGATCTTATCTTGTGGAAAATTACTCTTTGTTCTACAAAGTGGTAATAGTCCTAAACGAGCTGCTGCGAGATTCTAATAGAAACTACCTTCCGGTCCGCCCCTGTGCTCCGCATCGCCTGGAACCGCACTTGAAGCCCTGCATGGTTGGTTGTATCCCATAGTAATAAATTTAAAGACTGGATTCTTATCAATCTTATTACGAGTGCAATCTCACCCTCGTTCGGCTGTAGATTGGTATTGACGGCGACGGCGTGGAGCGACAGCCTCGCCTTAGGCTGCCAGTCATCCTGCTGCCCAATCCACGCCTTTGCATCCAGGACCCCTTCCACCACCAGCACCGCCGCCGCCGTGTCAATCTAAAACTAGGAGGAAAAGCAATGCGACTGAAGCTACACGGGCGTTACCGGCAGTGGAAGGATCAGGCAGGTGCTTGGAGTCGAAGATGGCCCCAGCGGCAGCGATGGACTGCTTCGCGATCCGGTGGGACCCGATGTCTTCGAACTCCCAGCTCCCGTCCTTGAAACCCTCCTCCAAGAACAGCTCCACGTGTCTCGCATCCAGCACCTGCATCGTCCCTGAGTAGACACCCGTAACTACATCTTAAGCCGTCTATTCCACGAACGACAAGTTTAGTTCTCCGCGTCGTCCGGTTATACCTTCACATGTGTTGAGGTTGCACACTGGGCATCGAACCAGTTGCAGATCTGAAACGTCCATTAATCAATCACGTTAGGATGTAGAAAAGAGAACAAATCGAGATTCGAACGGTCGGGATCAGCGGTAGCCAACTGGATTACCGGCGATCCAGATTCCAGTCCGGGCGCCAGCTAACAGGCACGTGCCGGTGGTCTGAATCGTCTTCGCGGGGTCGTCCTCCGGCCGCGGCAGCATTTTGGGCAGCGTCAGGTTTTCCGTCAGCAACACGACGGGCGAATCAAGTAAGAACGCACCAATCCGAATCCAGTCTAACGGCCAGGCAACGGCATTAGCATCACCAAGAACAAATATAACAATTGAACAGGTGCTTCTTACCAATGTGCTTTTCCTGCTGCCGATAGTTATAAGAGTGGCTGCCATCTGGAGGGAGAAAAGGGCAAGTGTCAGTCAGGCGGGGGAATGGGGAATAAGTAATAGCCGGGAGTGGGAGATGGATGGTATGTGTACCAAAGGCTGAGCCGTAGATATCCTTCCAGGGAAAGGAAACTTCTCCAGAAGGGGGGACATGGAGGTCGCGGAGGCTGGCATGCATCCAGACGCTCTCCTCTGCGATCAGATGGTTGAACCAGCGGTTGGCCAGGCTCAGACGCATCAGATCGCTGCCGTCCAAGTATTTGGCTATCTCCGTCCACAAGTCCACGTCGTACCTTTAATTTAATTTGTATTTATTTTTCAATTTCAAAAATAAAAGGGCAATTTCCTTTTGTCACTGACACAAGACCAGACAAAATGAGTTAGCTCTTAAATTAAACCATAAATTAGGACGTTAATTGATGAGATTACCCTCATCGTGGCGACCTGGTAAACTGTATTAAACAAAAAGCAGGGAGAACCGAGTCGGTGATGTACGTGTATGTATGTATATCAATCTCGGACTCGATAAATCGGACGGTTATGATCGAATGAGTAAATGAATCGAAAGCGATGATTCATCTTTTGGCAGAATTTTAAAGTTCACCCACTGGTAACCAGATTGGAGGTTTGATAAGTAGAATCAGGAATTTAAGCAGTCCTTAGGAGTTGATAATTCTTTGAGATCGGCAATATGATCTGAAAAGAGAGAAAGATCAAACCCCAAAAGTTCCAACCTAAGAGCATCCTGAAGCGGTAAATTCTGGCAGAACAGATGTCAATAGGTCTCAGTGAGCTCTTGGAAACGATTAGAATTCCATATCTGAAGCAAGGTATGATCAAATTTCATAATGAAAACTCTTCGGATCCAAAGAGATTAACTGAATTAACCACGAAAAGAAGAGGATAATCTGATCTAAGCGTCATCGTGAAATATAACAGAGAGAGAGAGAGAGCACCAGTTGAAGCTAGAATGGCGAGAGAGGAAGGTGGAGCGAGGCGAGTTACAAGAAGAGATGCTTCTTTGTCGCTTCCTTGATCGCTGGATCAGTCCGCCTCCGCTTGCTCTCGTCCCCCTCCTTGACAGCTGCAACGCTTGTCCTCCTCGTTCTTCTCGGCCCTCTCCTTTCCTCAACTCCTCTCCCTCCTCGGAACCCATTGAAGTTCGAAGCGAGCAACGAAATCACCACAGACCGATCTCTCTCTCTCTCTCTCTCTCTCTCTCTCTCTCTCCCTGCATTTATAGGCGCGCGAATGAGTTCCCGTTGCAAGTCATTTCAAATATTCGAATAGACTTTTTTGTGGGTCCCACTCCCAGAGGTCTCCAACGACTGCGAGTCAGGTGGCCGAATGGGTACCCGAGAAACAGGTAGAAAAATATTGCCCTGATTCTGTTTGAGATGGGTTTCTACATTAACTAATCCTACTTGCGTGTCGCCCTCCGACTAATGATTCATTGGGACCCGCACCGTGTACATCTCTATAGAGCGAATCGAAGAACGCACTGCTTAATAAGACTGAAGCTTAGTAGCATGCGGCAAATATATATCCATGGTGGCTCGAGAAGCTCTGCTGGAAGAAATTGGTGCTTCATCAGCATACAAAACTTTACTTTCGGACAAACGATTTAGAAATAAGAAAAATCAGTATATGATAAGTAATTTAATCCAAACGAAAATTTAGTTGATCTCCACAAATAATGGCTTGAGGTATAATAAGGTTCGTCATGTTTTCGCTGACAAACCCTACGTCTGAATCAACTAGATAATTGCACCATTTAAATCAAAGAGAAACTTAAAATGATCATCGTCCAAACAGCACTGAATCTATATACATTTACAACCACAAACCTGTAATCGTAGGTAGATATCCATTCGAAACAAATGGGGCTTAGTGGTAACCCTAATTAGAAAACCTCAGGAGGTCAGCCTCACTACCAAGGAAGAGCAAAGGGTTCCTCCGGACTGATGATCCCATGTCCATGAGTTGGGAAGGTGGGTTGCATTTGCTGTGAAAAAGCTGGTCCAGATTTTTGTGAGATGCTAGAAGCTTGTCTAAAATGGACCAATCCCCAGTAAACCTCTCCTGTGGGAGAATACCACCTCCACTTGATGTCAGTTTCATGAGGTTCTGAGAACACTCGAGGTCGAGCGAGTTGATGGGGAGTGGAGGCACGAAAGGTGGAATGGTGGGTTCAGAGCTCAAAAGCTGAGGCAGGTGGAAGGAGCGATTAAATGACAGATCACATGGGTTTTGGAAGTGCAGCTTCTGATCCACTGGAACAGACCTACGTGCCTTCAACGAATTGAACTGGTCTTCGTCGAGGATTGCTTCCGGTGGAACTCCACTTTGATGATTCTTCTTCTTGAACACCCTGCAGACAACCCATCCGTCTTCCTAGATAACCAAAAGAAGGTTTCTCTTAGAATGGCTTAAAATGTCGATTGTTACATACTTTTGTCAAACTGCATAAAAAGAAAGAAGAACAAGAATGAACTTTTCCACCCAAAGGGTTGCAACAACAGAAGAGAGTGTAGTTTGCTGTATTCACGATACCTGAATGTCTGAGCTTTCGTCGTCAAGGCGATACTCATGCATGATCCATTCAGTCTTCTGGCCATGAGGCGCTCTGCCGGTGTAGAAGACTAGGGTTTTCCTCATGCCAATCCTCTTTGAGTTGCTAAGGTGGATAGTCTTGTCCCTCCCTGTGGCCTTCCAGAAGCCAGCAGTAGTTGCTCGGTTGGTCCGAGTTCCGGTGGGATACTTCTTGTCCTTGTGGCTGAAGAAGTACCACTCGTTTTGAGGCCCAGATCCAATTCTGCACTTCTCTGCAAGAATTCGGACTCCAAGTTAGATTCATTCATATCATGATCGTGATCACACATATGACCTGCCTGCGATAGATTCATAATCTATAAGCGGAAAACCTTTGAGATCCCATGGCTCCAGTTTGTTGACGTCGACGTCTCTTATAATATCAAGATCAATGGCTTCATAGGCTACTTTCTTCCTCAGGTAATAATAGAGTAGCTCTTCATCTGTTGGGTGAAACCGGAAACCGGGGGGCACCGATAGCTGCCCGTTGCTCGGCATCATACTCGTTTGCGTTTGCTCTGAGAAAGAGACGATGGGAGAGCAAAGGAAAATGAGGAAACCAATCA
Organism: Musa acuminata AAA Group; assembly: GCF_036884655.1. Taxonomy (NCBI): domain Eukaryota; kingdom Viridiplantae; phylum Streptophyta; class Magnoliopsida; order Zingiberales; family Musaceae; genus Musa; species Musa acuminata. The sequence goes on along the minus strand of NC_088347.1, from coordinate 27,089,538 downwards.
AGATTTGAAGAGGAAACAGAAAAGGAAGTGTGTGTTAACTTGTGTCATGGCTCATGTCTAAAAACCAGCACTAAAAGCAATTTGAGCTTCCATAAGTTACCACATGAAGAACACTGAAACACACCTTGACGGAACTTGGGTTTCCTGAACTCCTTCGAACAGCAACAGCAAAGGACGACAAGGTGAGGCAAGAGGCAAGGGCAGCTCTTGGCTTGTTCCAGAAGGAGATGGGCTTTAAGGGAGAGAAGGCAAGCGAGAGAAAAGCTCACAGCCAGCCATGAAAGCGGTACATAATATATTTATATATCTAGGTTTAGTGTCATAGGCGTGGTTTTTGGATGATTCTTAAAGAGGCCGATGAGAAGAAGGGGAGCTGTCCGTTGAACAGGAAACCTCCCCAAAAATCGCCTCATAAGAAGCATGGAAGTGTTCGCGGATTGTCAATCGTGCAGTGGCCTTTTCAGACTGTGACAGCGGGTCAGAGGGAATGAAAAGAATCACAACTCTCATTCCATATTCTGCTTCCATTCCTGCGTCCTCCTTCTATTCCCCCACCAATCAAACCTATTTTATTCTCCCCGCTCCTGCAGCTCTGACGTTTCTCCCTTATTTTAGTTCTCTTCTGCCCAGAGATGATTCACGTAAATTCTCAAAAGTGCCCCTTTACCAGCGCGGGGTTCACTCATAACGGGACACTATGATGACTAGTTTGCCCTCTCCTCGCTGGTCGCCTTCTGCGGCGGTGCACGTGAGGTGGACGTGGGTGACCAAAAGGGCAGGATCGGCCAAGCGGGTGTGGCACCAGAGGGGTTGGCACATGCGAGGATCCCGCAACCGCACGCCACCGCGGCCCTGCGTTCGGGGCGGCCTCGAATCCAACCAAAACGAAAGAATTGTTATGCTATCAACATAATAGGAAGCGAGCGATCGTTGTGGCACGTGGGCCTCTAATTGCTGACAGGGGGATTCTTACGCCATCTCCTCTCTCCTCTCCGTCCCACGCCCGGTCAAACACGGAGGCGATTAGATTACAATAACAATATCTGTTATCAATTATTATTATTATTATGGATAGAGGAGGAAGAGACTAACCTCTGCAATTAGCAGTGTGGTTGTCGGTCCCCTTTCTTGCTCAAGCGAACAGGAGCTGTGAGCCACCCATGAGCTATGTCTATCGTTTTGTGCTAGATGACGTGCTCTCTTGCTGCCATGGACAATGATTTGCATGTGAGTAATGGGAATGCACATGACAGACATCGACAAAAAATTTACTGTTTTTGCCTCTTCAATAATGTTTTCCTTTGTAGTGTTGGATTATCCTGATTAATGATGATAAATTGAGGTGTAATATGGTTCCTCTTTGGACTAAATTTACTGCTTCGACATTTTATATCCGATGCAATCTTTATAAGCTCACAACTTAATGGTTTTGAGGATATTACATTCTATCGGTTCTTCCCTCGATATTTCACCTAACGTTTATGATTTGTAGATGAGCAGTTATGCACTGAGACAAATGAGAATCCAGATCCAATCTCAATACATATATAATATCATTTCTAACTATATAGTCGGTGCATCACTGTCATAATGTGGTTATATATTGTGGTCAATGGCTAAAAGGGCTTGTGGCTACCTTAATGTGTATTGGAACACGGAAATAGGAGGAGGGGGCCTTTAATGTTTCAACCTCGAAGGGTGAGAGGGGAGAGAGGAAGTAAGAGAAGTTGAGAGGTTACATACAAGTCTCTGACCTCCCTTCTTCTTCGCCTACATTTCTGTGCTCTGTCTCCCCTCTCATCCCTTGGAAAGGGAGGCGGTGACTTCCTTCTTCCTACCACTTTCCTTGATTTCTTTCCATGCCTTGTCCCATATGGGAGCACGCTGTTCTGTGCATGCAGTGTGCCACTGGCTACACTCGAGTCTGATAGATTGGTATCTTCACAACATAGTTTAAGAAGCAGACAAAGGATGATCTTTACTGCTTCTGCAACACCATCTCCACGTTATTGCTTGTCCTCAATTTTGTATTAGGTAGTAAATCAAATATCAAGATTATTGTCCAAATATGTATACTCGAATTATGTATCTGTCTTAATGTTTGAAGCATCTAGTAATGAGCTAGTTTGTATGGCCACTCTTTCGTCATATCGTGTGATCACGTCGAGGTATCATAACTCTAGTATTTGAGGTTATCTCTTGGTGAGAGAACGAACGGGTGTGATGGCCTCACCAGAAAACTTAAGCTGAGGTCAATTCATGCGGAATTCAGTCCTCTTGACGCATTTTAGGTTCTGCACTTAGATAATCCCAAGCACAACCAGTGTAGTTATTTCATCTTTCACTCTCTTTCTTTTGGTGTTGAACGACACCCATCAGTTGCATTGGACGAATTCTCATATATAATTATAAAGAAAAATAGCGTCCTATCTAAAGCATTGAAATCGTCGTCAATGATTGACAAAGAAGATATAATCTGCCTACAAGTCAACCGAGTTTTATCAAAAAAAAGAAAATTTCAATCGAATTCCATCACCAATAAATAACCTTCTGTCGTTTTGGATCTTAAAAATAACATTCAACGAATTCGATCACCAATTTGCATGGAGACTTTGATTTGGAGACGGCTGAATTGAGTAGCAGGACACCTCGTCGAGGAAATTGAGCCACCGGAAATATCTCTGTGGAATTGCACTTGGAGGCTCGATCCTGTGGTTGAGGCCAACCAGCTCCAGACACAGCAACTCTCTTGCGTCGAAGCTCCGCCATCTCACGTTCGTGCGAGGGTCGTCGTGTTGGCCCTTCGGTAGGAATTGGACCTTCAAACGAGATGGCTTGGTGAGCAAGAAGCCCAACGGAAGCGTGTTTCGTGAAGACGCCTGGAGAGGTTTGTCTCTACATCTACAGACGTCCAGTGATCACACTGGGGACGTGACGTTCAGAAGATCAAGGTAGAGTCAAGCACTACGTGGCAACCAGTGAGAAGCCCGCATATGGAATGTGCGTGTTGCTCACACGTACGTACGAAATGAATCGCATTTGTACTTTTCATGTCAGTCGACTATAAGATGACTATTCTCAGTCGCTGTACGCCTGTTTCTCTTTGTTCCGACTGGTCTACAAGCCCTGCCTCGGCCTATCACGCGACCACCACCGTGTATAAATACGTTCGTGTAGAATTACACCAGAAATAACGTTACAGCAGAGCTCCACACGATCTACAGAGCTCTCTTACCGTTCCCATGTCTTACAGCCAGGGGGAGAGAGTCCCGACGAAGGTGCGAGTCATCGTCACCAAGTTCGTGCAAGTCGATGCCGGGCAATTCAAGTCCGTGGTGCAATGCCTCACCGGGAAGGATTCCGTCGTCGCTGAGGCGCCGGAGAGCTGGAACGGTCGTAGCGAGAAGAGCCATGTGGTCGATCGAAGCTGCCGCAGAGGCGGAAAGCGGGTGACACTGGGGGATCATGAGGTGCAAAGGGAGGATGAGGGAGGAGTTGAGTTGCTGCCTACTATAGACGAGTTATTTGAGTTGTTGGGAGATTAAGTTTTTTTTATCTTGCAGGAGCAAAAACAAAATTATCTTTTACGGATGTGTTAATATTTTATGAATTAATATATGAATAATATTTGTTACTCTTTTCGTCCGAATGTACTAACCAAAATAGATGTCTCAACAAAGATATTTCTAACATATGAAGAAGGAAAAAAATAAAATTATTTTTTACTGAAGGTGTTAATATTTTATGAATTAATATATGAATAATATTTATTATTCTTTTCGTCCGAATATACTAACCAATATAGATAAATGTCTCAATAAAGATATTTTTATCATATGAAGAAGGAGAAAAACAAAATTATCATTTACTAAAGGTGTTAATATTTTATGAATTGATATATGAATAATATTTGTTACTCTTTTCGCCCGAATGTACTAATCAATACAGATGTCTCAACAAAGATATTTCTATCGTATCAAGGAAGGAGAAAGATAAAATTATCTTTTACTAGAGGTGTTAATATTTTATGAATTAATATATGAATAATATTTATTATTCTACGTCTGAATGTACTAACCAATACAGATGTCTCAGCAAATAAAGATATTTCTATTATCATACGAAGGAAGGAAGGAGAAAAACTTGTCCTTGACAATGACATTAGAGAAAACTTCCCATTTTTAGTGTTGAATTAAACCTTATTATGCCGATAAAGATTACTCTTGTGATGATTTATTTAAAAGATACATGGTAGCAATAGAAAAGTATTTATTTGTTTAGAAGATACAAGATCCACCAAAACCTTTACATGTTCTTCTCTATTCTACTCTCTCTTCATCCAACAGATCATGGAGATTAGACTAAGCTGACTCTTTAATCTTTATGTTTTTGACATCCTGCCCATCCGCAGCACAGAACAAAGCAAATGGATAAAGCTTCCTTTCCACACTCGTGCATGTTGACCATTTCAAAATACATTCACAGGCCTAACTTGGACAATGGGAAAAGCACCGGATCTTCCATGCAAAAGAGTACACGATCCTCCATGCAACCCTTCGACAAGACAGTGCAACTCTCAAGTCAACTTTTTCTTTTCCTTTGGCCCTTGCTGATGCAAATTCCATAAAGGGGGAGTAACAAAGCAGGCTGTGTTCCAATCTCCACGTAACAAAACCATTATCCATGACGCAGTATGATGCATGCTTTTGCCCTTCTCCGAGTCACCCGCAACAGTGCTCATCGGACATGAAACATGTGATTGCTTGCTGGGTTGTCTGAGGTCCATGGATGGTCATCCTTATCTTTCCCAACCCACCAAACCAAAGTTCTTCTTCTTCTCTTGCATGCCAAATCATCCGCTTTAGACATTTTGTCAGTGAAAAGAAGGTATATGCCTGCGGGATCCAATCTGTCAAACATGAAGCGATAACAGAGTTCGGTTCATCGGCTGGAAGACCTTTTATAGTTGCAGTCAGTTCTGAGGTAGTGCATAGCTGCAGCTAAATGTTAATAAGATGTTGATGGTATAGAGCCACAAAACCCATGTTTCATGCAACTTTCGGCTGCTCAGCAGTTAAGTTGCCACTAAGCCTCACTGGATTATGACTCGATCTTAGTTTATTTTCAGCATATCGTCTGGGCCATTCTACCCACATCAATATGTTGGTCCTTGCAAAGCAGCACTACAATTCGACCAATGATTGTAATCTTGTAAGATCATCGATTCACCAACCCTCTGTCGCCTATGACCTGAATCTTGCCGTGAGGATACGCAACGGGTGTGTAGATGATAAGTAAATCGAGTCAAACAGGAGAGGCAGCCTTTTCATATCAGTGACAGATCGTATGATTCGGACTCGATCTTATTAAATCCATGTCTTGATGCCTTTTCCCCTTTTTCTTGTCGTGTTTCAGTCGCAAAAAGATGGCGCAGCCTATTCATCATAATCTGATCCATATGTATCATCTTTCACCAAAGGTTATAGCATAGACTATTTCACGAAAACTGATTGATCTCAGTGGACACAGTCATCGATTATGAAGAGTGCTCCTTTTTTTGTCTGACCAAAAGTAAGTTCAAGCGTGTTGAGACAACTGTGGGTCTCTTCGATCACCTAATACTGCATTAACATCTCGGTGGTCAGTCAACGACCAAATCTTGAGATAACTTCATCAATGTGGAAGGCTCCTTTGCCCATTTTGAGCTGCTCTGCTCTGCTCAAACAACATCGAGATGAAGAACGGAGAAGCTTCCTGTCTTTGGTTGCATGCAGTTAGTGGATCATTAGGGCTCAAAAATTGATGGAAGAGGAATCAGCATCGTGCTGTCTCCTTCTTCCCCTTTGGACCTTCTCCTCCTCGTTTTCGCGGTCTAAAGTAAGCAGCTGTGTGGCCTACCCGCCACCCGGGTCGAAGTAGAGCGCAGTGTAGCCACGTGTGATGCACTACAAACTCGGAGAGAAATATAAATCCTCTCTTCGAAGGCAACATTGGGAAAATAGAAGAAAACTTCCTTCTAACTTTCACGCAAGCAAGCAAAGAGGGAGGTGCCAAAGGTGATCGCCTTCCTTTCCTCTCTCTCGGTGTACAAGAGGTCATTTGATAGTCATCGAATCGAGAATGACTCCCGTCTTCGTTCTGTTCGTCCTTCTCTGCTCAGGTGCACTATTCTTATCCATGTCAATGAACTTGTAGTTGAGGTCTGATAGAACTTAGAATGACTCCTTTTCTTTTTCTTGGGACAGAATTCGGCTTCCTTCGTCTTGGCTTCGCATTAGGCATCAACTATGGCCAAGTAGCCAACGATCTTCCCACTCCAGATCAGGTTCTCAGCATCTTGACATCCCTCAAGATCACGAACACAAGGATTTACGACACCAACCCCAAAGTCCTGGCAGCGTTCGCGAACACTGGTATCGAACTCATCGTCACGGTTCCTAATGAATCCGTCGGCCTGCTCACCGACCCTCGACAAGCTCTGCAATGGGTGGCGACTAACGTGAAACCTTACTTCCCTGCCACAAAGATCACCGGCATCGCGGTGGGGAACGAGGTGTTCACGAGCGACGACCCGACGTTGATGTCGAACCTCGTCCCGGCCATGGTCAGCATCCACGCCGCGCTCGTCCAACTCGGCCTCGACTCGTACATCCACACCTCGAGCGCCAATTCCCTGGCCGTGCTCGAGAACTCATACCCCCCTTCCTTCGGGTCATTCCGGCCGGACCTCGCGAACCTGATGGCGCCATTCCTCCAGTTCTTGGCCGCAACCAAGTCCCCGTTTTGGATCAACGCATACCCTTACTTCGCCTACAAGGACGACCCCGAGAGGGTTCCCTTGGACTACGTCCTGTTCAACCCCAATTCGGGGATGAAGGACCCTTCCACAAGTCTGCACTACGACAACATGCTATACGCCCAAGTCGACGCCGTGATCTTCGCCATGGGTCGGTTGGGGTACGGCGGCGTGGAGGTGAGGGTGTCGGAGACCGGCTGGCCATCGAAAGGCGACCCCGACGAGATCGGTGCGAGTGCAGAAAATGCGAGGGTCTACAACAGGAACCTGTTGCTGAGGCAGATGGGGAACGAGGGGACTCCACTGGTGCCTCACCGGCGACTGGAGGTGTACTTGTTCGCACTGTTTAACGAGGATATGAAGCCCGGGCCAACGTCGGAGAGGAACTACGGTCTGTTCCGGCCGGACGGCACCGTGGCCTACAACATGGGGTTGACTGCACTGCCTGCTTCTTCTTCTTCTTCTTCTTCTTCTTCTTCTTCTGCTGCTGCTGCTTCCGTTTTTCTCACATCCTCTGCCACAAGGGTAAGCTGCAACTCTGTTCTGATTTGTCTTATGCTCCATCATTATCCTAACATATAAGAAATACCACAATTGATCTTTGTTTCTTTCTCATTTAGAAATTAATATTAGTGAGGTTCGTTGATGCAAAGCAAGAGTATCAAACATTTAGGAACATACAAAACTCATGAGAATTACAAAAGGTAGACATGCAAAAACAAGCTTCCATTACATGCTAAAGGAAGAAGATGGAAGAAAAGAGGGTTGCCACTATTATTGGTCAAATGCATCTTTATATTTACAATAACATGATTTCGGTACATCTGATGCAGGAAAGTAAGGAGACGGGCAGCTTCTGGCAATGGGGGACTTTGGTATTCTCTCTGACCATCCAAGCTTTGTTGAGAAAAGCATTCTAACAAAGGCGGATTGGCTTTGGTTCTCGTTTACAAGGACTCAAGAAAATTTGCAGGATCCATTGTTGTGCTTGCTCTCTGAAAGACACAGGAAATTTCCGAGCCCAAAGGAGATGTACCAAACCAAGGCAAAGACCACCGCTGTACCATATCCTACCTTTCCGAGAGCACTAAAGTTCCTTTGGAGGATTCTTCTTTGCATGGCCAGTGACTCAAGAAGAAAGTCCTTGGATTCTCGAGGATACAAGGAATGGGACGGGCTCTCAGACGACAGCCAAGATGGGACTTCCGTTTCCCACTTTGCGGCCTTTGGCTTCCGCTTAAAGCTGGTATTGAGATAAGCTAAATTATAGTTGACGGCAACTCGATTCGGTGAACTAAACTAAGTGTAAGAAAGATTGGATACGGTGGGTCTCGTCCGAGTGCACTTTATTCTCTGACCGAAATGTCGGCAGCGGATCCGAAGCCATGTGATGTGAGCTCGCTTTGTGTTTGTGGGCGGTGGGATTCATCTCTCTCAAAAATATGGATTTAAGCTTTCTATCTATCTCAGAAATTTTTTGATACAAATTAATCATGCTATGATGGGATGTGCCAATTTCTGTAATGATATTTTAGTGATGAACTTATTTATTACAAACTTTATTGATACAATAAGTTGTAAATTATGATACCAAAATTGTGTAGGGGAAGAAGAAATCTAATATCAAAATAAAAAGGTATTAGTGAGAACAAATCATCATTATTCAATTGGATCTAATAAAATAATCAAGATCGATAACCAAAGTTTCAATTTCAAACCGGATCAAGTGATGGGCAGCAAAGAGTCCAATGGTCGATGGACAATTAGGTTATCGAATAAGGGATGATACCAATAGAGTAATCTTTAAGAGGATGGAACTATTTGCAACTACAACCAAATTCTTCGTAGATCCGATCAACTGTGATTTTTTAAATTTAATTTTTTATTTATTATATTAAAGAGCGTACGTGAGATATTATTATTATTTATTTTTAAAAATTTAATTTAATTTAATTTTTAATTTAATATTTTAAAAAAATAATTGATAGTTTACTATTTGACTATTTATGAATCGAATCCATATGAAATCAAAATCGAATGGGGTGAATAATTTGATGGTTTCGAATTGAACCGGAATCGATGCGTATTGATATGAGTTTGAATCTTAATAGAATATTTTTTTTTTCAATTGAAATTAGTAGGTCAAATCAAAATCGAAATTAAACTGATAGTTTCAAATCTGATTCTAAATTTGATGAAACCAAAATAATTTTGGAGCGAATTTTGGAACGATAACCCAATGTGGTCACCGCTCATTAGAACCTCAAATCATCCTAATTCTCATGTTTCTCGATCACCTTTGAGTCGATTAACTTAATACAATAGTTTTACTCTTATATTTCCAAAAAGAAAACAACAACAACAATAATAGCGATAAGAGGACGGACAGGAATTCACATCAAACGAACGAGGGCTGATGAATTCTTTTGGTCCACCTAACCATCACGCTCAAATTGTTAAGTAATTTTGGTTATCATGCTAGTCGAATTAGGTATGTTCTTGGATTATTATTCTTGTTGTGGCCGAATTAGGTATATTGTTGCTATCTATAGCAAGGATTGAAAGCAACATCGAGCATCAAAATAAGGAGTTGTAGAGAATAAAAATAATAATAAAATCAATAATATTAAGACTATAAATAGTAAAAACAGTTATTATTTCTTGAACATAAGGGAAACAAAATCGAAGTCATGCTCTATATGAATATATTATAATTTATTTCTATAAAGTGATGCAATCTTGAAACAGGAAGGAAAAATTTTCTTCAATTATTCGCATAGCCAAGAAGGCGTAAATATGTTTTACTTTGATTTATTGCTTTCTTAAGGCTTCTCCGTGCATGCATTTTGCTTGGTGGCAAAGACTACAATCCTTCCCTTTTTTGCCCACAGGAACGTCTTTCCTCGCTGAAGAAGCTAATAGATGATAATCTCTCTATTTTGATTTTGTTGAGAAAAATCCTCTAATCTGTTGAGAGAAATCCTTTTTCATAACCTGTATAAATAGGAGATTTATGAAAGAATGAGCCGGTAAGAGTTAGAAAATGCCTTCTCTTTCAACTCAAGTTTCTTCGACTTGTTTGACAAAGACATCACATCTTCCTTCATTATTTTCTTTTCTTATGAGCTAAGGCTTTCGAGATGACATTACACGTTGGCCAACTCTCTGCTAATCGAAGTTATCTGCTACAACTTGCATTAGAAACTCACACAGATGTGATAGATTCCCAACCTCTGATGCGAGGGGGTGAGACTTTTTTGGGCCAAATGCGAATGTTAACAATCATAAGACAACCTTCTTATTGTTTGTCCGCTTATATAAGTTGCCAGGAAGTCTCCTCTTCCGCATGCATATCAACAACAAGTCTTCGTTACATGTCCCACACCACTGCCCTTAAATTACCTCTTCCGGTCTTCCTGCCCTAATCATCAATCATGTTATGTTCTCGTATTTTGTTTCTGCAAGCACGAGAAGAGCCATTCAGGTTGTCGTTCCATGACAGCCACTTCCGTGTGGAGAAGACGACTTATAATGATCTACTTTTAACGACCAATAAGTGAAGATTTATTCTCAGTTCTCGCTGTACCTGCAAAAAACGAAAAACTCGTAATCTGTTGTCATCTCTCTAATGCTTCTTAGAGAACTCGTCATTAGGTGATCCGTCCCACCGGCGATCGACGTGGTGGACCAACCCACCGCCCCCTGGTGTGACACCACGTATCGAAAGCCTTCTGCACATATACAGATAATTAAACCAAGAACCTAATCCCCAATGTTTATTTAAGTAATCTCCACCTTATCTACGATCAGATCAGCATAGACTCCATTTGTCCGTATATTATTTTAATCGACGATCGGTGGAAGATGCAAACGAGACTCGATATAAAAATCCAAGTACCTCAAGTCCTACCCAAACAATATATAGGTTCTCGGCAGGTCAATGGGTCGCTGGGAGCAACTCATTGGCCAAACACGAGATGTCCCGAGCTGAACCATCATTTTGGCATTATGAAATCACAGGAAGCTGCTGTTCTTGAATGCTAAAGATCACCAAAAGCAGATTGGTGATAAGGTATTATTATAAGATGCCAGAAGAGATGACAGACGATCATCTCGTCACTTGTTAGGTTATTGAGGTGGACTTTCAAGGCGAAGCTGCAGGTCTGCTGTGACCATTTAAAATGAACAGGTAAGAAAAATAGTGGTTTTGACAATAATATATTACGTTCAAGGACGAAAGTAAATAATAATAATAATAATAATAATAATAATAATAATTGATTTTGATAATAATAAATTTTATTGCTGAATTTAGATTACCAGCATGTCATCGGGTCCCATTCCCCCCTGTGCTGATCGGGCAACCACGCTGCGATAGGTCTTGGAGAAATCACCTCGGAGGAAACCCACTCATCGCCATTGGAATATTCCGCAGATTCTACAACATGCTTCTTGATGTCTCTTATCATCTCTCATGTTACTGATCGACTCTTGAGTTTAAATATAAAGAAAAAGAGCATCAGCAATTGTCTTACTCTATTAATTTATCCGAATTAGTCATATATAAAATTCAATACCCACTTGCTCTGTTCTGTCCATCCACATTGCCTCCTTTCTCTTCTCTTCTTCCGAGAGTTCACTCCCATCCTTGGAGGTCTGCTTCTTCCCTCTTCTGAGTAGAAGGTTCCGCCTTTGCGACGAGTCCATTCTCCTCTGCTCGTGATCAGCGACGATCGAAGAGAGATGATCGAATTCAGCAGAAGATCGAAGATGAAACCCTTGTCCCAGTAGCTCCTGCCTCCAAATCTCTCCTTGTATCGTAATGGTAATGGAAGCAATCGATTGGATTCTAAGAAGAAGAGCGAAACATGGATCCATCTTCGGCGAGTGGGTAGAGGGCGAAGTGAGGAAGCTGCGGCGCCTGCGACTCTCCTTCTGGTCCTGCCCCCCGAACCGCCCTCCCGGTTCCTGACTTCCCAACAAAGAAATTTCTTCTTCCTTTTCCTCCTCCTCCTCTTCTTCTGCTTCTTCTTCTTCAAGCTCTTTGCCTTTGGATTCTGGCTCTGCTCCTGGGTCGTTTCTACAGCCGATGGGTTCTGTTCCTGTTGGGGATTTGGGGTTCTTGAGAGGGTTTCCGAATGGACTGGGGTTCGGTTTCGGATCGGATTCGTCGTCGTCGTCGACAGTGTTGGACCTGGAAAGAAGGGAGTTTGTGAAGGCGCCTTCGAGGCTGGGGGGCAAGAAGGAGGGCGGCGGGGTGGTGGATGCGAAGACAGCGTTGGCGCTGAAGAGCCATAGCGAGGCCGAGAGGCGGCGGAGGGAGAGAATAAACCACCACCTGGCCGTGCTGAGGAGTATGATCCCCTGCGCCGACAAGGTTGGTGGTTGCTCCCTCTCTCTCTCTCTCTCTCTCTCTGTTCTTGTGCTGTGTTTATGGGCCGCCGTTGAAGATCGGTGCATCTGAAGCTCACCAGGCCTCGCCAAAGATCGTTCTTTGCTGTTAAATCACTACCTACTGCGATCCGGTGCGCGACTTTGGGCACGAGCCACGGTGATGGTGCCCATCTGGAGACACACCCCACCACCTCTGGCGCTCTGGATGCTTACCACCTCCGCAGCACCGTGTGCCTAAACTCGTGGGTCGAGTCGCGGTTCGTCTCAGATGCCTATGCGATATTATTATTTGCATCAATGCCCTCCAAACCATAATATCAATTATTTTTTTTCTCTTTTTATTATTTTATTAAGCTATGTCATCAGCATGCTCGTGATGGTACAGCACGCCCGTGATTGACACGGAGTCGTTGCACGCCAGAAAACCCTTAGTAGTTTATTATTAGGACGAAAGAATCAAGGTTACCCAAGATTCATCTGTAATGAGTTTTGGGAACTGGTGATGTCGATATCCTTCCTCGTAGGACGTCCCCACTGTCAATGTTTATAGCATTTGCTTCGTCGAAATATTATAGATTGAATGAATGATGTTAGATTCATTGATACTTGCGTAGTAAGACGTACTGGTTACTTCTTGCAGTTGGACAAAGCTGCGTTGCTCACACAAGTGATCAACCACGTAAAGAAACTCAAGAAGAATGCCGCAGAAATCAGCGAAGGCTACACTATACCATCCGACGTCGATGAGGTGAGGGTCGAAGTTGAAGGAGATGCAACGAAGAGTGGCAGCTTTATAGTCAAAGCATCTCTATGTTGTGAGGAAGGGCCGGAGATCCTGACAGATCTAAGACAGACACTTCAGAGCCTGCATCTGAAAATTATCAGGGCTGAGATTTCAACTTTAGGTGGCCGAGTAAAGAATGTTCTTGTGATGACATCTGATGGAAGCTCCCGCGCCATCGACAAGCATGTTTTAATGGCTACTGTTCACCAGGCACTCAAGTCCATACTTGACAGAGTCAACTCACAGGTGGACTTTCTGCCAAGGACCTCATTTTCTAGCAAGAGGCGAAGGATCTCACCGTTCGAGTCCTCAAGCTCCTCTTCATCACTTTTATACTGAGGAGTCGAAGCTTGCGACTACGCTATTGCTGATGCTACTTTGGTTTGCTTACCGTGTGTGATGCTTTCTTTCAGATGTCCTGTAATAAATAAACTTCAGAATGCTTGTTAGGGAAGCCTGCAGTAGGTTTCTGTTGCTTTGAACTTCTAGAGCTTCCCTTCTAAGAAGCTGGTGCTTGTTCGATTGATGTATGATCTCCGTTGTTCATGAGAAGTATGTTGTATTGGGGTTGCTCGTATGTAAAACAGCTCTGTATGTGAACTCGATGAATTACAGCAGTAACTCTTTGATTATATTGCTACTGTCATCTGATTCCTTGGGCTCGTTTTGGTTTGGAGATTGAAGATTAGATTCAGCTGATCTTATTGCAGAGTAAGAACAGGAACGTATAGAGGGCGTTTGAAAAGGAAAATATACGAGGATCGAAGGTTGTTTGGTCCATACCTTAAGGAAACTAAATTTACGGCTCGTGATCCATCGAATAATAAAAATAATCTAGAAAGTCAACGGTGGTTGGTTTGGGCGATGCATTCGTTGAAAATGGGCATTGAACCATATACCACATTCTAAAATGATGAGAAACGAAAGGGACGATCTAAGCAATAGGTAATGTGGAAAGTCAACGAAATTGATCATGTATCAATGCTCAATCGTGCACGCAATTCACTTCCAATGCTAAAAACAATGACTATCACCTGTTCAACTGGGCAGCACGGTCGTCGACTGGTTCAGCTATAGATTTCGCGGAAGAGCGAGCAGAGCAGAGCAGATCAGAGTTCCAGATGAGACCGTAAAGCTTCGTTAAGGTCCTTCAGGTGCTTACCATGCAGCCTCCTGTCTGCATCTTGTTCCTTTTGATCTCGTGCTTCCATCTCTCCTCCTCCACCCGCACTTTTGATGCCATATTCAACTTCGGGGACTCGCTCTCCGACACCGGCAATTTTCTTATTGCTAACGCCAATGCCTTCCCCGCTCCAAATATCGGCAATACTCCTTATGGCATGACCTTCTTCGGCCACCCGACGGGCCGCTGCTCCGACGGCCGCCTGATCATCGATTTCTTTGGTACCACCACCTTCATCTTCTCTTTCTTTCTTGGCAAAATAATATTATACCGCACTCTGTTCTGATGCAGCCGAGGCTTTCGGACTTCCGCTGCTCCCGCCATTCCTGTCGCGAAACCAGAGCTTCGCCAGAGGAGTAAACTTCGCTGTCACTGGTGCCACGGCACTCGACGTGTCCTTCTTCGAACAGAGAGGACTCGGAGGGATGCTTGGGACGAACTTGTCACTGAACGTCCAGCTTGGGTGGTTCGAGCAGCTGATTCCTTCCCTCTGCAACACGACTGAAGGTCACAGCAGCTTACTTTTGTTACTGTTGTCGGTCCCCGAGAAAGAGGCCTTGATTACCACATGAGGTGAGATGCGTGTAGACTGCAGGAAGCTCTTCAGCAAATATCTCTTCCTGGTTGGGGAGATCGGGGGCAACGACTACCTGGTTCCTCTGACCTTCCACCGACTGACCGAGGAGCAGGTGACCGCGTACGTGCCTACGGTCGTCGAAGCAATCAACAATGCCACCGAGGTAGGAAGCGCCATACCGCCACGACTTTGCATACCTTGACTGACCACCTCCTCTTTCATGGCACCTACAGAGATTGATCGAGCTCGGGGCCGTGAACCTGGTGGTTCCGGGGAACCCACCGAGCGGGTGCTTCTCGGGCATCCTCACCATGTTGAACGGCACCAGCAAGCGGGATTTCGAGCACGACACCGGATGCTTGAAGAAAGCTAACGATCTCCTCAAGTATCACAATCGATTGCTCCGCGAGGAAGTGGTGAGGCTCAGGAGGAAGTACCCTCATGTGAGGATTAGCTATGCCGACTTCTACAAGCCCATCATCCGTTTCGCTCGCTCCCCCGGCAAGTTCGGTGAGTTATACTATTTACCATGCATTCAGATGAAGAGTGAGTGACCTACGCAACTCTTCCACATGCAGGATTTAGCTATCCATCTCTAAAAGCTTGCTGTGGCGGGGGTGGGCCTTACAACTTCAACATCCAAGCCTTGTGCGGGCTACCGGGATCGAGCGCCTGTGCCAATCCCTCGGCCGCCATGAATTGGGATGGTTGGCACGCCACCGAAGCTTCCTATCGACAAATCGCAGCCTCTTGGTTGCACGGACCCTACGCGCACCCGCCCATCATGAGCCTAATGAAGGATTAACGGGTGAGACGCAGCAAACGAAACCTATCCAAGAACCAGTTGCATGGGCAACTCGGATCTCATCTATTTACCATTTGATCTCTGGAATCGTTTCATCCGTTTTCCTCCGGTGATCTTATGTACCATGTAAGCCTCACTGTCTGCAAGTACTTTGCTTGATCTTATGACAAAATCTAATCTTTCTTTAAATAATCAACATCACGAAGGATTTAGCTACAAAAAACAAAGATTTCAAATTCACCCTCTAGCATACGTCATCAGTGACCATTAAGTGCACAGGATCCATATTCAATCAAATTTCATAACCTGCATACGCGTAGCCATTATTACATGAGGAAAAGTGTGCGATTGAAGGTCAAACCTGACTAGCCAAGGGTAGAAACAGATACTGGGATCACTCAAATAAAATTACGATGCG
The DNA here is from genome assembly GCF_036884655.1 of Musa acuminata AAA Group. Taxonomy (NCBI): domain Eukaryota; kingdom Viridiplantae; phylum Streptophyta; class Magnoliopsida; order Zingiberales; family Musaceae; genus Musa; species Musa acuminata. The sequence goes on along the minus strand of NC_088347.1, from coordinate 27,073,581 downwards.
GATAGTAATTATGATAAGACTCGGCTGACGTCATATGATGCCTCACGGAACAGCACCTGGTCAATGCAGACCGGAACACCGATCGAGGCACATTAACATCCTGCCAAAGCTCAATTCTTCAAGCCACGCCAACACAAAGTCAGACGCTACCAACCTGCCCCCTGCAAGCGGGCAGCTCAGGAAGCAGTATGCTTCCCTATAAATACCCCCTCGTTCATTAGAAAAGGGGGGGGGACAGACACACAAAAACACTTCTTCATCTGAAACCCCCTCCACATCTGCTAACTTGATCGTCGGAGGAGTCGGGCCGAGCGCCTCGGCCCGACCTTTGTACAGGTGCGAAGCCGAAGGTCCCCTCCGGACGTGCAGACGAGGAGTTCCTGCCCGGAGGAGACGGCTACACCGTCCCGATTGGACACTGCACTCGACCGCCTCAGTAGGCTCGAGGAACGCCCCAGGGAGATCCCCGTCGTCTGGACCCGAATCGAGCCGCGTCGGCCCCGAGGCCACGGCTCAAAGTTGTTTCCCACAACACATATAACTTTGAATTTTTTTGTATCAAAGAAAACTCGCCATGCACACCAACACAAGATTGTTGTGCCTCATCTTTCAATGGACATGTAGATCTGCAACTCAAGTCAAATTTCGTTCTTCTGGTTATAGTCAGCATTGTCAAATTTCATGGTTTGAGATGTCGACCATGAAATCTATGTAGAATGACTAACGTTTCATATTCTAAACCATTATGAGAGAGAAACAAGTTTATCATAGTAAACGTTTCTTTTATAATATTATCGATCTCAATTAACGAATCCTTGCTTATGTTAAATTAATTTTATCATACTTTTTATGATCTTTTTAATACTTATGATTTTTCGAGTTGAAGAATTAAGAGCATAAGAAGTGGTAGATGTCAAGATAACTAGATCCGACTCAGTTCAAGCGTGCATGCATAAAAAGTCTGACGTTACTAAAACGAAGACTCGGCTCAATAGTTGACCTATATGAAGATCAAAATCGAATGACTTTTCAATATAGTCCCTCCGATGCTCTAATCAGTTTTTGAGTAAATAGTCATCATCTTATATTTCTGTGGTACGATGAACTTAGCTCAAGGGAATATTCTACATTATGGATGAGATGTTTTTTTATATTAGATTAATATTCATATGACCCGATTATGAATTAGTGAACTTAGTGTGAGAAAATATTTTACAATATGAATAAAATATTTCTATGATATTTTATGTTCTTGACCCCGATAGTTTCACTTTGTTGCCATGTGATGATGACTGGGGTGAATATTTTCCATATTATTATCAATTAAAATACTTGAAAACTTTGATCTCTCGCCCTGTCTCCATCAAATGGTAACCTTATTAATAGATAGAATGGAACAGGCTTATATTTATATGGTGGGCTGAAGATTAACATGATCATTCTAATGACTGTAAGATCTACGAAAACAATCATAAACCTCAGAGCTCTAATTTGGGAGAGAAGGTATCAGATGGACAATTAATGAAACCAATTCAAGAGATGTATATTTTCCCTTCCCGTTCCTGCACTTGGATGACAACGACTGGCTTATGGGATGAATACAATATCAGATCGAATGATTAACATAATGGAATGCAGACGCTAAAGCGTTGCAGTCCTGTAACAATTCCTTCGTACAAGACACAAGAATCTGCACTGGTGTTCGATGAGCAATGACCGTTCCTTGAAATGCTGACGCCAAGCCTTGCGTGTGAAACTTGCAGAAACGTAGCAGGTATAGGTGATGATAGTATCAGCTCTGGGAGGAGGAGGAGCTCAGGATGGGCGGGTCGACGTAGGGGCCGTGCAGCCAACCGGTGGCGATGACACGGTGAGCGGCCTCCGTCATGTGGATGCCGTCCCAGCTCACATGCGTCGACACATTCTCGCACACGGTGTAGCCCTTGTCGTTGCACCTCCGGCCTTGATCGTAGTTGTAGATGCCGCCCCCGTTCCCGCAACACGTTCGTAGAGCTCCCGCAGTGAACCCTGACGAGCAAGTTTCACAAGATGGGTGGAGACGATGAAGATTTCTACACATAAAACTTAGGCTTCTTTCATTTCTATACGCAAATTAACTACTAAACTTGCCAAACTTGTTCTTTTGTGAATATGTTCTTATGTCATTTAGATATGAAAGATTTGGTCCAAGATATTGTTGTCGATATCATGAACAGGTGAAAATAAATACTTGCTCAATAATTGTTGTTGCTATCATCCAGAAAAAAAGTGGTTCATACTATTAGACCTTTCAAAGGAGGAGACAAAATGAGTGATCACGCCTTTGTCGATTTCTCCTTTCTCTATTACTTGCATCTAAATCAACCGGTCACGGTTAAACCGCTGGACAATCAATTATATTCAATTTGATTGCCACTGTAAGTGACGAGACGATAAATGGCAGACCTGTTCAAGTTGCCTACAATCAACCACCCTTAGCTTTATTGAATCTTCAAACACACTATTAAAAGCGCACACGTTATTGACGAGAATTATCAGCCGTGCATGTCGACTTCCAAATGCGCGCCCTAAGCAGAACTTTATTCCAGAGATCACGAGCTTCCTTCCCGTCCGGGCACCTAAGCCATGTTCCCTGATCTTTCTTCCAGAGAGACACATGTAGATGTGACACTCGACCAACCACCCTTACATACATTATGTACTTGATGACACAAGAAAAGATAATAAGAGTCACGATTCCAATCCTTGCGCTCGTAAGCCCGACACCGACCTCGTGCCCCCGATTGGCTCGAGCAGCTGGTCCCGCTAGATCGAGTTAAGACTCGGTGCAAAAGCCCAATCGTTGGGGGTTGCCTAGTGTTCATTTAATAGTGGGAGGGCGCCATTCAAAGGATCGCCACCCATCATTATCATGGATGTCTCTCGATCATCACTCATTCCAACTACCACCACGTACCCATATGATCGTAAGTTTATTATGAATAAGAGAATATAGACATTGAATTGGATTCACGCTTAAGTAATGCTGATGTTTAGACTTTGTCAAATCCCACGTGTGACACTAATTCTTGGGAAGTGGTACGAAGCAGCCTTCTATTTGTCCACTTTCTTCATCAAAATATATCTTCTTTTTTGCTGCTAACAATTATCTCCCCCTCCTAATTAGATCTCATCCGAAAATGATAACTCATCTACGACAAATAATATGCTCTCATGTGACAGGTTAAAAAGATTCTCCGCCACACCGTATCTAAACAAAGAGGAATCGACAAGTTGAACTACCCCACTAGATATGGCCCACTAATGTTCCATCACCAAAGGAGGACTCCAAATTTTACTACGTAAGATGCGTGCTTAGAACTTCTCAAGACTGGCTTTCCTATGATAAAAGAATCATTAAAGAAACAGAGATCGAACAGGAGCACACGTTACCCTTCCGATCACGTAGGCAATTAGTCACTGACAAGGTAGTTCAACCTAAAGCTGGCAACGATGGGAAATATTATACACTCTTCCACTAATCAAAGGTTATGTCTTGAGGAGATGAGATTAATAGACTATTACTCGGAAACCTGGAGCTATTCATGATCAGCAACCCATGCATAACGGAGACTGTATGCGAACAAAAGGAAGATAAAGACTGACCATATTTCAACGGGTTGAGGGTGAAATCGATGATCTGCGAGTAATAATCCGCGTATCTGATGGATACGGACGGGTACTTGCGCTGGAGATGGTCGAGAGCCTTCCGGAGCATTGCGTTGTGCAGCCATGACAGAGCGTTGTACTTCCTTCCGCATCCAGTCTTGGGGCCGTAGTCTTCAGGGTCAGGTGTGTGGTAGTTCGTCAGGTACAAGGGGAAGCACCCTACCGGCAGCAATCCTGGCACAACGATGTCGACGGCGCCGAGGCCGATCAACCTCTGCGTATATATGAGAATTTGTATGATCTTGTTGAGCCATGGCAAGTAGTGGGATCAAAGAACTTGAGGCGGTATGGTCGGATAGATATGCCCGAAGCTTACCTCAACACCATCTGAGATGGCACTGACGACATGAGGCACAAAGGTGCTCACTTCATCGATTCGTCTCCCAAAGAAGAGCGCGGTGCTGTAATCGTTTCCTCCGAACTCGCCCACGATAAAGAGTGATTTGCTGAGGAAGTCCTTGCAGTCTGCCATCAGTTTGTACAATTCTTTAGTAGCGAGAACAAATTGAAGTACAGAGTTATGGTCGATCACCTTGTGGCGCGCCGCAGATCGTCGGCAACAGCTTCTCGAACCGCTCCACCTGGATGTAAATGGAAGCGTTGACCCATAGACCTTTGCTAAGCCCTCTCTCGTTGAAGAACTCGAAGCCGAGTGTGGTGGCGGCCACCACCGCGAAGTTTGCACCCTGCTTGAAGTCGTGATCCAAGAACTCTGAAGACGGCGGAAGCAACGGAAACCCGAGGTCTTGAGCTGCAACATGCACAGAAACACCCGCGAACAGTTAGTGTTTGGTCGGTCTACAGTTGGCCATGATTGGCTCGACATGCTCGACAAGCAAACTTAAACAGGGGAAAGGATCCATAGGAGTTTATTCGCCGGCAGTACGTACCTATGAAGTCGATAACCAGGCGTCCGTCGGAGCACCGTCCGGTGGCGCGGCCGAAGAAGGTCATGCCATAAGGGAGCCTGCCGATGCGGACGTTGCCAGTGTCGGACATGGAGTCCCCGAAGTTGTACAACGCATTATAGCGATGAGAGACGGATGGACGGAGGAAGAAGAGGAAAAAGCAGATGAAGATGGAGAGCTTCATTGCTGGAGCGGAGGAGGAAGGGGGGAAAGCGCCGATGCTTTGACGATTCCCTCGTTTCTCGAGAACTCTTCCCTGTATTAATTTCTGGCCAGCTTACAGCATCCTTTTTATCTTTTTCTTTCCCATTTACAACCAAAATATCTTGTCATCGTGACCAGTATGCAGGGGTGATCGTTGGACCAGATCACCCATGAATCCCATCACGGCTGACGTATCATACGCGCAGGTCACATCAGGTCTGACAAGTCTGCGGAAGCCCGCAGGGATCGACTGTAGAGTATTTGGCTTCAACAACAGTTCATCAGATGCACCACATGAGTAATAAAATAATGGAATTCGAGAGAGAGGCCAATGACTGGTGAGCGTTGACTAAGCATGAGGGCCTTCTTTTAAAACTGTTCCTGGGGGTGTAGTAAATTGTTCCCACGACAGCGAGCCAGTGACTGATAGTTGACTAAACCTATACAATATGCAAACAACTAAGGAATCAGAGAGCAACAATAATGTTGATAAGCCTTGCCTTTCTCAAGCTTCATGTGCAGTTTCTCTCCTCAACTACATCGCTCGACCTGAGACCACCCACGCGTCCGGCAAGACTCCGGCATCGCCAACGCCCGCTTGGGTCCACCGCTGCCGAGGAGGAAGTGGGAGGGGAAAGAAGATAAACTTTAGGGAAAAGTAAAGGAAAGACGAAGGACAAAAGGAGGATTAACGAAAAAGTGGTAGAGATAAAGACAGGGAGTGCATTGGAATATGTTTCTCGATCGCCTTTGTTTACTGTCGTTGTCATTGTCTTTGCTCTTTTATCTTATTCAGCTGTGGCGCGTCTACGCTAGTGATTTAATTGCTTTCTTTCTTAGCGACAGGAGACAAAGGTTATACACAGTCTTCCTCCAGGAACCCATTCAGAGAGGGCTTTTCCCATCCATTGGTGATGGGCTGCTCACATGGTGAAGCAGTCATGGCTAGACTCGATCTCCTGGAGTTGTTATGAACAAGTCCACAGCACTTAATCAATTTGTCTTGTTATTTATATAAACTTGCAGCCCTCTTGTGGCTCACCTAACCTAATTTTAGTCATAAGATATAATGGTCAATCTGCCTGCTGCATTAATGGTCTTAAATTAGGGTGTTGCAGGGATGATATGTTGCCTCTTCAGTTGCCTAAGGGATTCATGATCGATCTTATTATTGATCTCATGCTTATGGGTTCGTACGTGTTATTCACAAAACCTTGCCATCATCCTTATGGCTGATTGCAAGTGATCCATAAGGCCACATTGAGAAAGTTTGATAGGTTGGACTTGATATGTACACACACACACATCTTCCATGCCACTGCTAGAACAGATAAAATAGAACTCCATTGCACGTTAGCAAGTTGGAAATCATTGGAAGTTCATTGATTGTATTTGATATCAAGCTGTCCTTTAACATTGAGGAGGCTACTTTAAGCAGTGGTTCGGTCATACCTCCTAAAGCATCCCTTGCAAGGGGGACCATAGATGCAAGACTCCAAAGACTAAACCATATCAATATTAGATCATGCGCTGCACGGGCGAAGATGCAATCGACATGTTGGGCTGCCATTATTTAAGAATCTGTGCTATCGATAGCCTCCAACTGTAAGTTCGTCTTCATGAGCATGCAGTCTGCAAACACTATTGCCTTACAGTTGATTCTGGTCCTCCATTTCCATAAGCAAATAAGAGATCATTGTGCAATCATGCACATCACCGTCACATTCTGTCTTCTCTGTGCGTGTGGTACTCCCACTCATGTCCAGCGAATAAGGGAAGATCTCTTTCGAGTACCAAAGCGAGCACTAGTACACTGTCACCAGCAATACCAAGTCTCCCCACTGACAAGACGTTGGCTTATGTTCATAGAAGGCAAATCTACCAAATTATAGGAGGCTGACTTGTGAATAGTCCCTTCATATTATCGCCTCCAGCATAAATGTCAAAGCATAGTTGCTAAGCTTTTGAGTTGTCATGCAAATCTCTAGTATCCCTTAACCTGATCAGGGTTATTTCAATCTCTGCTCACGTACGGATACATCTTAACAAGGTTTCGTCGGTGCAGAGATGCATGTTCTTTGTACCAAACTTGCACCATCGGCTGAAAGAGAATAAGCTTTCCAAGTCTATTCCATGATTGAAAGGTAAGTTAGCTACTATCTTTAGCCGTCAAGGGATGAATGGACTGAAACATCAGACACTCGTAAAGCCTTACTTTGATTCGCAATAAAGGGACCGATTCGATGAACAAACCAGACCTCTGAGGTTAGAAGCGAACAAGGCCCGCAGCTGGTGGCTCCATTTATTATCACTGAAGAATCCAACTGCATGTGGAGAGTGTTCCTCATCAGTTCCAGTGTTCTCACAAGGTCCAAAGTAGATTCACTACAGATGCCCTTTAAATAAAGCTTAAAACAATGGATTTCTTTTCGTACTTACTTCTCTTACAGTTCATTTGTGTTGGGGTGGTTAGTGAATTGCGAGTAATTACTCTGTTTTCAGACAAGTGATGAGCACGTCTTCCTTGGCAAAATGGCATCATAATCATTTCCATGCTTACAAAACAACGTAAAAGAAGCGACGAGATTTGCCTATTTTAAACAGCAGAATCACCGTTTCCTGATCTCATATTATCGAGAGTCGCTTTCGTGATTTATGTTGCGACTACCGAGATTTATATGGATATATCAAGATTTCAATGAGACGGAAGAAAGATGATTCACATAAAAAACAAGGAGCCATATTATTCATTAAAGCCACCCACCTTCATCGTCACATTGCAGTGTCAAACATCTCACAGTGCCACAGGCTCAATAATAGAAAGGGCAAAGCAATTCCTATTCCTGGAGAAAAACAGAGACAACAGCTCACACTTGGAAGCTTTTTACAAGGCCTCGTCGAATTGAAGGACGCATTCAATGATGCTGGGGGTCGGGACCTCCAGGAATCCGCCTCTTCGATCCTTCGTACACCTTCTCTGCCGACCGATCCCTTTCTCCTCCTGCTGCTGCTGCAGCTACTGCGGCAGTGATCGGCAACGATACGTCTGCGTACCCCAGTGCTCTCCGCTGCATTAAGCGAGCTTCTGAGCTTCCGACGGAGGTGAACAATAGTACAAGGATCCACAGCCGAAGCCTGTGCACCACAACCCCACTCATCTCTGCTCATCAATTCGACCTGGAGAGTGCGAGCTTGCACCCGAAGTATTTTATACATGTGTAGAGGCAGCCGAGCGCCGACTCGTTTAGTTTTGTATGTTATCTCCGACTGAGTGGACTCAACCTATGATAGGGGTAGGAAACTGTTTTGACATGACACCCCAGATTCGACGTAACACACCCCCACGACGAACGTCTTATGCGGCACACTACCCCAGAACAAGCATTAACAACGACACGACACGCGCCCATACCGAACGTACCCAAACGACCCCCTCGGCGGAACCCTCATGATCAGCCAAGACAGGGGGAGGAGTTGACTGACACCCCCCATACCCTGCGGCAGTTCGGCCCTCCACGCAACGACCACGACAGCGACAGACGCCATCAGAGGTACGACCCTGCTCCGGCAGTATGGCACATCAGGTAACATCAAACCCGCTTATAAATACCCCCTGATTCCTAACGAAGAGGAGGGGGCTCTCTCACTCAACACTCTACTCCACATCACTGACTCGATCGTCGGAGGGGTCGGGCCGAGCTACCGACCCGACCTATGTGCAGGCACGCGACCGCAGTTGAGCCCTCTCGGCGTGGCGGAGTTTCCCAGCCAGGCCCACTGCATCTGCCATCTCAGGATCCCAAGGAGGAGCCACGTCTGAACCTAGCCATTTGGAGCTCTGAACCAGCCGCGTCGACCCCGAGGTCACGGCTAAAAAGTTACTTACCGTAACAACCTACTTGCAATCGAAGATTATATATGAAGATGAGACACTTGCAATTATAGTAATGAATGAGATATTTGGTCAGTACATATATTGTCTATAGGTCTCAGATTTGAATACATGACATACGTTATTTGATATAATATATTTTTTAAAATAATAATAGAATGAACAACATACAATCTATTATGACCACCATAATCGATCGGTTCGATAATTATTTTAAAGCATGATCGACGCTGAAGATAACACTTTAGGGGCTGAGATTGGGCCAAATTCTACATAAGCATCAATGAAATATATATATATATATATATATATATATATATATATATATATATATATATATATATATATATATATATATATATATATATATATATATATATATACTCCTACGTAATCTGATAAAGGTATACATCTACAAATAAAGGAAAAAAAGGGCAAGTTCATTAGAGTAATTTTCAGCTGATTTGTTGATTCCACTTTGACCAAGTTTTACTCGGTTAGAAGATATATTATTGTGTTTCCAGTAAAAAGAATCGAATTTTCAGTATGTATGTGACCGTTTACTTTGTGCATTCTGTGTAGGCTAGGATGACTTATTATGTATATACGAGTATAAAAGGATTCATTGAATTATGTGTTTTCGTCTCGGATCAAATTAATTTTCTTTTTCTTTTACGATTTATCAGAAAAAAAAAAGGCTCTAGTTCTAGCTTTTACATTGGAGGTTGTTCATTTCGAAATGTTTATCGTGGCATGCCTCTCTTCTTTCTCTCCTTTTCATGTGAATTCTTGGTTTGACGAAAAAAGAGAAATTTTTTGATTTTTTTATAAATATTTTGGGTATGGAGAAAAAAAGTTGAACTATAAAAACTCTTACGAGGGTTGTCGCTATATATGTCTTGTCAGATATAGTTTATTAATCTATAAGATATTTCGTAGAATCGATGAGCTTTACTAAATTCGTAGTTCCACTAATCCAACCAAAACCAAGGTGGCTACAGTGATCGATAACCTTTGATCGCTCAAAATGACATATGTTCTCCTATGAAATAAAAATTTAAAAAAATAATATATCATAATACAAAGCGCGATGAAATTTATTGAATGCAATGTCTATTTATATAGGTTAGAGGAGAAGATTTTTGTCGATTGATCAGTGAGATTTCTTCGTGTAATTAAGAAAATCTTATTTACTATCATGCCCTCTCAAGATTGAGCTCCTGTCAAGGATGTCGATATTAAACCGATACAATAAAAATAGTTTATTGGTAAGAGGCTTCGTGAGTGAGTCTGCTAGTTGATTAGTTATATATATATATATATATATATATATATATATATATATATATATATATATATATATATATATATATATATATATATATATATATATATATATATATATATATATATATATATATATATATATATGAGAAACACATAGTTGATGTTTGACAACTTATCTCGTACGAAATGGAAGTCGATGACATTGTATTTCATGCGTGAATAAAGCACTGAATTAGCACATAAATAGGTAGCTCTAACATTATTATAATATATTATAGGAATAAGGGTAGAGTTGATGTTAAGTTTTTTGAGCAGATTCGTGACCCAATTGAGTTATGCAATAGCGATGGCGATGACACGGTATTCAGCTTTAGTTGTAGCCTGTGCAACTATCTTTTGTTTCTTAGAATTCCAACTGATTTGATTAGCTCCAAGGAAGACAATATACCCTGACATTGATGTTCTATCATCAAAGTTTCCTGCTTAATCAACATCGACAAAAGTATGAAGATGAAGTAGAAGTGTTTACGGAGGAAGAAGCCATGATTGAGGGTCCCTTTAATATGCTATAAAATTTGTTTGACTACAGACCAATATATAGTAAATGACCAATGTATAAATTATGATAATTTATTGAATGCAAATGAGATATTTAGACAAGTAAGAGCTAAGTACCTATCGGTATTGAGTAAAGTATATATTAAGATTTTCATTATATAATTTGAGTGATACACTAGTAGAAAGGGGAATTGTAACATCTTTTACATTCTGCATGTTTGTTTTTTATAAGAAATCTTGAATATACTTTCTTTGTGATAGGAAGACTTAAAGATGTAAATGTTGCTTCGACTCCCATAAAGTAGGTCAAGGTTCATAGATCTTTGAGGGAGAATCGATCAGCCAATTATTTTATGAATACTTGAATCTCCAAAGAATCATTGCCCATGACAATAATATCATTCACATACATCAAAATATATATTGTGCCTCCATTTTATTACTATAGGAATAACGATATATTAGACTTGGAGTTGATGTTAGAAACAAGCCAAATTCAATATACTAAACTCTTGGAGGTTAACGAAGTCCATAAATAGCTTTGTGTAGTTTACATGTATGCCTTGAATACTGAGGATGAATGAATTCAGGAGGTTGTTACATGAAGATGTCTTCAATAAAAATCTCCTATAAAAAGACATTGTTAATATCCAATTATCGTAAGTATCAACATTTTAAGATGACTAAACTCAGAATAAGTCAGATTGTTATGGGTTTAACAATGGGACTGTGTGTCTCTGTGAAGTCAATACCAGGTCGTTGATGAAACACTTTAGTTACTGGACGTACTTTATATCTGATAACAAATTCATCTGGGTTCCGCTTAATTCGAAAGACTAATTTACACCCGATAATATTTTATATATGATGAAAAGGTACTAGGATCTATGTAGAGTTATGGATGAGGGCATCATATTCTTTACGCTTTATGCTAGTATGGAGATTTTTGAGCTTGAGTAATTATGGTGGGTTCACTAAATTAGGTTTTCTTATGATGTTGATCATTGTTGATGGACAACGGAGAGAGCCATCGATGTAGCCTAATAGATCATATCCAAATAAGAGATTAAAAAATTGTGCATACCAAGATACGTAGTTGTCACCTTTGGATAATTTGAAGGGAATGTGTGCTGTATTGATGATAACAAGGCTTATATGTTAAGAAGTGCTATGGTTCCCTACGACGACAATAACTAGAGTATCAAAGGTAGACGACAAAGACATTTTGAGGATATGTATATGAGGGCACAAGTTGGGAGTCGTCAACTGTAGAAGGAGGGTGGAAGATGGCTACGACGAGGTGCAATGCTTCTTCTTGGGGCACGGTTGCTACAGCGACTATAGCAGGTCAACGAGGTGCAAAGACATCAACGATCAGGGAGGAAGAAAGCGTCAACATAGATCAGTGTCATCGGAGGTAGGCCGAGATAGAGGTGGAAGCCTAGGACAACGCAGATGGATTGATCAAAGCAAGTCTCTCTGGACACCAAGTAATAGTCGCTGAATCTTGGTGCTGCACAAAGGAGCATCAATCACTATAGCAACGACACCTCGATGTGCTTTGGTGTGGGCTATAGTGCGTAAGAGGATGAGGTGGCTACAACAGGTGCCATCATTGGCGGACAAGGGGGTGGTCATTGTGTGCACACCGGTGAGCACGATATAGATTGGGCCCAACGATCGTCGTTGACAAAGAAGTGGGTGTAGGCTATTGCGATGGGGGAAGAGGAAGGCGCGACGAACGATAAGTAACGATGAGGAGCGGGCAGTGAAACCCACGAGTAGATGGCGGTGCAAGGGCAAACAACATAGCAGTTTATTAAGGGTAGCAAGAGGGTTGTCAATGTTGGTGACGCTGTATACCTCCGAGGATAAGGCAGTGAGCGCTCGCTCTCCTATTGTGCAACCACCGAGAGGAGACAGCAGGCGCTTCGTCGATATCTCTTGTAGCTCCTATCATTGAGGGTGATGAATGAAGAAAGGTATAGTAGTTTATTGAATATAATATCTATTTATAAGAGAAGAATTTTCTTAATTGGTTTGTAAGATTTTCTCGTGTAATTGAAAAAATCTTATCTGAAGATCGAAAGAGATATGAGTGAATAAAGACTTCATTCACATAGGTAAATATAGTAAAAATATTAAAGAATCGCAACATGTAGCTAAGAAGAGTCATTTTCAATTTGTATGCTGACGAGGGAGGGATACCGAATGGGATTCATGTTTGTGTTGTTGTGGAAGAGTCTTAAGCCAGAAATTAGAGTAGGATACTTGTTGAAATAATTATCACAATAGATTAAGTACTTGATCTCATATTTGCATATTTCGGTGGTCACTTGGCTTCGAAATAAATATAAGAAATTAATACAAATATCATATTTAAACCTATTTGGCCTACTTAAATTGGAATAAGACGTACATTTAATTTAATTGAAATTGGGATGGATACGGTTGGGCAAAAGTGTCTGATCGGGACAAATTTAGGTGGTAAGATTCACAATAAAGTTGTCGGACGCATGGCCATTGCTATCTCTACCTACAGCAGACAAGGGACGCCGCAGCACTGCAACCGGAAGGGGACAAAGATCCCAGTCGCCTTTAGCCATCATCAAACTTTCCCCTTCCCTTCTGCGTGCTGTGCTGTTATCTTCTCATCTCCCTCGTTGTCCCTCTCGGTTGCCGTCGGTGGTGGTGGTGTTGTTGACCCCTCTCGCAGCTTCGCCTCAGCCGGAACGCCCCACGCCAAACAACATCACATGCATGCCTCTTTCTCATCTTCTCCCTCCCTCTTCCGGAGACGGACAGCTCAACCTACCGCCCTCTGCAACGTGTACTCATTGCCCATGTGATTCAATATCATCATCCTACGCTTTTTTACGAGAGAGAGAGAGAGAGAGAGAGAGAAAGAGAGAGACGGGGTAATGGCGTGGGCGAAGAATTTTGATGTGGAGAAGTGGGGATGAGAGCCGTACCGACGTAGGCCTGTAATGAAGCAGAGCATAGGGTAAAAAGGAAGCTGGCCAAAAAGAATGATCCAATAAATTTTAGTAGCTATGGCTGCTGCAATAGCCGTAAGCTGCAGCCGTGGGAATCTGGTTCTATGATTGTTACTGTTGCTCTTAACTTTTGACATCAAGCGTGGTGTATGCATCGGAGATGCCAAAGAGAAGGTACGCATTTCAGACCATTCTTAGCTACGTTATCCTTTGCGTGTTTAGATGCCACGTATCAATTAAGTGATGAATGATCACAGTGAGGATGCCCCTGTCTTCTTCAAGTCTTAAGATCTACAGGGCGGCGAGGCAAAGAAAGCGACGGTACGCTTTCGAGCGAAGCAATTCGTGGCAACCCATCTCTGACCGTAGCAAAGGTCGTTGGATTTTTGGCACTCGGAGATTACCATCCAAGAAAAAGAATCGGTTGATTTCTTTAGTTGAGATCAAAACAAAAATGTCGCGTGAGATGACAACTTAAAGGCTGCACGTCTGGGAAGCTGCAAGGAATCTTTGATGATTGCTAGATTTCACGAACAATAATATAGATTTGGAAAGCGGAGGAGGAGGAAGAAAAAGAAGATAAAAAGAAGGGCACGATTGTCAACCTTCGGAGAGGCCATCATCAGCCTGTCCATGGCCTCGTGTCACCGTCCTGAGGAGATGCCCGATATGCCCTTGTCTGCCGCAAGCCATTCCAAGGGGTGTGTGTGATTAAAATAATGGCGTGATGGGAGTATAAATGATCTTCGTTCCTGGAATGTCGCTGGCTGGCTATAGAACTAAAGTCCGCAGCAATTTATTACTTGGTTACGGTACTGACTCGAGGTGGAAGAAGGAAGGAGAGGGAGAGAGAGAGAGAGAGGTAACAGCATGGGTGGGGGTGGGAGAGGTCATGTGTCTTTTGGCAAAGCAATAAAGGAGTGAGAAAAACCAAAAGCTGCGTCGCTGTCGAGGCTCGAAAGCATGGTGAGAAGATTTTGTGGCTTTGCTCGTCTTTCCCACAGGAGCTGCTGCTGCTGTTGATGCCGGTGTCGGAGTGGGCCGCGAGTTCACCGTGATCTTTTAATCTCTGACGCGACGCTTTAGTGTCCTTGCCGAGGAACCCTCACTTGAGTGACTCTCCCTTTCTTTCTCCCTTCGAACCCCTCTCCCACAGTAGTTCCCGGTAGGCCCATGCCCAAAGCAAAGAGTACCTCATCTTTCTCTTCTCGCTGTCTCTTCTTTCTTTCCAACTAAAACTTAAGCTCTCTTTGCCAATCTATGACTCCTTGTCCTTGTTCTGCTTCCGGCCTGCTCCCGTCCTGTGCTTATCCTCTTCTTGGAAAAGTGTGATGGTTTAGATCTGGCTCCTTTTAGGGTTTTTAACCCAACGAAAAGATCGAGTTGGGTTTCCTCGGATTACCTTGCGAGCGAAGGTAAGTGGCATTTACCTTGCCTCTCTCGCTCTATATCCGTCCCGTTGTTCGATCTTGTCCCTGATTCACTGTCGACAGTGGTGTGTGGTTGGTGGTGGACTGAGAGCTTGAGTTGTGGCATAGGTGATGGAATTCTGGGACTTGGACGGCCAAGCCTTTCCGAAGAGGAAGCAGGAGAGGCACGATCACTGTCATCAGCACCAGTACCACCACGTGCTACCAGACCAACGCCAACAGGAGTAGCAGCAGTGAGAGCAAGAGGCCAAGAGAAATTGCACCCACTGATGACAACAGATTGAGCAATCTGAAGTCGGAAGTGGAGCGGAAGAGGGACAAGGCGTTGGATGCCCGGAGGAGTCGATACCATCGATTACAACGTCGTTCGAGAGAAAGCGAAAGAGAAGGAGAACAACAAGTGCACTGAGAATCAGCTACCTGCAGTAGCGGCAGAAGAGCAAGCAAGCTTCCGAAGGTTTCTAACTGTATCACATCTTCCACCATCGTGTCTTCCTCCTTATCGGCTGCCACGGCTTCGTCTTCCGAGTATGCCCATCGTTCGGAGAGGATGGGGGAGAGCCAAAGCCACCGTGGAGGCCTCGGTTTCCACCAGCTCGCTCAGCAGCAGCAGGAGCAGGAGCAGGAGCAGCCACAGCAGCAGGCGCAGGTCCACTCGAGGTTTAGAAGGCTGAGGGGCGTCGGCGGGGAGATTGTGGAGGTACAAGGTGGCCACATTTTGAGGTCCACCGGCCGGAAGGACCGCCACAGCAAGGTGTGCACGGCCAAGGGCCCCCGAGACCGCCGCGTCCGCCTCTCAGCCCACACCGCCATTCAGTTCTACGACGTCCAGGACCGCCTTGGCTACGATCGTCCAAGCAAAGCCGTCGATTGGCTCATCAAGAACGCCAAGGTCGCCATCGACCAGCTCGCGGTGCTCCCAGCCTGGACTCCCACTGCCACCGTCACCGCCACCAGCAAATCTACTTTCCATCATCCTCCACCAGCCAACCGATCCCCGGCTGCAGAGCAGCCTTCTGGGCAGTCCGGCAAGAAACCAGTTCCGGTTGCTGAACCAGATGTCACCACTGCCTTCAGCTTCGGTGATAGCGTCGGCGGTGCTGGGAGTAATAGTTTCCTCCCGCTTTCATTGGACTCCGATGCTATTGCCAATACCATCAAGTCCTTCCTCCCGATGGCTGCTGGTGCCACCTCTACTTCGCCGTCCTCTAGCTCTCCAATTGGCTTCCAGAACTACCGGCCGGACTTTCTATGTCTAACCAGTAGCCAAAATCAAGACCTCCGCCTCTCCCTTCAATCCTTCCAAGATCCAATCTTTCACCACTCCAAGTCCAGCCACCACCACCATTACCAACACCAACACCAGAGTCCAACTTCTTCCTCTCATAATTCTCTACTCGCTGGCTCCACCCACTTGGGCTTTGACACCGCCTCGGCTGGCTGGGCCGAGCAGAACCGCCGAACGATTCCATGGAACGTGGCGGAGACGAATAGAGGCGGCGGCTTCGGAGGATTTGCTTTCAGCGCTCCACCACCGCAGGCTTTGCCGCTGCACTCGGTGCTTGGCCCGAGCCAGTATTTCTCTCAGAGGGAACCCCTTCAGTCCAGTAACTCGGCTTCAGTCCATGGTTGGGCAGAAGCCATTGCGCCCACCGGTGAGCACCAGATGCACCCCGTGTTCCATCCGTCGGTTTCTTCCACTGGGTTCACGTCGGAAACCGGCTTCTCTGGTTTGGGCATCCCGGCACGGATACAGGGCGACGAGGATCATGGGAGCATCTCCAACAAGCTGCCCTCTGCTTCTCGCCATTGATGGAGTGGAAGCAGAGGAGTAAACCACCTCCGATTACTTCACTTGTTCCACCCTCAAAATTTCTCTCTGTCATCGTTACTCGTAGGACTGCTTGGTTTGTGTTGGGGGGTGGGGAGTGCAGACTAGGAAATCCATGTCGGATCCTCTCTTCTCTCTGTCCCTTGGTTTTGCTTCAGATGGGCATCCAGGCCATTGATTGTTTTGCCATGGTTAGCCTCGGTTGCTGTTGTAGTCGTCGTTGTCATTGGAGTTGCTTCTTTTTGTGACGTTGTTTCCTTCTCGATATGGCGAAAACTGCTGCTGCATTTGCGTTGCTGTCATCCGGGAACGACCGAGAGATTTGTTCTGTGAAGTACGCAAGAATTAGGGGAAAACATAGAAGACAGTTAACGTTGAAGTCTAATGCAGTTTTAACGCAGACGAGGAGGTGAAAGGAAGCAGCACTACTGTGCTCGGAGGTAATGCAGTTTTAACGCAGACAAGGAGGTGAAAGGAAGCCGCACTGCTGTGCTTGGAAGTGTAGGAGGAGTAGACATGGCAACAACCTCGAGCAGCTAAAAGAGATGGATTTATAAACGAATTCATGATTGCCCATCTCTATAGCATTTGAGGATACTGAGGATAGGTCTCTTTCTCTGAACAGTGGCAGCCTTTTGCTTCTGCCACTTTTGTTATAGTGCTCATCTTGGTGCTCGCGGTCACATTAGGGAAGAATCTAAATCAAAGTTGGTAGGAGAGATTGCACGACTGACAGTCGATCACTGTAACTTGCACAAAGCTGCTTAGTGGCTTTTTTATGCTTTTCTTCTTCTCTTTTGCGAAGCTGAGAGTCTCTCTCTCTCTCTCTCTCTTCCTCGTTTGATATCTTCTTTGAACTGCTGCTGCGCTGTGAGGAACCTTAGTGCATCGTCTTCTAAGGAATAGAATCACATCCTCGATAGGATCCTTCCTCTTTTGTACTCAAGAAGCTAAAATCCAGACATATGTATCGGAAAAGGTACATATAAATTCGAACATTATCTATCTGCCCATAATTAAGCTACAACACTGTCATCAAGTTCACTTGCTTGCACGACAAAGCGTCACCTCACACCCTCAATTTGCTATCCATAGATGAGTTCAGCATCCCTCCCACAAACCTGACATATGGAACTTTCTTAACATATCTTGTGCCCTTCATCGGTGGATATATCACTTTGTTGATTTGCATCAAATCACTGGTTGTGTAGTTAAGATTGCAGATGCCGATGCGGTGGATTCTGCACTTCGACATTGCACCATTTATCCTCTCCGGAAGCGACTGTGTCTGCACAAATCCAAAGGAAGATTGCATCACATTGGAGCATCCCAAACCCACAAAATGTTATTGTGGGACCCCCAATTACGCACGTAAATGCTATTGACCGTACGTTACAGGCTCTTTGGGTGTCAAATGTGTGATGAACATGTTATGTGCAGATACTTCTTTTCATTTACGAACGTTAATTTCGTATATATTAATGGATTAGTAATCATAAAAATTATGTTTGTCCACTTTAAATTAGATTGTGCTATTTCGATGTGAAACTAGTTGTCAATAGATCTTTTTCTTAATTTAAAGTTGTAAAGAGTAAATGACGAAAGTGGGATTAGAACTCATAACTTTGGGTTATACTGTCAAAGTATTTACCCAGCAAATTAGCTAAGTCAAGTCTAATAATTAGAGACGATATGTAATCTGCGAGCCCAAAAAAAATCCATAGTAAAAAAATATATAGGTTGACAAAATAAGGTAAAGATGCAATC